>NC_141543.1:91060000-91360000 GCF_021556685.1 Rattus norvegicus
TTTCTCTCCTTTTAAGATTTTCTCTTTTAAACTGTCCTAATGAAGACAGTTAAATCTCATCAGTGCATGGACTGAAGACAACTGTATTTGGCATCTAGAAGCTAGGTGGTATCTTCTCGAAACCTTGCACAGACTGAGATTATATATGTCAAGTACCATGTTAGTCTATACAATCGTTTTTTTCCACAAGTGCTTGGTATGAATCTTGTCTGTAGCTAAAATGGATAATTAGGTGAATAGCAGTGTCTTGTTTATAACCTCATGATGTCTACAGAGAAGACAATAAGTGTGCTTAGTGGAAAGTCACGTATGTCCAATGCAATTAACTTTCTTGTAATTAAAAATCCAAACAGGTTGAGTAGAGAACCAGAAGATGCATGCAATCAACAAAAGACATATCATGACTGAAAAGCAAAACTCTGTATGATTTGTAAGACATGACTCCACTTCTCCTGGAATGTAGAAGATATCACTGGTCCGTCCATTTCTTTGCAACCAAAATTTTGTACCTTAATTTTGCATGAAAACAGTCATATATTTTTATTACAAAATGAAGCTCTATTAAGTACTAATGAATACATATTGAATGAATGAATGAATGAATGTGCAATGAACAAATGAACATATTCAATGAGTGGATACATTATATATATATATTAACAGTCTTGAAAATAAGTGATAGATGTATTAGAAAGAATGGAAGTGCACCCAATCATTGATTGATTTCTCTTTGCTCTTAAAATATTCTCACTGCTTAATCTAATCTTGCTGTTTAAACCCAGTTAAAGATTTCAGTTCATCTGTTTGGAAATAATCTTTATTATTATAAAAACATGCATATACTAGAAATGTATGCGTCCATTTGCACAATAGTTCTTAAGTAGCCTAAGGCCAAGTCAGAGGAGGCATTTCACCTTCAAGAATGGCTGTATATGTCTTGACTACATCCTTAACCACACAACCACGAGAAATCACTGCCTCAATGCCTCAGGAATCTAGCTGGTCTGTCTGTCTGTCTTCCTTCCTTCATTCCTCCCTCCCTCCCTCCCTCCCTCCCTCCCTCCCTTCCTTCCTTCCTTCCTTCCTTTCTTTATTTCTTCTTTCCTTCCTTCCTTTCTGTTTTTCTTTCTGGGGGGGATTTGTTACTGGAATTTTTAAAATCTTTTTCTCTCATACAATACATCCCAATCGCATCCTCCCCCCCCCGTCCCCTCAGTGTCCCCACCTCCTCTCCTCTCCCCCAGATCCACTCTTCCTCAGTTTCCCTTCAGAAAAGAGCATGTCTCCCAGGGATATCAACCGAACATGGCACAACACAATACAGTAAGACTGGGAACAAACCAACTTGTGTTAAGGCTGGACCAGGCAAAGGGAGTAGGAGGAAAAAGGCCCTAAATAGTCAAAAGAAGACACCCCCACTGCCATTGTTAGAAGCCACACAAAACCTCCAAGCTAAATAACCACAATATATAAGCATAGAACCTAGCAAGACCCATTAAGGCTCCATGATCGCTCTGTCAGTCTCTGTGGCCTCTAAGCCCTGCTTAGTTCCCCTGGAGTCCCTGATTCCTCTGGCTCCTAAAATCCTTCTGCCCCCTCTTCTTCAGGGTTCCCTGATATCACCAAACACTCAGCTGTGGGTCTCTTAGTCCTCTAATAGATATCTATAAACAGAGTAGTTTAGTTTTACAGAAATTTTGTGAATATTGCACAGAATATTACCATTTTACTCCCCCACTTTGCTCAATATTATATTCACCTGGAGGCAGAGTACCCCTCATGTGGCCCTCATTTCTCTCCACCAGTTCTTTCATAGGATGTGGATGACTTCCACTTGGGAGCCATTTACTTCTAGCCAACACACACAAGGCTACAATCAAGGAGGAAGTGACAAAACTCTGACTTTCCTCTTGGTGACCAGCCCTTTGCCTATTCTCCCTGTCACAAGCTCTGAGAAATCCAGCTGCTGTGCAGGAGACAAGAGGCTCTCACCCCAGTGCTTTCAAGGAGGCCAATGTTCTCAGCAACCACAGAAGTGAAGATGGAAGTGAACCCTCCCGGGCTGGCCATAGCATGAGGCCCCAGTGCCAGATGACACCTTTGCTGAAGCTATGTGATACACAAGGACACAGACAATGCAGCCTGTCTGTTCCTGATTCCACAGAAAGATAACACATGCTTTAATTTATTAAATACAAATCATTTTTATATTTATAAAATTAAATTTATAAAATAAATGTGGTGTTTTGGCTGCTACGTGTTCAGAGGGTGTAGCCTAACTATTGATTTTTTTTAACTCTAGATTCATTTGGTCTCTCATCACCCACAAATGGGGAACAAAGAACTCAAAGGTGCAGAAAAGTAGTTGTGCTAGAATAGTCCTCATATGAGGTCTAAAATCCCAGTGGGATGACTGTTCCCTGTGTGACCCAATAAACTCTCAGCTTATGAAGACATTAAAGGGCAATTGAGGACAATTTCAGCAAGAAAAATCAGGAGACACAATGACATTTTACTTATGTACTTTTAAACTTTTATTATTAGGAAACTTGGTTTCTTAATATAGCACAGAACAAATTATTGTAACATTTAGAAATGTGTGTTCATTTTAGACAGATACTGAACAGGCTGGAGTGTGGCAATATATTTGTTGTCCGAATCAATCTCAGTTCTCATCAGTGGCTTTACGATGGGACCGTTGGGACTCAGTACACACATGGTCTACATCAAGGACTATGTGTGATGAAGAACAGGGGACTGGGTGAGAGTGCTCAGCAGCAAGAACCACTAGAACATGTTGGGCGGCAGCAGGTGGTCCTGCAGCAGGTGGTCTGGCAACAGATGGGGCGACAACAGCTGGAGATGCAGCACTGGGGTCTGCAACAGGACACACAGCAGCTGGGGCGGCAGCAGCTAGAAATGCAGCAGCTGGGTCTGCAGCAGCTGGATCCACAACAGCTGGAACTCCCACAGCAGGGGCGGCAGCAACTGGAGATGCAGCAAGATGGCCTGCAGCAGCTGGACACACAGCAGCTAGGCCTGCAGCAGCTAGAAATGCAGCAGCTGGGGCGGCAGCAGGTAGGCTGGCAGCACACAGACTGGCAGCACTGGGGCCTGCAGCAGCTGGACACACAGCAGCTGGGCCTACAGCAACTGGACACACAGCAGCTAGGGCGGCAGCAGGTGGTCCTACAGCAGGTGGTCTGGCAGCAGCTGGGCTGGCAGCAGCCTTGGCCACAGCCCTCCTCAGAGCAGACAGAGCCACAGTGGGAACTGACCATGGTGTCAGAGGTGAAGGTTCTGGATGACTTTACAGGAAGGTGGGTTGGAAGGTTTGGAAGTGGGAGTCTCCCTACCCACATCCCCTTTTATACCCTGCTGAGGGGCTGCTGTCCTCACATGTAGCATCCTTGTTATTGTTTGTGTTAGTAATTAGGTGATTATCACACTAGTGTCTTTTCCTGGTTAAATTTTTAAGGTGGATGAAACACAAGAGCTCCTTTTCCTGGTGTGTTCATTGTCCACTGTTGCTGAGCCATCAGTTAAGTGTCTTTCCTGTTTTAGTTTCTTCAGGAGAGCTGTTTCCTGGTATCATGCATCTTGGCCCTTTTTAATTTCTTCTCATCTTGTATGGCCCTGCTTCTACAGGCCAAATGTCACCACAGCTCTGTGACAGTATCATTTACAGTCTAAGAAACGGGGTCCTCTGCTGGATGGACATGTACTCATACATACTCTCTCTCTCTCTCTCTCTCTCTCTCTCTCTCTCTCTCTCTCTCTCTCAATCTCTGTGTGTGTCTCTCTCTTTCTCTCTGTCTCTGTGTCTCTCTGTCTCTCTCTCTTTCTCTCTGTCTCTGTGTGTCTCTCTGTCTCTCTCTTTCTCTCTGTCTCTGTGTGTCTCTCTGTCTCTCTCTGTCTCTATCTCTGTCTCTCTCTCCATATATATATATATATATATATATATATATATATATATATATGCACCATGAAAAGGTAATTATATAGACTTCTATATAAATTTAAGGAGATTTAGAAAGACATTTCTGCACTCAAAAAAAAAAAAAACCACAAGAAAAGCTAAGTATGTTACTTTTTAAGATCTACATTTTTATCTCTTCTGGGGAGGGGGTAATTCATACTCAGATTTTTTAAGATCATCAGGGTTGTGAGGGTGTACATATGTGTGTGTGTGTGTGCGGGTGTATGTAGGTGTCTGTAGAAGATAGAGAGGACATGAGAGCTGGAGTGAAAGGCGAGTGGTGAGTGCTCTGACATGGCTAACCTTTGAACCAAACTCTGGTTCTCTGCAACCACAGCAACTGCTGGGCCATCTCTCCAGTCCCCCAAAACGAGATATATTCTTGTCAGAGTCTACAGATAGATAATACCAGTTCCTGAGCCAGAAGTTCCCATGGTTGGCTGCATGGTAGAACCACTCTGAAGACTGTTGCAAACTGGCCAATTCTTGGCTTCTGCTCAGAACTAACCTTATTTAATTGGTCCAGAGTAAAGCCTCGGAAGATTCTGGACCTTTTTCATGTCTGTTAAAGGATTTTAAAGTTTGAGGCCCAACCCCTTTAGTTGTCCATATTACATGCATTTGTGTCCATTTCAACTACGATCATAGATTGTAAATTAATGAAATTTTAATCCATTGATGTGACTAATAGAGAAATTTTGGAGTACAAACAATGAGCTTTAAGCATTTAAAGCACTCTTTACTGTTGTAAACTACTCTATTTCCAACAGTGACAGACTCGCCTGGGTAAGAATAACTGCTCGAGCTTAAAGAAGAAACACGGTAAGAAATTACTGGATACAGACTCTGACACTGAGTGACATTACAAAGGAAACTCAGAAGTGGAGAAGTCATCATCCCACATACTGGGTAAGTTCTACCCGTAATCTGTTTAAAGATGATCTTTGACATCTGGACCACATTTACAAATTCCTCTTTTGTCACCCAGAGTAGAAGGTGGTGAAAAATTTTGTCATGTTATAGAATTTTCTTTCCCTTAAAGCTGTTTGTTTTTCTATCTTTTCATGGTGACATAAAGAACTCAAAGACTACGGAAAGGGGAATGGGAATGGTTGACATTTGCAAGGGCCATCCAGGAACAGGATCAATGCAATTGAAAATGCAAGTAATTGGATGCCTGGTAACAACAGGTACTTTAAATGCATGGTAAGCAAACCAAACTTTCCTAGTCAGGTAACGCTTTTGCTACATAAATGCACAGTCCATTCTCTTTCATTAATATCTGCTATGTATTCTGGATGTAGCTAAAATACACTGCAAGTAGGTGGGTTTCCTTTTTCCTCATGAAAATATCTTTAAAGACACAAATAGCTATTTTTAATGGAGAGAACAATGGACCTTACTTTGGATTTGTCTATGTTACCTTACATTAAAAGTCAAGCTTCACTTACCTATTTCGGGATGTACATTAAATAATATTGTTGGGCCTGTTGTGAAATGCTACATATATTCAGAACAATTTGTGAAGCAATAACAATATCTTCATCTACTGTTGATTTAATTTCACCTTATCTGCGTGCTTGTTTTAATCTTTACATGTTGCTTATCTATAACCAGTTATAAATATTTGGTTGTAGGAGGCACAGAGGTCTTTGTGCTCAAAGGTAAGGGGAACCTGGAATGTTAAACACACAGGGTTGTTCCTTCGAAGTCAGAGATGCATAGTCTGTTTCCACCCAGAAGGATGAAAACAGATGTGATTAATAGCCTCATGACCTTTGTGCTACCTGTGTGGCCAAGACCACATAGGTTCTTCCCTGTCTTAGTCAGGGTTTCTATTCATGCACAAACATCATGACCAAGAAGCAAGTTGGGGAGGAAAGGGTTTATTCAGCTTACACTTCCACATTGCTGTTCATCACAAAAGGAAGTCAGGACTGGAACTCAAGCAGGTCAGGAAGCAGGAGCTGATGCAGAGGCCATGGAGGGACGTTACTTACTGGCTTGCTTCCCCTGGCTTGCTCAGCTTGCTCTCTTATAGAACCCAAGACTACCAGCCCAGAGAGGGAACCACCCACATTGGCCTGGTCCTCCCCGCTTGATCATTAGCTGAGAAAATGCTTTAAGCTGGGTCTCATGAAGGCATTTCCTCAACGGAGGCTCCTTTCTCTGTGACAACTCCAGTTTGTCAAGTTGTCACACAAAGCCAGCCAGCAGTACGCTCCCCCTTATCATAAGCTTGTTTTTCTCAGTTGATCTCTAGAACCTGTTTTAATGGAAGGTGTCACATCTAATCAATCTATGAAACCCATCTTTGTGGATGGTGTGGATGTAGTCATGTCCAATCTTTATTTAGCTTACCTTGATCCTCAAGGAGATTTGTGTGTGCTTTGTTGGTCATAAGGAATTGAGCTAATTATCACGAGGAAAGTTTTCATCACTTTGTGCTGTCCTTAAAAACTATGCCTAAAAAATTAATCAGGGTCAGACTACCAAAGTTTGAACCAACACCAGCTACTTAGTCATGTTAAACCAAACTGCCCTCTTACCTCCCACAGACCTGATTGTTGTGGTGGTCACAGAGATCACATTTGGTTTTATAGAAAACACAGGTGCACTGGAGAGTATATGGAATATTCATATGTAATATAGAAAATAACTATCAAGCCAGTATCTTGTAGTGGGAATTTTGGTTTCTTTAAAAACACAGACATATTATAATAATATGTTTTTAATTTAATCCCAGGTGTGGAATTTAGGGTTGTTTCAGATTGTCCACAGCAACTGACTATGATTTGCCTTGTGCTCTAGTAGGGGCGTGATTTTGCCAGTGACAGGTAGTTTCTGTTCTTGTGTGATGTTTGGGATTCTGGGGACTGTTTAGAGGGTATAGAAATGCTAAAGCCCCAAGGAGTGGTGCATAGGTTGTTGGTTGTTAGTTGGTTTGTTGTTGGCTATAGATTGTTAAGTAGTCGTGTGCAAAGAAGAAACAGCAAGAAGAAATTAAATGTCCTAAGATGAAGATCAAACTTGTCCCAAGGAACACCCTTAATCAGCAGGAAGTAACTAACATTAGCACCTTTCCCCTTTCCCCTCTATCCATTTTTCTCTCCTATCTAGTGTTAGGGTGCTGAAAGGGTGGAAGAGAAGGGGTGGAGAAGGGTGGAAGAAAAAAGAATCCACAAGCCACAAAATTCTGGCTACAGTATCTATCCACCCAAATCCAGTGGAGAGTCTTTGCTTCCTCAAGAAGGGTTTGTACCTGTCTTTCTTGACTGTATCTCCCTCCCTCTCTCCCTACCTCTCTCTCTCCCTTTACCACAGAGCCACTGTCCCAGTTTTTGAAGTAGTCTTTTTTAATTTCTTGTATTCAAAATTCAATCACTTAAGTGTGCATTTTTAAACAATAAAGTCTAGTTTTACTGCTTTTACTGCCCTACAGCAGATTGCCACTCTATGTGTTTTGAAGTATTATGCTGTGTTCCATACTGCCTTGCTTAGATGGACACCCTCAAAGGTGGCCTCGGTTATGCTCACTTCCTGGTATATATCCCTGCTGTGCTTTGACAGTGTAGACTATCCACCAAACGCTATGTGTTATAGTCTCCGTGTTGTAACACAGAGGACCAACACCAGGAGGTTGTGAACCTGAAAGAGGGGAAACCACAGGAAAGTTTCTTTCATAGCTCGTTGAGGCATGCCCTCCACTGGGATTTCCTTTAGAGTTTTTGCTACTGTGATAAATACCATAACCAAAAGCAATTTGGGAAGGAAAGTGTTACTAAAAGACATCAGGGCAGGAGCTCAAGCAGTACAGAGAGCTGGAGGCAGGAGCTGATTCAGGACGCCATAGAAAAATGCAGCTTTAGTGACTTGCTCCTTATGACTTGCTCAGCCCGTTTTCTTACAGAACCCAGGACCGTGGGCCTAGGAGTAGTACCAAGTGAGCCTGGTTCATCCACTTCAACCTGATCAAGAAAATTCCCCTCATGTTTTAAAATCACTTCCTCTTGCTGGCAAGCTCTCTTCTGCAGATTCTTCCTCTGCCACTGGCTTTGATGAATTCATGTCCAACATGGGAGATATTCATGTGACAAAAAGCTGGAGAAAACTTTCATACGACACCCACAGAGATGCTGAGGCTCTCATCCCAATGGTGTCAAGGAAGAAGGCATTCTCTGCTATCATAGAAGTGAGCTTAAATTTGAATTCTTTCAGACCGACTCCATAGAGAAGACCCCAAGGCCAATCAACATCTTTCTGAAGCTTATGGAGTACTAGGAAACCAGCAGTTCACCAGTGTTGTTCCTGTTTCTGACCCACAGACACTGGTAGTTACTAGTGTGCAGTGTGTACGCTGCTAAGTTTTGAAGTCATGGAACGACAAATGACTAGTGCAAAGAACACTGAGTTAAAGAAGAACCAAAGGTTTTCGAGACATTAGATATGCAAGAATATACTTGTGCTTGTGGTCCATAAACTCAACAAACTCATTTTGCTTCTGTCTGGCCCCAAGAGACGCTCTGTTTACTAAATGAATCGGATGGAACAATTAAGGGGTCACCAGCATTGTGGAGAAATTCAGAGTAGAGACAATTCACTAACGTCCTTGTTTTTATAGGAAGCATTGCTGCAGAATATAGCTCTATAGGACTAATGGGAATAATAAGAGCACAAAAGAATCCAGGTAGAAACATTTAGCTGTGAGAATTAATATGGGTCTAATTATGGGGTGAGTAACCGGTGAGGAATGGTAACTAGAACAGGAGCAGAGTGTAACTCCCAGCAATCTGTGGATTTCAAGGGAGAACCTAGTGTTCCTAATGATAAGACAAAGGTACCCAATATTGGAATATCTGCTACTATAGGCTCTAGAGATATATGCATATTTGTATATATGCATATGTATTCATTATGTTTTTATTAGCATGTATTAATGGAATAATGGATTTCTCCATAATCCTTCATATAGGTATTTAATATACTTTGACCATACCTCTCTCTCAATCCCTCTCACCCTGCACCTCACCTGGACAGCACAGCAGAGCTACCACAGCATGAGTAGTATAGTAGCACAGGCTCTGGTGGTATGAGTAGGGGTGTGGGTGAGTCGACCCAGAGCATGTAAGGGAGATTTGCCATGAGATGGCATGGGCACTGGAGTGATGGCCTCCTTCTCCTCACCCCTCACATCTGTTACAGTTGGGAAACCTGCCCTTGGGGCCATGAGAACAGGTGAGCTGACCCTGTCCCTCACTGGCTATACGCAGCACTTAGGAAAGCAGGTCCTGTACTTTGCATAGGCAGCACAGTAGAGTTGGCCTTGATGGCAGGGCCACTGGTCAACCACTCCAAAGGACAAAAGTCCAAGAGAGTTGACTCCACCACTTACCTGCCGTGAGGTAGTAGGGTGATGCAGCCCCTCTCCTCTCCTCTCCCACTTGCCACCTACAATAGAAGAATTGACCCCAAGAGCATGTGAGCAAGAGAGCTAGCCCTGTCTGTTCCCTGGCTGTAGCACTCTAGAGGGAGGGCCCTGCACCTCACCTGGGCAACGCAGTTGAGCTGATAACAAAGGCTCAGGTGAGTTATCCCCAGGGGCATGAGAGCCAGAGAGCTTGCCTTGCCCTTCACAGGCTGAAGCATTTGGGGGAGTGGACCACATGCCTAAACTCTGAAGGCATGGGTGCAGGTAAGCCAGCTCCAAGGGCAAGACAGCTGACCCTGCCTCCTGTCAATGGTGGGTCGCATTGGATGGCCTAACCTGAGCAGTGCTAGAGAGCTTGACCTAGTGGTGCAGATAAGGGAGAGCCAGTACACTGACCAGCCCAGCTACCACCGAGGCTGAGATCCAGAGCTCTGAACTGACCCACCCCAAAATCTATATAATCTGCTAAGGGTAGGTTGGGATGCAAGAAAGGGCCAGTCCTGCTGTCCAAAGCTTCAGGATCTCCATGACACAGGGCAACAACAGAATTACCAGGAGGTGATCAAGTGAGGTTTCAGTACTGAAGCCAGAGACTTCAAACCAGACCATTGACACATTGCAATGAACATTCGCAAGTGAAGATTTATGGACAGAGGGATATAGTGTGAGACACCCTGTGACATACTACAGATTCCTACTGAGATTCTCTCTCTCTCTCTCTCTCTCTCTCTCTCTCTCTCTCTTATATTTTGTGGGGAAGCTTGCAAGAGTGAAGGATGGATATGAGGGGATAAGGAGATGGGGTGCATGGTGTGACATTCACAAAGAGTCATTAAAAAACTGAAAGCAATCTTGGTGGAAGTAAGATTAACAGTATCTAGTATAGAATGCAAATAGAGCCCCAAAGACATCAAGGTAAGAGGAGACAAGAGAGAAACATAAATTCACTGTCATAACCTCAAGAACCCTTGAATTTCCTGCCCTTTGCAACAATATGGCCTACAAGGACAAGGAGCTTCTGAATGTCCGATACTGACTCACGGAGACTGACTGCACTACCATGGTGAAATAGGCACCCTGATCAACACAGGGCATCTCTGAGCAATGATACCCAAGGAGCAGTACTGGCCATTTTAGTTGGAGTGCTGAGTGTAAATGACCAAGAATAACATCTGGAGTTAAATAAAAATATAGTAACCACTGGCTCAGAACTTTTGGATAGCTTTCTAAAGCAGGCATGTGATATACCTACCCTAACTTTCTCTTCTGATTCTGACTAATGGGTTGGAATAACTAGAAGACAGAGGTGCACAGCTGGGTATAGGATGTTCTACTCAATGGTGGTCTACCGTTTATCTTAATGGTCCTCAACCTTAAACAAGTGTGAGCACACATGCAGGAGGCTCACACTGCTCATTTGTTTTGTGCTGTGTTGTCCAGAGTAATTGTTTTTATGCAAATATGCTCTTTTTGCTACACATGTCTGCACCTCTCCTCTCATGCCAAGTGGCCACAGATGGTGATGACTGAGTAACTGTGCAAAGAAGGGGCCAGACTTTGCCTCTAAGAAAGGGAGGGCTGTAGTCCTGCTTGCATTCTAGAACCATCCTGTCAAATGACGCCAGGTGGGTTAGCATTTATAGAAGGCACCGTATGTTTCTACTATCATAATCTAGTTCCTGGAAATTTCTTCCAGGTTCCTTTGGAGAGCCTTTTCTTGTTAATGTTTCCCCCGAAAGTTCCTGTTTAAGGTTCTGCTTTTACTAAACACGGCAAAGCACACACTTCTTGTTGTGGCAGCTGCTTCAATACAGGCATCTTCAGCATGATGCCCACTGATATCCCCTTGAGAACATGAAGGAGCACAGTTGTTTGAGCTCTGCTGCCTAAAGCCTGGTCTTTGCAAGAGTCTGTCTGCAGCAGGCATCCAGGTACTGGATCTAAGCATCCATATTTATGCTTTCAGATGGAGATTTCTGCAGGTGAGGAACTGGCGTGCATGCCACAGCCTCCTATGGCCTTCTTGTTTTTAGAGATTGCCTACAGAAAAGCTGGTACATGACAACAGAAAGGGAAAAAAGAACAAAATGCCTTTATATTTCTATGGCTGCAAATCTGCATTTATTTAAGTGGTAGGAATAACTCCATTTTAAGAAATATGGCTGATAGCAAGTATTTCCATGGGGTCACATAATAGTTTTAAGGAATCTAAAAGAAATTCAAAGTTGCATTCATACAGAAAAGAGAGAGTATGAGTGATAGGTAGGGTGTATTTGTAGGCAAAAACAGCATATTAGTCAGCCGGAATTAAGGGTTTACATCTGGTGCCTTAGGAACCAGCTCACAGGTGCTCTATATACGAAATGTTGGTTGGGGAAGAACAGAAGACTGTGGTGAGAGTTCTTAGCAACAAGAACAACTAGAGCAAGCTGGGCGACAACAGGTGCTCTGGCAGCAGCTGGACACACAACAGGAGGGACGGCAGCAGCTAGAAATGCAGCAGCTGGGCCTGTAGCAGCTAGACACACAGCAACTGGGCCTGCAGCAGCTGGGCCTGCAACAGCTAGACACACAGCAGCTGGGCCTGCAACAGCTAGACACACAGCAGCTGGGCCTGTAGCAGCTAGACACACAGCAGCTGGGCCTGCAGCAGCTGGACACACAGCAGCTGGGCCTGCAGCAGCTGGACACACAACAGCTGGGCCTGCAGCAGCTGGGGCGACAGCAGCTGGAGATGCAGCAGCTGGGGCGGCAGCAGGTGGGCTGGCAGCATACAGACTGGCAGCATTGGGGTCTGCAGCAGCTGGACACACAACAACTGGGGTGGCAACAAGTGGGCTTGCAACAGGTGGTCTGGCAACAGGTGGTCTGGCAGCAGCTAGGCTGGCAACAGCCTGGGCCACAGCCCTCCTCAGAGCAGACAGAGCCACAACAGGAGCTGACCATGGTGTCAGAGGTGGAGGTTCTGAATGGGTTTACAAGAAGGTGGGTTGAAAGGTTTGGAAGTGGGAGTCCCTCTGCCCACATCCCCTTTTATACCCTGCCATGGGGCTAGTGTCCTCATATGCAACATTCTTTCCTTGTTATTGTTTGTGTTGATAAATAATATGTGATTAAAAAATTAAACAAGATTGTTTTCCTGGTTACATTTTCAGGCTGGGTAGGAAACACAATGTCTCTTCCTGATGTATTAGAATTCCTCTGACAGCACTTCCGAATTACCTTTCTGACTTGACATCATCAAAGGGCACTGTCACATGACAATTTACCTCTTGATATTATACATTTCAGCCTCTGTTCACATGACATAGCCTGTCTATCCTGGTATAACAATGATTCTTCTTGCATATAATTGTTTCTGGTTACCCAGAGGAGTAAATTCGTGGCAGTCTTGATTGCCCATTTACTACTGGTAAAATTGTCAAAAGAAAGCTTGAACATGAGAAGCAGGGCACCGAAGTATGCCCTGTCATCTGGGATTCAGTGTTTAGACTTTCTCATGGGAAATACAACGCTGTTTTCAGATACAATAATGAGACCTGATGTTACCCTTTGGCCAAACATAACCTATAATCCCTAAGATTGTACCCAACCTCATCACCTTTCAACCAAGTCTAATATGTAAGACAAATTAGCATGTTACTCTTGGACTTAAGAGAAGAAATGGGTTCACACTGAGCAGCGTAGTGCATACCTGCACTCTCAGCAGGTTCATGAGTGTGAGGGCAACCTAGGCTACATCATCAACTTGTGGCTACCTGGAGCTACACAGAAAGAACCATGGAAGAAAATAAGAAGGGCCGAGACCTATTGGTGTAGAAGTAACCACTCTACCTTTCTAATATATTCCTGTGACTTATAATAACCAACTATAACTATACTAAGTTCCGGGTTAGTTCCCACTGCCAGCCATCTACAGACATTAAACCCTGAAACCTTAAAGCTCTTGGGCACAAACATTTATGCGTTGTGCGGTATTTTCTATGGAGAAGACATAATTCTCTTCTCTGAGCAGTCAAAGCCTACCTGCAAAATGTCTTGATTCTACAAAGCAGAACAATGGAAATGAATGCGGTATATGGATATTAAAGTAAATGTGATAAAAACAATGGGATTAATGTGCAACAAATGGGAAAACTCAGGGAACCGGGTGCCATGAAGAGATAATAGAGTAGAAGAGAAACAACTCTGTGTGAGGGAGCTGCCCCAAAGGACTGTGAGATGTTGGTAGAGGTAAGTGGGCATCTCAGAGAATAGCATGGGACTCACCCTGTGAGGTTGGCTTGTGGAATGGGTTGCCCTGTGGCATTCAGTAGAGGGACTTAAGGATGAGGTGGTGATGCTAGGGAAGATTCAAGAACCAGACGGAGATGAGATGACTTTGAGATTCCCTCCACCCCACCCCTCCACCCCCAGCACTTAAGAAGCCTAATTGAATCACAATGCTCCAACAAGACTCTCTGGTGCTCAGTCTATTTCTGCTCTGTTCATGATCCTTATTGCTAGGTCTATATAGCTAGGGTAATGACCTGGGCTGCTGATCGGACCTCTTTACAAGAGGTGTCTGGTCTCCTGAGCCTGCATTATGTACTGACTCTAAAGAGGGTAGCTCTGGTGACACCATTCTGAGAAAAGACATGCACTTTTTCTTTTGTTGTAGGAGGGAGGAGAAGAATTCTCCCAGTTGTTGTGGAGCAAAGACCCTGTGACCACATTACACTAGCCAGTCTAATATCCATAGCAGCTCTTGTGTTTTAGAGAAAGAATGGTCCTCAAGCAGTCCTCATGACCAGTGGCTACCCATGACTCAGTGGAGATCAGAACTATTTCCAGCATTTCTGTTTGGTTTCCCCCACCTAAATCTCAATGACTTGCTTAAAATTTTCATCCATGTTGCCAACCACCAACTCCTCACCTGCCTAAACTTCTCATCATGCTCACATCAACCTTGTCTCTTTACATGGCTGTCTATTGTGTCCATTTCCCACCTAGACACTGGAGCAGAGCCTCCTCAGGGTCTCTGACTTGTGAAAGTTCCTTCTTCATAGGTCCCCAGAGTATCTTAATCTCAAATAGTCCCCACCCAGGACCGTGGCTGATGACACTCTAAGGTATGGGGAGTGACAGATTCTCTCTCCAGTGCTGGCCTGACATGCAGGAGGAGTCACTGTCACACTTAATCCCCACATTTGGATTTAGGATTGGAAGAACTTATTAACCTTGGGGTTAGGACAGTCAGGCAGTATGCCTCAGAGATGAGTGGTTGATCTAGTTTGCTTTCTGTGGCTATGATAAACTCCACAACCAAAACCAGCATTAAGAGGCAAAAGTTTATTTTAGTTTACAGGGGACAGTTCATCATCAAAGGCAGGATCTCAAAGCAAAATCTCAAGAAGAAACCAAAGAGGACTATTACTCATGGACTAGCTTCTGTGCCCATATTCAACTACCTTTCTTATATCTCCTAAGACCAATTACTGAGGGGTGGCCCAGCCCACAATGGCTTCTCACATTAATCAACGGTTAAGCACACACCACACAGACATACCCACAGCCCAATCCACTGGAGGCAATTCATCAGCTGAGGTTCTGTCTCCCAAGGTGCATCAAGTTGACAGCCAAAGCTAACCTCACACTGGCTTACCATGTGGTTGAGGCTTTAGTTCTCTTCCTTCCAGGAGCCAAGCACAGTTTCAACACGTTTTTTTCTGTGTAGCAGTTCTATTTCTCCAGCCAAATGCCAGATTCAGAAAGATAGATATCACGTGTTTTCTATCACATGCAGAGTCTAGCTCAGTGGTATAGAGTGCTTGCTTGGCATATGCTGAGTTTAGAGTAAAGATCTATGTATGTTATATCTACACACACAGGCTCGCACACACATGCACACATACACAAGCACACGAGCATATGCACATGCACGCACATGCACACACACGTACACACACACACACACACACACACACGCACACACGCACACACACAAACACCCTATATCTAGAAGGAGGATTATTTGGGGAGAGAAAAGTAACCAATCCAGAAATGAGTGGGATAAAAAAGAGTAATGCAGGGTTAATGTGGTTAGAGTATAATTAGGGAACACCGAAAACATTTTTAAAGAAAGAATGAACCCCTACAGTGTTCTATATTTGTCCAAATCCAAGTATACATATGTATATGACTTTTTTGGTTGAATAAAATCCACTGTATATATACCATAATCTCCTTACTCATTTACCTGTTATAGGCGTCTAGGTTGATCTCATTATATCGGCCAATGAGAACAGCTTCACTTATGAATATGCAGATACCTCTTTTGCACTCTGATTCAGTTTTGTTCAGATAAGTACTGGAGTAATTGAACAGGATTATACGGTTTCTATTTTTGGTTCTTGGTAAATCCAGTATACTGATTTCTGTAATGGCCCCACTCATTTACCACTCAGCTAGAGTAAAGGGCCCTCTTCTCCCCACATCGTCACCAGCATCCACTGCTTGTTTTCTTCATGGCAGCCATTGTTACTGGAGTGTGGAATCTCAGCGCAGTCTTCACTTGCATTTCCCTGATGAATACAGATGTGTACTTTAAATAGCTATTTAGTCAGCCATTTGTACTTCTTTTAAAATGTGTCTGTTCAGTTCATTTGTCCCTTTCTGATTGGATCATTTATTCTTTCAATAGCATGCATTTTTAGTTCATTACATAATCGGGACATCAATCCTTTTGGGATAGCAATACTTTCTCAGATGAAAGACTCCCTTTTCTGTGAGCCTAAATTCAAGTTTGACTAAAAATCTTATTTACAATAACCAATTTAATTCTTCAGGTCCAAGGCTCCCTCTGATGACATGTTCCTCTGTGTCATAGGTGGAGGAAAAAGACAGAAATGTGGACAGAATAAAAGTTCAAGTACAAATTGTCAATAAACATTGTGAAAAAATGTTACACAAAGATTCCACATTCCAGCTAGAATAATTGGCACGAAGAAAATAAAATAGGATTGAAGGAAGGTACAGCTCAGAGGTAGAATGACAGCCTGGTGTGCACAAGGTTTGGGATGAGCTTCCTGCACAAAAGAAAGGAGGAAAAGAAAGGAAGGAGTGGGTGTTTGGGAGGGGAGGAGAGAAAGAAGGAGGAAGGAAAAGAGAAAGACTGGCAGACAGGCAAAAGGAATAGAAAGTACACTAACAATAAGTGCTAGTGAAAACACGGGGAAAGGAAAGCCTTAGATATTGCTGGTGAGGAACATAGATTGGTTCAGCCTCTATGGAAATCAGTATGGAGATATGTTGTGGCAAGAGAATAAATACTAACAGACCCTGGGATTTTCCAAATCATTCCATAAATCTACATGCTCATAGCATCAGTGTGTCACATGTCCTGTTGAATAAATGCATAGACTGAAAGGCATAGAGAAAAGTGATCCATGCCAGGACACTCCGCAACAAGAACCACCATATCAGCTGGAGCAGCAGCAGGTGGGCCTGCCACAGCTAGGTTTGCAGCAGTTGGAAACACAGCAGGTGGGTTGGCAACAGGAAGGCCTGCAGTAACTAGAAATGCAACAGGTGGGGTGGCAGCAGCTGGAAATGCAACAGCTGGGTCAGTAGCAGCTAGATCCACAATAGCTGGAACCACCACAGCAGGAGCAGGAGCAGCAGCAGCTGGGGCAGCAGTAGGTGGGCTGGCAACACTGAGGCCTGCAGCAGCTGGACACACAGCAGCTGTAGCCTTGGCCACATCCCTGCTCAGAGAAGACAGGTCACAACAGAACCTAACCATGGTAGCTGAGGTGGTATTTGGTGATATATTTCCAAATGAATGTATGACTTGAGTCTGGACATCTCCCTGGATCCCCTTTTGTACCCTGCTAGAGGCACCCTTCCTTTTTGTTATTAACCATACTATGCAAGTGAGCATCAGATGGGGCGATTGCTTTTTCTACATTTGATGGAAGACACTATCTTGTTTTCCTGATGGATTGAGGCTCATTCCATCGACTTCTTGATACACACCCAGCACGATCATCATGGTTCATGACTAAGCATCCCAAACTAAGTGCATTGATGCTGCTCCATCCACTCTTCCTCCTGAATCATTTTGTCTTCCCTTCCTTGTGCTCTTTGTGCACATCTAAAATCCTTCAGCTTCGCCCTTGGAGGGCGGGTTCATGAAGGATGACACACAGTCCAGGTGTCACTCTTCCCTGACTGGGGCTCATACCACACCTACAATAGTTTGAGCATTCTTTAAGGAAAAGAGACCTAATAGGTCTGAAATCTCAAAGGCACTGCAAGGCAGGCTAAAATGTGTGCAGTGTAGTCAGTTGTAACCCAAAATAGTCAGTGAGCAACAACAGAAGGAACCCCAGGACACCCAAACTATTCCCACTCTTCTTCCTGGACATGAGGAGGCTCATGGGTTTTCTGTTTTTGAAAAGTCAATGTATCTAAGAGGCTGGGGTTTGCATAGGCCTTGTACAGGACTGTGTACATTTTGTGTTATTAAGCACAGCTGTTTCTGCTACTTCAGGCCATGTCCAGAGGCTGGCATTTTGCAGACTTACCCTGCATCCTTCAGGTAATTCACTCTGTCTGTCGACTCTTTTGTGGTGTTCCTTGAGCCTTGGAGCAGGATGGTGGAGCTTAGATGTTCCAACTCTTAATGCCTGCTCACAAAGGTGCTCCTGATGCTCCCCACCCACAGATAAAGCACTAGAATCACTTTCCGTTGTGGGTGGTGACCATTACTACGTTGCCCATGCCCTACTGAGTGACCCTACACCCATGAGTATGCAAGCAGTTCCATCTGGTGACTGGTTGGGAGTCAAGTGAAGTTAGAGGGAGGGAGATGAAGATACGTTGTATACACGCATGAAATTTTCAAAGAATCAATTTTGAAAAGTCATTTTTTTGGAGAGAACATTGGAATCAACGTTGGCGTCAGTAATAAGGCTTATATTACTAAGAACATTTACATTGACATTGACATGAATTATATCTGTATTTTTATAAAATAGAAAATGTACTAGAACAAGGCTGTTTTGAACATGCATAGGGAGATATTGATATAGGTGTTATTAGTTACAAAATAATTAATAATAGTTTCTTATAAGAAACAATTTGAATATCACTATAAATTATAATTTTTATATTCTTATTGGATAATACATATTTAAATTATTATTTTTATTTACTTATATTATATATATAAGTTCCTAGTTATATACAAGTATATATAAAGTAAATATATGTATTAATTTAGCATATTATATATTAAATTATATGTTATATATAAATTTATATAAATTATAAAATATTATACATTTTTTTGCTTTATTAAATATGAGTTTATTTGGGAAACCCTATGATTCTTTATTATTCTTTATTAAATTCTTAACTATTTTGCAGACATTGTTTAATTCTTGCTAGGAAGAAATTATTTCCTTTTTTTTTTTTTTTTTATTAACTTGAGTATTTCTTATATACATTTCGAGTGTTATTCCCTTTCCCGGTTTCCGGGCAAACATCCCCCTCCCCCCTCCCCTTCCTTATGGGTGTTCCCCTCCCAACCCTCCCCCCATTACCGCCCTCCCCCCATAGACTAGTTCACTGGGGGTTCAGTCTTAGCAGGACCCAGGGCTTCCCCTTCCACTGGTGCTCTTACTAGGATATTCATTGCTACCTATGGGGTCAGAGTCCAGGGTCAGTCCATATATAGTCTTTAGGTAGTGGCTTAGTCCCTGGAAGCTCTGGTTGCTTGACATTGTTGTACTTTTGGGGTCTCGAGCCCCTTCAAGCTCTTCCTGTTCTTTCTCTGATTCCTTCAATAGGGGACCTATTCTCAGTTCAGTGGTTTGCTGCTGGCATTCGCCTCTGTATTTGCTGTATTCTGGCTGTGTCTCTCAGGAGCGATCTACATCCGGCTCCTGTCGGCCTGCACTTCTTTGCTTCATCCATCTTGTCTAATTGGGTGGCTGTATATGTATGGGCCACATGTGGGGCAGGCTCTGAATGGGTGTTCCTTCAGTCTCTGTTTTAATCTTTGCCTCTCCCTTCCCTGCCAAGGGTATTCTTTTTCCTCATTTAAAGAAGGAGTGAAGCATTCACATTTTGATCATCCATCTTGAGTTTCGTTTGTTCTAGGGATCTAGGGTAATTCAAGCATTTGGGCTAATAGCCACTTATCAATGAGTGCATACCATGTATGTCTTTCTGTGATTGGGTTAGCTCACTCAGGATGATATTTTCCAGTTCCAACCATTTGCCTACGAATTTCATAAACTCGTTGTTTTTGATAGCTGAGTAATATTCCATTGTGTAGATGTACCACATTTTCTGTATCCATTCCTCTGTTGAAGGGCATCTGGGTTCTTTCCATTTTCTGGCTATTATAAATAAGGCTGCGATGAACATAGTGGAGCACGTGTCTCTTTTATATGTTGAGGCATCTTTTGGGTATATGCCCAAGAGAGGTATAGCTGGATCCTCAGGCAGTTCAATGTCCAATTTTCTGAGGAACCTCCAGACTGATTTCCAGAATGGTTTTACCAGTCTGCAACCCCACCAACAATGGAGGAGTGTTCCTCTTTCTCCACATCCTCGCCAGCATCTGCTGTCACCTGAGTTTTTGATCTTAGCCAATCGCACTGGTGTGAGGTGAAATCTCAGGGTTGTTTTGATTTGCATTTCCCTTATGACTAAAGATGTTGAACATTTCTTTAGGTGTTTCTCAGCCATTCGGCATTCCTCAGCTGTGAATTCTTTGTTTAGCTCTGAACCCCATTTTTTAATAGGGTTATTTGTTTCCCTGCGGTCTAACTTCTTGAGTTCTTTGTATATTTTGGATATAAGGCCTCTATCTGTTGTAGGATTGGTAAAGATCTTTTCCCAATCTGTTGGTTGCCGTTTTGTCCTAACCACAGTGTCCTTTGCCTTACAGAAGCTTTGCAGTTTTATGAGATCCCATTTGTCGATTCTTGATCTTAGAGCATAAGCCATTGGTGTTTTGTTCAGGAAATTTTTTCCAGTGCCCATGTGTTCCAGATGCTTCCCTAGTTTTTCTTCTATTAGTTTGAGTGTGTCTGGTTTGATGTGGAGGTCCTTGATCCACTTGGACTTAAGCTTTGTACAGGGTGATAAGCATGGATCGATCTGCATTCTTCTACATGTTGCCCTCCAGTTGAACCAGCACCATTTGCTGAAAATGCTATCTTTTTTCCATTGGATGGTTTTGGCTCCTTTGTCAAAAATCAAGTGACCATAGGTGTGTGGGTTCATTTCTGGGTCTTCAATTCTATTCCATTGGTCTATCTGTCTGTCTCTGTACCAATACCATGCAGTTTTTATCACTATTGCTCTGTAATACTGCTTGAGTTCAGGGATAGTGATTCCCCCTGAAGTCCTTTTATTGTTGAGGATAGCTTTAGCTATCCTGGGTTTTTTGTTATTCCAGATGAATTTGCAAATTGTTCTGTCTAACTCTTTGAAGAATTGGATTGGTATTTTGATGGGGATTGCATTGAATCTGTAGATTGCTTTTGGTAAAATGGCCATTTTTACTATATTAATCCTGCCAATGCATGAGCATGGGAGATCTTTCCATCTTCTGAGGTCTTCTTCAATTTCTTTCCTCAGTGTCTTGAAGTTCTTATTGTACAGATCTTTTACTTGCTTGGTTAAAGTCACACCGAGGTACTTTATATTATTTGGGTCTATTATGAAGGGTGTTGTTTCCCTAATTTCTTTCTCGGCTTGTTTCTCTTTTGTATAGAGGAAGGCAACTGATTTATTTGAGTTAATTTTATACCCAGCCACTTTGCTGAAGTTGTTTATCAGCTTTAGTAGTTCTCTGGTGGAACTTTTGGGATCACTTAAATATACTATCATGTCATCTGCAAATAGTGATATTTTGACCTCTTCTTTTCCGATCTGTATCCCTTTGATCTCCTTTTGTTGTCTGATTGCTCTGGCTAGAACTTCAAGAACTATATTGAATAAGTAGGGAGAGAGTGGGCAGCCTTGTCTAGTCCCTGATTTTAGTGGGATTGCTTCAAGTTTCTCTCCATTTAGTTTAATGTTAGCAACTGGTTTGCTGTATATGGCTTTTACTATGTTTAGGTATGGGCCTTGAATTCCTATTCTTTCCAGGACTTTTATCATGAAGGGGTGTTGAATTTTGTCAAATGCTTTCTCAGCATCTAATGAAATGATCATGTGGTTCTGTTCTTTCAGTTTGTTTATATAATGGATCACGTTGATGGTTTTCCATATATTAAACCATCCCTGCATGCCTGGGATGAAGCCTACTTGATCATGGTGGATGATTGTTTTGATGTGCTCTTGAATTCGGTTTGCCAGAATTTTATTGAGTATTTTTGCGTCGACATTCATAAGGGAAATTGGTCTGAAGTTCTCTTTCTTTGTTGTGTCTTTGTGTGGTTTAGGTATAAGAGTAATTGTGGCTTCGTAGAAGGAATTCGGTAGGGCTCCATCTGTTTCAATTTTGTGGAATAGTTTGGATAATATTGGTATGAGGTCTTCTATGAAGGTTTGATAGAATTCTGCACTAAACCCGTCTGGACCTGGGCTCTTTTTGGTTGGGAGACCTTTAATGACT
Source organism: Rattus norvegicus (assembly GCF_021556685.1). Taxonomy (NCBI): domain Eukaryota; kingdom Metazoa; phylum Chordata; class Mammalia; order Rodentia; family Muridae; genus Rattus; species Rattus norvegicus. The sequence goes on from NC_141543.1 coordinate 91,082,027, forward strand.
GCTTCTATTTCCTTAGGAGTTATGGGGTTGTTTAACTGGTTTATCTGTTCCTGATTTAACTTCGATACCTGGTATCTGTCTAGGAAATTGTCCATTTCCTGAAGATTTTCAAATTTTGTTGAATATAGGTTTTTATAGTAAGATCTGATGATTTTTTGAATTTCCTCCGAATCTGTAGTTATGTCTCCCTTTTCATTTCTGATTTTGTTAATTTGGACACACTCTCTGTGTCCTCTCGTTAGTCTGGCTAAGGGTTTATCTATCTTGTTGATTTTCTCAAAGAACCAACTTTTGGTTCTGTTGATTCTTTCTATGGTCCTTTTTGTTTCTACTTGGTTGATTTCAGCTCTGAGTTTGATTATTTCCTGCCTTCTACTCCTCCTGGGTGTATTTGCTTCTTTTTGTTCTAGAGCTTTTAGGTGTGCTGTCAAGCTGCTGACATATGCTCTTTCCTGTTTCTTTCTGCAGGCACTCAGCGCTATGAGTTTTCCTCTTAGCACAGCTTTCATTGTGTCCCATAAGTTTGGGTATGTTGTATCTTCATTTTCATTAAATTCTAAAAAGTTTTTAATTTCTTTCTTTATTTCTTCCTTGACCAGGTTATCATTGAGTAGAGCATTGTTCAATTTCCACGTATATGTGGGCATTCTTCCCTTATTGTTATTGAAGACCAGTTTTAGGCCGTGGTGGTCCGATAGCACGCATGGGATTATTTCCATCTTTCTGTACCTGTTGAGGCCCGTTTTTTGACCAATTATATGGTCAATTTTGGAGAAAGTACCATGAGGAGCTGAGAAGAAGGTATATCCTTTTGCTTTAGGATAGAATGTTCTATAAATATCCGTTAAGTCCATTTGGCTCATGACTTCTCTTAGTCTGTCGACATCACTGTTTAATTTCTGTTTCCATGATCTGTCCATTGATGAGAGTGGGGTGTTGAAATCTCCCACTATTATTGTGTGAGGTGCAATGTGTGTTTTGAGCTTTAATAAGGTTTCTTTTACGTATGTAGGTGCCCTTGTATTTGGGGCATAGATATTTAGGATTGAGAGTTCATCTTGGTTGATTTTTCCTTTGATGAATATGAAGTGTCCTTCCTTATCTTTTTTGATGACTTTTAATTGAAAATTGATTTTATTTGATATTAGAATGGCTACTCCAGCTTGCTTCTTCTGACCATTTGCTTGGAAAGTTGTTTTCCAGCCTTTCACTCTGAGGTAGTGTCTGTCTTTGTCTCTGAGGTGTGTTTCCTGTAGGCAGCAGAATGCAGGGTCCTCGTTGCGTATCCAGTTTGTTAATCTATGTCTTTTTATTGGGGAGTTGAGGCCATTGATATTGAGAGATATTAAGGAATAGTGATTATTGCTTCCCGTTATATTCATATTTGGATGTGAGGTTATGTTTGTGTGCTTTCATTCTCTTTGTTTTGTTGCCAAGACGATTAGTTTCTTGCTTCTTCTAGGGTATAGCTTGCCTCCTTATGTTGGGCTTTACCATTTATTATCCTTTGTAGTGCTGGATTTGTAGAAACATATTGTGTAAATTTGGTTTTGTCATGGAATATCTTGGTCTCTCCATCAATGTTAATTGAGAGTTTTGCAGGATACAGTAACCTGGGCTGGCATTTGTGTTCTCTTAGGGTCTGTATGACATCAGTCCAGGATCTTCTGGCCTTCATAGTTTCTGGCGAGAAGTCTGGAGTGATTCTGATAGGTCTGCCTTTATATGTTACTTGACCTTTTTCCCTTACTGCTTTTAATATTCTTTCTTTATTTTGTGCATTTGGTGTTTTGACAATTATGTGACGGGAGGTGTTTCTTTTCTGGTCCAATCTATTTGGAGTTCTGTAGGCTTCTTGTATGTCTATGGGTATCTCTTTTTTTAGGTTAGGGAAGTTTTCTTCTATGATTTTGTTGAAGATATTTACTGGTCCTTTGAGCTGGGAGTCTTCACTCTCTTCTATACCTATTATCCTTAGGTTTGATCTTCTCATTGAGTCCTGGATTTCCTGTATGTTTTGGACCAGTAGCTTTTTCCGCTTTACATTATCTTTGACAGTTGAGTCAATGATTTCTATGGAATCTTCTGCTCCTGAGATTCTCTCTTCCATCTCTTGTATTCTGTTGGTGAAGCTTGTATCTACAGCTCCTTGTCTCTTCTTTTGGTTTTCTATATCCAGGGTTGTTTCCATGTGTTCTTTCTTGATTGCTTCTATTTCCATTTTTAATTCCTTCAACTGTTTGATTGTGTTTTCCTGGAATTCTTTCAGGGATTTTTGCGATTCCTCTCTGTAGGCTTCTACTTGTTTATTAATGTTTTCCTGTGTTTCCCTAAGTGTGTTCATGTCTTTCTTGAAGTCCTCCAGCATCATGATCAAATATGATTTTGAAACTAGATCTTGCTTTTCTGGTGTGTTTGGATATTCCATGTTTGTTTTGGTGGGAGAATTGGGCTCCGATGATGGCATGTAGTCTTGGTTTCTGTTGCTTGGGTTCCTGCGCTTGCCTCTCGCCATCAGATTATCTCTAGTGTTACTTTGTTCTGCTATTTCTGACAGTGGCTTGACTGTCCTATAAGCCTGTGTGTCAGGAGTGCTGTAGACCTGTTTTCCTCTCTTTCAGTCAGTTCTGGGGACAGAGTGTTCTGCTTTCGGGCGTGTAGTTTTTCCTCTCTACAGGTCTTCAGCTCTTCCTGTGGGCCTGTGTCTTGAGTTCACCAGGCAGCTTTCTTGCAGCAGAAAATTTGGTCTTACCTGTGGTCCCGAGGCTCAGGTTCGCTCGTGGGGTGCTGCCCAGGGGCTCTCTGCAGCGGCAGCAACCAGGAAGACCTGTGCCGCCCCTTCCGGGAGCTTCAGTGCACCAGGGTTCCAGATGGTCTTTGGCTTTTTCCTCTGGCGTCCGAGATGTGTGTGCAGGGAGCAGTCTCTTCTGGTTTCCCAGGCTTGTCTGCCTCTCTGAAGGTTTAGCTCTCCCTCCCACGGGATTTGGGTGCAGAGAACTGTTTATCCGGTCTGTTTCCTTCAGGGTCCGGCGGTGTCTCTGGCAGGGGTCCTGCCGCTCCTGGGCCCTCCCCCACGGGAGCCCAGAGGCCTTATACAGTTTCCTCTTGGGCCAGGGATGTGGGCAGGGGTGAGCAGTGTTGGTGGTCTCTTCCGCTCTGCAGCCTCAGGAGTGCCCACCTGACCAGGCGGTTGGGTCTCTCTCTCACCGGGTCTGGGAGCAGAGAGCTGCTGCGGGCCGGGATCCGCGGGTCACATTTTAATGTTTCTTACAGTGAAACTATTGTTTCATTTTATTCTTTTAAAGAATCTTAACTTTCATCTGATTGCTATTCTTCTCAATTTTTTTTACAAGACTATTCTTTTCTTTATAAACCAGAAAACGGAATCATTTCTTACTATGTAATCACATCTTTGCCCTAACCTTATATGGGTTTGAGCATTCCAGGCCAGCCTGATGGTCAGCCTGAGGGTACCAGTTCAGACATACCAGTTGAGATGCTGGAGAAGTCTGTTAGGCAAGCAGCCACTGACTCAAATAGGAGTCATCTTCAACACCACATCGCTGTAACCCAGTAAGAATAACACAGGGGGTTTCAAGGCTGAGTGAGTTCCAGAGTTAAATCTGATGTCTGTTCTGACGATCTTAAATTACTGTTTTGTAAATATTTTGAGTCTTGTTCTTGCCATAAAATTCTGATCTCCGCGGATGCATTTCGGGAGAGAGCATTCTCCTAAGTTATACCCATCTTGAGCCTGCCGGAAGACTGGAAAGCAGTGCCTTGTGTGTGGGGTTGGGGAGCTTGCTGCAAACCAGAGGAGTACAAGGTAGAGAGAGTCTCAAACAGAAGGACTGACTCGGAGAGTCTGGGGAAGAGACTAGAAACTGTGTCTCTATTTTTTTCCTGTGATGTCCCAGTGCATAACTAGAGTTTCTACACCCCAAGATAAGATGCCAAAGTACAGCATAGAAGTGTAGCAATTATACAATGTAAAGATGGAAACACGAGTAAGAAGCACAAAGGGAATAGATTGATTCCAGGAGTCAAGGAGACAGACACTTAGAAAAATCTCAGGGAAACATTTTTAATACATTATCTTTAATGATGCTTTGAGAATAAGCACATGTATACAATATATTGTGACCATAGTCATCTCCCACTCTACCCATAACTGCTCCAGATCCACCTCGATCATCCTAACCTCAGGTCCTCATTCTTTAACCCATCAAGTTCATTTGTACTGCCCATATACTTGTGAGGCTCTGTCCACTGGAACATTGTTGATCTACTAGGAGCCATACCCTTTAAGAAAGCTGAGTCTCCCACAACTACCATAGCTCCTCACCTAGGAGTCAGGGGTTCAAGAGTCCCTCCTTACTCCAAGCTAGAATGTTGTTGAATGGCATGATATTGTATGGATCTTGTACAAGCATCTCCATCCCCAGGAGCGGGTCTACCAGTTGAGTTCCTCAATATTTATAGCTCTCACAGAGGCACTGGCTCCTAAGTCATCTAACCCTGGGGAGGGCTGGGTTGGTATTTATCAGTCTTCTAGGACAATGAGATGGCTTTAAACATACAGGTAAGCACTTGCAGCTGCAATCCACTGACACCCCACCCTCAACGTAGCTTCCCCGTGAAGGGGTTGACTGTATACTCTCAGAGCTGATGCCCCAGAGTCAAGCCTTTAACTAGCTTCCATGTGGGAACCAGCAGTATATGTAATTAGTAGGACTTATGGGCCTGCTCCCTACCCCCACGAAACCAAGACTACAGCCTCTCCCTGAAAGGAGTTTGACCACACATCAAGCACTCAAACTTTTATAGCTCCCATCAAAGGGACTAGCTCCTAAATAAAAGAGTCCTCAGGGACCATAAGGATCAAAGAGGCAATTTCAAGGAGGTTTAGGAGCAGTGTTTATTTCTGTAGCTCGATGCACACCTAGCAGACAAAAGTACCCAGCTCCCATTGCTTTCTGGAGTGATCTTAGCTTCATATTAGGTCTAAAGTCCCAAACTCCCCAGTTGTTCTCCATATGTCAGGATTTTAATCGGCCTTTTAGCCTTTTGACTGATGTGGTTGATAATTACCACAACTTTGAGAGTCTACGCAGTAGGTGGATAGGCATTTCCCACAACCCCTTGCTCAGGCTTTCCCTAGCAATAAATACCACCCCCAGCTAATCTGTCAGCCTCTGACTGCTGATGGGAGGGTATTCAGTAGTTGTGTAAAAGACTAACAATCCTGTCATAGGAGTCAGCCCTAATAGAGAGTAGAGGTGCCACGGATGCTATACCCAGCTTTGTACTGAGCAAGTTCAGGATAAAAAGCCAGCTCCCTGCTTGTCCTTGAGGAATCAGGGAAGTAGACCATATAGGGAGCAAGCCAACTTTCCAGCTTCTTGAGTGACAAAGACTCTGCCTCACATCTTGTACTTGACACACTTGATTTTCCCAGGGAACTACTAAGAATGAGACAGATTTGAACAAGAGCAAAAGTTGCGAAGCACTCTAAGTCTTTCTGTCCTAAGGAAACCAGACTGGTTTGAGACCAGCCTGGATGACACAGAAAAAGCATATCTGAAAAAATAAACAAAAGCAACAAATAAAAGCAAAAGGCAAACAGACACAAAAGAGGAAAGCAGAAGGAAAACAGAAACCTTTAGAATGCTAAAGTGGGATTATTAGGTAGAGGTTGGTTGGTTGGTTGGTTGGTTGGTTGGTTGGCCCTCTGGCTGACTGGTTAGTTGATTGGATGGTTGGTTGGCTGGCTGGCTGGCTGGCTGGCTGGCTGGCTGGCTGGTTGGTCTTATGGTCTAGTCTGGCCTTAAACTTGGGTCCTTCTGCTTTAGCCTCTTGAGTGCAAAGACTGCAGGCATACATACCACATATTTGGTTACAGTTTTGCCTTTTTTGTCTTTATGATTGTTGCCACATGGTCCTCCAAAGATGTCATCAGTTTAAATGATCTTCACACATACAAATCAACAGGATTCGACACACTGTCATCAACCCTACTATCACTGCCCTGACTATGATCAACCTTCTTCATGATTTTAATTTTCTTCTTGATATACATCTTTTTAATATCAAGTTCATAAAATAATAACTTCCTTTCTTATATCTATTAGCTCTTTGCATTTGTTATCCAGTCTTGGAAAACCACTCTCACACAACTATTCTATGCACTTTAAAGTACAGGTGATTTTTTTTATATTAACACCCACACAAAACACACCCAAGAGGGGTGGCAGAGACATAATTCTTCTTGATTATAAGGTAACATACCAGTCAAGTCAGGGAATATTGTCTCAACATACATTTCCCAGGAATGTATAAGACTCTTAGGATTCAATTACTTTCATGAGAGTGAAATGAGCCACTGACCACAATCTTTAACATTTAACAGGTTTCTGTTGCAGTAAAATTAAAAAATGTTTCTTTTAACCTGCCGGTACCGTAGGGTCACATGGCACCTGTGGGATATTTTCATCTCAGTCAACAAAGTGTCTCACCACTAAGCTCCATCCCATATCACACTGCCAATGGCTACTCTCTGAACCTGGCAACAATCTCTCTACCTATCAAGTTCCCAAGGCAGGTTGCCACCATGCCAGACATATACATCCCAATTCCATGGTGGTCCAGTGTGTCCCCCCACCACACACTGTCTTGAACTCAATTAAATCATCACATGAAAGAACACACAACACAATAACCTTTGATCCAATTCATAAGATATAACTGTCCCCCTAAATAAGATATAGTTTTCTCATCTAGACATACAAAGCCCTGTACACATCCATCCCTTAATCACTATTCCTTAATATCTCTCAATATCAATGGCCTCAACTCCCCAATAAAAAGACATAGATTAACAAACTGGATACGCAACGAGGACCCTGCATTCTGCTGCCTACAGGAAACACACCTCAGAGACAAAGACAGACACTACCTCAGAGTGAAAGGCTGGAAAACAACTTTCCAAGCAAATGGTCAGAAGAAGCAAGCTGGAGTAGCCATTCTAATATCAAATAAAATCAATTTCCAACTAAAAGTCATCAAAAAAGATAAGGAAGGACACTTCATATTCATCAAAGGAAAAATCAACCAAGATGAACTCTCAATCCTAAATATCTATGCCCCAAATACAAGGGCACCTACATATGTAAAAGAAACCTTACTAAAGCTCAAAACACACATTGCACCTCACACAATAATAGTGGGAGATTTCAACACCCCACTCTCATCAATGGACAGATCATGGAAACAGAAATTAAACAGTGATGTCGACAGACTAAGAGAAGTCATGAGCCAAATGGACTTAACGGATATTTATAGAACATTCTATCCTAAAGCAAAAGGATATACCTTCTTCTCAGCTCCTCATGGTACTTTCTCCAAAATTGACCATATAATTGGTCAAAAAACGGGCCTCAACAGGTACAGAAAGATAGAAATAATCCCATGCGTGCTATCGGACCACCACGGCCTAAAACTGGTCTTCAATAACAATAAGGGAAGAATGCCCACATATACGTGGAAATTGAACAATGCTCTACTCAATGATAACCTGGTCAAGGAAGAAATAAAGAAAGAAATTAAAAACTTTTTAGAATTTAATGAAAATGAAGATACAACATACTCAAACTTATGGGACACAATGAAAGCTGTGCTAAGAGGAAAACTCATAGCGCTGAGTGCCTGCAGAAAGAAACAGGAAAGAGCATATGTCAGCAGCTTGACAGCACACCTAAAAGCTCTAGAACAAAAAGAAGCAAATACACCCAGGAGGAGTAGAAGGCAGGAAATAATCAAACTCAGAGCTGAAATCAACCAAGTAGAAACAAAAAGGACCATAGAAAGAATCAACAGAACCAAAAGTTGGTTCTTTGAGAAAATCAACAAGATAGATAAACCCTTAGCCAGACTAACGAGAGGACACAGAGAGTGTGTCCAAATTAACAAAATCAGAAATGAAAAGGGAGACATAACTACAGATTCGGAGGAAATTCAAAAAATCATCAGATCTTACTATAAAAACCTATATTCAACAAAATTTGAAAATCTTCAGGAAATGGACAATTTCCTAGACAGATACCAGGTATCGAAGTTAAATCAGGAACAGATAAACCAGTTAAACAACCCCATAACTCCTAAGGAAATAGAAGCAGTCATTAAAGGTCTCCCAACCAAAAAGAGCCCAGGTCCAGACGGGTTTAGTGCAGAATTCTATCAAACCTTCATAGAAGACCTCATACCAATATTATCCAAACTATTCCACAAAATTGAAACAGATGGAGCCCTACCGAATTCCTTCTACGAAGCCACAATTACTCTTATACCTAAACCACACAAAGACACAACAAAGAAAGAGAACTTCAGACCAATTTCCCTTATGAATATCGACGCAAAAATACTCAATAAAATTCTGGCAAACCGAATTCAAGAGCACATCAAAACAATCATCCACCATGATCAAGTAGGCTTCATCCCAGGCATGCAGGGATGGTTTAATATACGGAAAACCATCAACGTGATCCATTATATAAACAAACTGAAAGAACAGAACCACATGATCATTTCATTAGATGCTGAGAAAGCATTTGACAAAATTCAACACCCCTTCATGATAAAAGTCCTGGAAAGAATAGGAATTCAAGGCCCATACCTAAACATAGTAAAAGCCATATACAGCAAACCAGTTGCTAACATTAAACTAAATGGAGAGAAACTTGAAGCAATCCCACTAAAATCAGGGACTAGACAAGGCTGCCCACTCTCTCCCTACTTATTCAATATAGTTCTTGAAGTTCTAGCCAGAGCAATCAGACAACAAAAGGAGATCAAAGGGATACAGATCGGAAAAGAAGAAGTCAAAATATCACTATTTGCAGATGACATGATAGTATATTTAAGTGATCCCAAAAGTTCCACCAGAGAACTACTAAAGCTGATAAACAACTTCAGCAAAGTGGCTGGGTATAAAATTAACTCAAATAAATCAGTTGCCTTCCTCTATACAAAAGAGAAACAAGCCGAGAAAGAAATTAGGGAAACGACACCCTTCATAATAGACCCAAATAATATAAAGTACCTCGGTGTGACTTTAACCAAGCAAGTAAAAGATCTGTACAATAAGAACTTCAAGACACTGAGGAAAGAAATTGAAGAAGACCTCAGAAGATGGAAAGATCTCCCATGCTCATGGATTGGCAGGATTAATATGGTAAAAATGGCCATTTTACCAAAAGCAATCTACAGATTCAATGCAATCCCCATCAAAATACCAATCCAATTCTTCAAAGAGTTAGACAGAACAATTTGCAAATTCATCTGGAATAACAAAAAACCCAGGATAGCTAAAGCTATCCTCAACAATAAAAGGACTTCAGGGGGAATCACTATCCCTGAACTCAAGCAGTATTACAGAGCAATAGTGATAAAAACTGCATGGTATTGGTACAGAGACAGACAGATAGACCAATGGAATAGAATTGAAGACCCAGAAATGAACCCACACACCTATGGTCACTTGATTTTTGACAAAGGAGCCAAAACCATCCAATGGAAAAAAGATAGTATTTTCAGCAAATGGTGCTGGTTCAACTGGAGGGCAACATGTAGAAGAATGCAGATCGATCCATCCTTATCACCCTGTACAAAGCTTAAGTCCAAGTGGATCAAGGACCTCCACATCAAACCAGACACACTCAAACTAATAGAAGAAAAACTAGGGAAGCATCTGGAACACATGGGCACTGGAAAAAATTTCCTGAACAAAACACCAATGGCTTATGCTCTAAGATCAAGAATCGACAAATGGGATCTCATAAAACTGCAAAGCTTCTGTAAGGCAAAGGACACTGTGGTTAGGACAAAACGGCAACCAACAGATTGGGAAAAGATCTTTACCAATCCTACAACAGATAGAGGCCTTATATCCAAAATATACAAAGAACTCAAGAAGTTAGACCGCAGGGAAACAAATAACCCTATTAAAAAATGGGGTTCAGAGCTAAACAAAGAATTCACAGCTGAGGAATGCCGAATGGCTGAGAAACACCTAAAGAAATGTTCAACATCTTTAGTCATAAGGGAAATGCAAATCAAAACAACCCTGAGATTTCACCTCACACCAGTGCGATTGGCTAAGATCAAAAACTCAGGTGACAGCAGATGCTGGCGAGGATGTGGAGAAAGAGGAACACTCCTCCATTGTTGGTGGGATTGCAGACTGGTAAAACCATTCTGGAAATCAGTCTGGAGGTTCCTCAGAAAATTGGACATTGAACTGCCTGAGGATCCAGCTATACCTCTCTTGGGCATATACCCAAAAGATGCCTCAACATATAAAAGAGACACGTGCTCCACTATGTTCATCGCAGCCTTATTTATAATAGCCAGAAGCTGGAAAGAACCCAGATGCCCTTCAACAGAGGAATGGATACAGAAAATGTGGTACATCTACACAATGGAATATTACTCAGCTATCAAAAACAACGAGTTTATGAAATTCGTAGGCAAATGGTTGGAACTGGAAAATATCATCCTGAGTGAGCTAACCCAATCACAGAAAGACATACATGGTATGCACTCATTGATAAGTGGCTATTAGCCCAAATGCTTGAATTACCCTAGATCCCTAGAACAAACGAAACTCAAGACGGATGATCAAAATGTGAATGCTTCACTCCTTCTTTAAATGAGGAAAAAGAATACCCTTGGCAGGGAAGGGAGAGGCAAAGATTAAAACAGAGACTGAAGGAACACCCATTCAGAGCCTGCCCCACATGTGGCCCATACATATACAGCCACCCAATTAGACAAGATGGATGAAGCAAAGAAGTGCAGACCGACAGGAGCCGGATGTAGATCGCTCCTGAGAGACACAGCCAGAATACAGCAAACATAGAGGCGAATGCCAGCAGCAAACCACTGAACTGAGAATAGGTCCCCTATTGAAGGAATCAGAGAAAGAACTGGAAGAGCTTGAAGGGGCTCGAGACCCCAAAAGTACAACAATGCCAAGCAACCAGAGCTTCCAGGGACTAAGCCACTACCTAAAGACTATACATGGACTGACCCTGGACTCTGACCCCATAGGTAGCAATGAATATCCTAGTAAGAGCACCAGTGGAAGGGGAAGCCCTGGGTCCTGCTAAGACTGAACCCACAGTGAACTAGTCTATGGGGGGAGGGCGGCAATGGGGGGAGGGTTGGGAGGGGAACACCCATAAGGAAGGGGAGGGGGGAGGGGGATGTTTGCCCGGAAACCGGGAAAGGGAATAACACTCGAAATGTATATAAAAAATACTCAAGTTAATAAAAAAAAAAAAAAAAAAAAAAAAAAAAAAAAAAAAAAAAAATTAGGATAGCCTAAAAAAAAAAAAAAAAAAAAAAAAAAAAAAACTGAAAAAAAAAAAAAAAAAAAAAGAATAGTCATAACAACCTGTAGATGTGCAGAGAGAAATCTTAACATCCGCTGCCATGTTCTCTCTCAGCTGCTCCTCCTCTCTCTCCCGTCTTCTCCTCCTCTTAAACTTTACTCCCGCCCATCCTTCCTTCTTATCCAATGACAGGCCTCATTCTATCCTGTACCTGCCTTCACCTGCATAATGACATCAACCTACAGGTTTCAGCAGGAATGGAGATGGAGCCTATCAGAGCCCAGTAACTCACAGTTCTGGTTTATGAACTCAGGTCTGTGAGAACAGGCACATGATTGTATATATTGGCCCAGAAATGGCCTTGGAATGCCTCCACTGACTGATTAGATCCCTACAGAACTGCTGTAGTCAACAGAAGGAATGACACTCTGAAGTCTCTGGCTTTGATGCAGACACTATGCAAGACTGCTGCCACGCTGCTTGTTCTTTATGACTTGTAATAAGTCTCTCCTCCATGAAACCTTCTGATGCTGCCCACACCAGCCCTCCCTCAAAGCACCCTAGCACCATGGCAGCCTGTTCATGTGTTATAATAGTGCATATATCAGTTATAAACAGTTTTTATTCTGTACACTTTCCAGGGAATGATGAAGAAATAAAATTGAATATGTCAAAAGTGTATGTGATATTTTGGTAGATGTATACACGATAAAATTATTACAACAACAAACTAGTTGATATCTTCACTGCATCCCATGAATTATTAGCATCTTGCGCTGAGAGTGTTTGGGATCTACTGCTTTATCAGACTTGAGTCTTGTGATGCAGTTCTGGTAACTATAGTTATTGTTGCTTTTCCATTAACTTACTCATCACACATAACTCAAACTTTATATGCTTTGATGAACACCTCCCCACTTCCCACGTCGCCTCATTTTACTCTGTCTGCTTCTGGAGTTTGACTATTTAATGAAGTATAAATAAGATCATGCATTATTTGCATTTCCATTTCTGGCTCACTTTGTTCTCACAGTTACCCAGTTTGCTTCCTATCATCATGAATGCCGGGATTTCTCATCCCTTCTCTTTGAAAGTACCACTATGTTACTAGTTCCTTTCATAAGATTATGAACATCTAGCCCCCATTCAGTTTGTTTTGACTTTTTGTGGCTCATGCGTTTGTAAGCTGTACATTTTAGACTTGAGTGATTTTATTTCTGTAAATCAACAATTGTACATTACACTTCTCTCATAGAATGCTTTTCACATCAGTATTACTGCCATAGTCTGCCTGGCATAGATCTTCCTATAAAATTCGGATCCCAGATTGCACAGTGAATTATCTAAAGAAGATAGGAATTGGTCTCAGACAACATATGCTCTTGCCACAGCCCAGGATTGTTGGTCAGTCCATAGTCAAAAACCAGTGAGAAAGAAGTTACTGGACTTTTAAAATAAACTTGAAAGTAAAATGAGAAATCTGGCTTGGGGGAAAAAACCCAAGTAATGATTTGGCAATTTTCTTTCCAGTAGAATTTAATGGACATATAAAAATTTTATTTTCTTTATTTGGACCACAGAAATGCAAACATTTTTCTCAAATGAAAAAATAAATGCTAAAAATAAAGTTTACAAATGTTTATGATACCCATAAAGCATTTACAGGAACATAACCTATCACAAAGCGATCTGTATAAAAGGCGAGTTAAGTGCAATAGCAGAAGCCTGCTGTAGTGAACTAGTGTGACATATCAGGTCGTCTGACAGAAAGCCATGGCCATAGACGTGATAGTTCCATGTGGCATTGGCTTAAAAATGTTTTTAAGTAGTTGCTTGATATCATGATCCATGGGTGAATGCACACAGTAGCAGGTAACAGGTCAGAACAAGGCCAAGTGTAGTAGACAAAGGAAATGAAGACGTCTGATACTCAGACAACATGTTGGCTGGCCTGAGAGTAGTGGTCAGAGATGAAATTCAACAAGATGATGCACAGGAGGGTGGGTGACAACTGGTGGTCTGGCAAAAGACGGGATAGCAGCAGCTAGATTTATAGCAGCTGGACACACAGCAGCTGGGGCAGCATAGCTAGACACACACAGCAGCTGGAGTGTAGTACCTGAGGCAGCAACAGCTGGACACACAGCAACAGCGATTCGATGTTCCCAGTAAGTGTATGTTCTAGCCCAGTAGTGGCGGTGCACACGTTTAATGACAGAAATTGGGAAGCAGAAGCAAGCAGACTTTAAGTCCAGCCTGATCTACAGAGCGAGTTACAGAACAGCCAGAGCTACACAGAGAAACCTTGTCTCAAAAAAAAAATTAATATGTTCTGACTAATGCCCCATCTTCTCAGGAAGATGAAAGAGGGGTTGGCCTGACAATGGGCTTTACCTATCACAGACAAAAACTGACAGTTACAAGTTCATTACTGTGATAATCAAACATCTCCGAGGCAGAAATTCAACAGCCTTTTTAGCCTCAACTCCCCACTGCCCTTGCCATGAGGCACATTGCTTCCCATTCTAAATAGTGTTCCACTGGATCTGCCCTTTAGCTCTAAATGTCCGCATGGCTGCCTACCACATTGCTAGATCTCCCTTTTGATCCTCCACGATTTCTCTCATTGCCAGAAGAATAAGTCTTCCCATTCTAGAATATCTTAGCATTATACTGCTCTTTCCCTTAAGACAACTATTCTATTGGCTTTATTTTGATCAAGTTTTGATCTGTTTTCCAGTAGATGTGGCTTCAGACAGAACAAGTAAAGCCAGTGAAGTAGCTTCAAAAGGCATTCTGTTTTGTTCCCTGGGATAGGATCAAATCCACCCGAGTTTTAAAGGATTTTGCTGGATCTAAAATTATCCCAAAAGTACACACTCAAACACAACCTTTCAAACACAACCTAAGTCTTCCCTTCTTGCAACTTTTAAATTGTGTTTGATTACATTTTATTTGTTTGTGTGCAAGAGTGTCTATGTAGAGAGTACACCTGTGTGCCATTGCATGTGTGTGGAGGTCAGAGGACAACTTGAGGGAGTCCGTTCCCTTCTTCCTCCCTTCCACCATGTGGGTCCCAGTTTTGGCAGCAAGTACCTTTGCCCTTGGAGCCATCTTGCTGGCCCCTTTTGTGCAACTTTTTCCTTGCCTGCTATCTAAACTCTTCCTTCTAGTCCCTCCTGGAGTTATCCACACAGCCCACCTCTAGCTGAGAACATCCTTGCCTACTCATGACTCCCTTAACCCAGTGTCATTACTGTGAAGGTGACTGGAGAGTGGGAAGCAGTCCATTTGCTGCTGTATTTGTCCCAGGACTGCTGGTCTGTTGGCTCACGTTTCTCCTTTCATCATAAGAATGTGAACAATCCTTGGCTGCAGCCACTACCACCACCACCACCACCACCACCACTCCTCCTCCTCCTCCTCCTCTTCCTCCTCCTCCTCCTCTTCCTCCTCCTCCTTCTCCTTCCCTTCCTCTGCCTTCTCCTCCTCCTCTACTCCTCCTCCTCCTCCTCTTCTTCCTCCTCTTCCCCTTCTTCCTCCTCCCCTTCCTCCTCCTCCCCCTCTTCCTCCTCCTCCTCCCCCTCCTTCTCTTCTTCTTCCTCCTCTTCCCCTTCTTCCTCCTCCCCTTCCTCCTCCTCCCCTTCCTCCTCCTCCCCTTCCTCCTCCTCCCCTTCCTCCTCCTCCTGTTTTCTCTTTGTCTTTTGATCCTATGAGTTTGTGACTTGCATACTTCCCTCACTAGCTTTTAACTCACTTTTTTTATAAACATTTTAAAATCCTTCCATATAACCCTTCTCCAGAACAGAAGTTTTCTCCAATGCATCCCATCTGCTTGGGTTGTTCCTTCTATTCCTAAGCCCTTATTTCAAGAACTAAACCGTGAGTTCCTTGTAGGAAGCCACTGGTCTTCAGATGTCTTATTCTCCTCAGAGTTCAGTGGCCCTGTGAGCCTGCCTATCATTTTATGAATTGAAAGGAAAATTATTGTTAATTAAAAAACATAGGTCATGTTGTTTTGAAATATAGTCCTTTTTACAATATGGATGATAGATTATATGTGAAAAATCAGTTTTCTTTTCTGTTTTGAATTGATATATAAAATCATATATATTTTTGAGGTACTGTATGATGTTTTATACATGTATGCATGATACACTGTTTAAATCTGAGTTAATATATGTATACATCTTCAAATACCATTTCCTGCTGGTGAAAACACCCAATATCCTTTGTTGTAGGTATTTTTGAAATGTAAAATATTAATCATCTATAGCCACTTTCCTATGCAATCGAACACTAGAACTATTTAATTTTTAAAGTTCTACTTATTTATTTAATGTATGTGGTGTTTTGCCTGCATGTTGGTCAGTATGCCACGTGCTTGCCTGGTGCCTATGGAGGCCACAGGAGGGTGTTGGATCTCCTGCTGTGAGTTGCCATGTGGGTGCTGGGAATTGAACTGGGGTCCTCTAAAGAGCAACCAGAGCTCTTAACCACTGAGCCATCTCTCCAGCCCTAGGACTCTTTTATCTCATTGTTTTATAGTGTGTTAACCAGACATTCTGTACCCATCCCTCTATTCTCTTCAGCATCTCAGAGCTACGTTTCTACTCTCAGCTTCTATGAGATGATTTCTTTTAGATACCACCTTTGAAAGATATCATGTATATTTTCTTTCTGCATCTGGCTGATTCTACATCATAACATCTTCCAATGCCCTTCAATTCTACGTTGTCACAAATTATAAGACTCCACTCATTTTATGGGCAAGCAGCATTCCATTATGTATGAGGAGTTTTATTGACCACGCATCAGTTGATAGACACAGACTAATTCTGCTTCCCCGCCATTGTGAATAATCCTGCAATAAATGTGGGACTTTGCATACCTCTAACATAGTAGCAAAACCAGTTTCCTTCCTGGTCACAGGGACCCAAACAGTTTTTCACCTTGGAAGGAAGAGTACTAGAAAATAAACTCTCTTAAAATAAATGAAGAAAGATATACTCATATATATATATTTCTGATATAAGGCAATATTTATTGAAGAAAGCTAACACAGAATGGTGAAGGCCGAGGGAAGGATGACAGTGGAGACTTGAGGGATGTGATTAGCTGCACCTAGCTGTGACAGCATGTAGAGGGGAGATCCTTGGGAAATATGAGCGGCATTCATTGTAGCACTCTTTTCTGCCAGTTTCTTATTGGTGTCATAACAACACAAATAGAAGCCATTTAATACATGGAAAAGTTAACATGGATGAGGTTAGATCATTGTGATTATGGCTGCCTCAGGGTTGGTAGTTTGAAAGGAAATTCAGCAAGAGGGGCCACAGGAAGTTGTACGGCAGCAAGTGGTCTGGCAGCAGACTGGACGGCAACAGCTGGACACTCCGCAACTGGGGCGGCAGGTAGTCTGGCAACAGACTGGGCGGCAGCAGCTGGACACTCCACAGCTAGGGCGACAGGTGGTCTGGCAACAGACTGGGCGGCAGCAGCTGGACACTCCACAGCTAGGGCGGCAGGTAGTCTGACAGCACACTGGGCGGCAGCAGCTGGACTGACAGCAGGTGGTCTGGCAGCAGACTGGGCGGCAGCAGCTGGACACTCCACAGCTAGGGCGGCAGGTGGTCTGACAGCACACTGGGCGGCAGCAGCTGGATACTCCACAGCTGGGGCGGCAAGTGGTCTGGCAACAGACTGGGCGGCAGCAGGTGGTCTGACAGCTGGGCCTGCAGCAGCTGGACACACAGCAGCTGGGGCGGCAGCAGGTGGTCCTGCAGCAGGTAGTCTGGCAGCAGCTTGGCTGGCAACAGCTCTCCTGGCAGGGACTTTGATCACAGCCCTGCTCAGAGCAGACAGAACCACAACAGGAGTTGACCATGATGTCAAAGGTAGAGTTCTGAGTAGATTTCCAGGAGAGTGAGTTTCTCAAGTATGTGAGTCTCTTTCTTCTCTGCTCTCTTTTATACCCTGATGCTGTTACCAGGGTAAGGGTCATTTCCTTGTTTTTGTTTCTCTTAATAGATAAACAGTTACTAAATTGGCTAATTATGGAAGACTCTATGTAAATGTTAGATGGAATGCATTCTTTTATTTCTCAGGGTCAGGGTTTATCAAATTCAGTCTTTTCTCTTGAATCACTTCTTTTGTTTCCTTATGTGTATCATCGAATTTCAAAAGTTCCTATTCTGACTCATCTGGCTGATAGTCATAAGATGACATAGCAAACTAAATCAAACATCCCAAGTGTCACCATGAAGCCTCATACTAACCTGCAGTGGGTCTGTGCCTCTTGTATCTAAAGACACTTTGAAAAATAAACTGTTAAAGTACTAGAAGAAAGTTTGAACTAAGATTCTGTGGGGATAATGAATCTGTGACATGGGCATGAGGACCATCCCATATTGATATTTCTCAAGAAGAGAATTTGGAATGGCCACACATATAGGAAGGAAGACAGGGATACTTATGACTTTCCTCAATTTCTCGAGAATAGTTAGGGTAAATGATGTTCTCATACCTCAGTTTTTCTGAAGACAATGAATGGTGTGTTTTAGACAGTCATGAACATGCTGGGCTATGAAACAGGCTTCTCTGCTGAACTTCAAACTTATAACTGTATTATTGTATTGTATTGTTTGTATTTTTATTGTATATTGTTTGTACTGATATACTATATTATATAACAAATTTGCATCATTACAAAGGAGCTGCAGTAACAAAAATGAACTTTTTGTATACTCAATTCCTTGGCTGTCTCGGGTTCCTACTTTCTCCATTCATTTCTTAAGGTATTTTCTGGTGGTGTTGTCTAGCTTCAATGTGTTGGGGTAGAAGAAAAACTGCATATTATTTCTACTGTTGAGATCTTCATTGTAGTCTGGTAGCATATATAAATAGTCTAAATACATATGAAGGCTATGGAAATACAATTTGTTAGGCATGAAATGGGATAGACAGTAACCAGACATTGCATCTAAGCTGATAGTGATTCTATTCAAATGTTCTATATCTCCAGTCTTCATCTTGAAAGAATCATTCACAAAGAAAACTTTCTGAGAGTCTGAGTCTAGGTTGGTGTTTTATCATTCTTTCATGGGTTTATCATGGCTATTTTGAAACTAAGTCAAGCACTTATAAAAAAAACATTAAGGGTTGACCTTTCAGAGATGTGAAAACTGTTTTGCAAGGAAGTCATTGTCAAAGTTAAAGCTAGTCCCCATGTGTAGCCTTAGCATGTTGACTGGATCTGATTGAGCCAAATGCCATGATCATTTATTTCTTTGGAGGAAACCATCTTTCTCCATACAAAGGAAGGAAAGCGATACAGGAGACTATTTCTTCCACTTTTTGGGTAATAATTCTTTTCATTAAAATATGAATATTTATCTGTCATCTAGTTATCTCCTAGTTTGTCTTGGCTTCTACACACTTGCATGTAAATACATGAAAAAAATTAAGAGTTAATATTTCAATCTGCCTCCTATAATAAAAATGTTATATACCAGTTATTTTCTTTGTTCATGTGACAGCAACCCAAGCTTTTCTCCAAACACATTGATGGTCAGACATGCTTGATGACCACAAATATTTATGATATTAAGAGGGTAGGTATTTACTGGGACACACTCACTCTATCATGTATGATTGCTTAAAAAGTCCAAGGCATGCCTGGGATGTTGATATTATGAACCTAGTCAATAAAGTCACATGAAACTTGGTCATGTGAGAATGCCACAGTAATAGACATGGAATTTATCGCTTATGTGTTTTATAGTTTAAATAGTTGCTTGCAAAAATTAATTCTTAGATCAAGTATAGTGGCATATTCCTATGTAAGCACTTAGGAAGCAGAGGCAGGAAAATCAGGAGTTCAAGGCCAGACTCAGCTAAATAAGTCTAGCCTAGGATACATGAGACCCCATCTCAAAGAACCAAAACAAAACAATATAAAAATAAAAGCATCACCAATGGTGTGACAGAATGCTAGCTCAGTTCACGCACAGGGGTAATGACAAAACCATGAAAATGGTGGTTCACTGGCAACGTGGTAGTTCCCCAGGACTGATGGATAGCAACAATGGGAAACTGGGTGACAGCAAGCAATCTAACAACACATGTTCTGCCAACATCAGGGGTGGCACAGAATTCTCAGCAGAGGATTTGGCCATACATAGTCCTGGTCAAAGCAGTTGAAACAATATGCGGTGACCAGGGTGTCCTGAGTGGAGACTCTGTGTAGCTCTCCAGGGACATAAGATTGACATAAGATTGTGGAGGTCAGCATTCTGCAGTCGAGTTAGCATCATTGTGTTTGTAATTGTCGTCTGACTATGACCTTCCCAGACATTCTGATCTTGACATGCTGTCTACACAATTAAATTTGCCTTTTAAAGGGATGTTTTGCATGATGTTCATTGAATAAGCTCTTCATTCAAGAAGTATGAGGCCCTTTTCAATTGCAGAAGCACCTTCATCCAATGCCTCTTGTAGTTTTTTTTTTTTTATGTGTCTCATTGTTGTACTAAGCAGTTGTTCCTCTTCCTCCAACCATTGAACTCTCTGTCCATGGGTGAGACAGGGGAACACAATCTCTTCAGTTTGGATGATACTTAAAGTAGGTGTAATTATGGCTACATCAGGGCTAGAGAGATGGCTCAGTGGTTAAGAGCACTGACTGCTCTTCCAGAGGTCCTGAGTTCAATCCCCAGCAACCACATGGTGGCTCATAGCTATCTGTAATGGGATCTGATGCCCTCTTCTGGTGTGTCTGATGAGAGAGACGGTGTACTCATATACATAAAATAAATGAATAAATCTTTAAAAAAAACTTTGAAAACATGGATACATCAGATACAAAAGTCGGACCTCAGTGTATAATAGCAAAACATATTGATATAAAAATCAGTATGGCAAAGTTGAAAATTATGAAGATATAAGACTGGTGGAAGATACATTGTTTCAAATTTAACGTTTAAAATAAAAGTATTCATTTTACTTCTTTTCCACATCAATTTTTCATCTGTCAGTCCTGTCACAAACTACAGTTACTGCAACTCTTAAAGCTAATAAACCTTAAATTCTCCTTTATTCTATGCTAGGAAACAGTTCATGAGAGATCCAATAGAGACGATTACTGGCAATGAAAAACTTCTCCCCTCAGAAGCCCCACCTCCACATGAGTCACCAGGACCCAAAGCATGCTGCTCCTCTTACTGCCAGCCCAACTACTGCCACCCATCGGAGACCAGCCTACATGGCCAGTGGCTTCAGCACACCTGCCCTCAATTCTGTTGCAGCTCTTGCTGGCCGTGCAGCCACTGCCCACCTTCCTGCTGACCGATGTCTTCAATAGTTGTGAACAATTCATGTTCCCATGGCAAACTTGCTCCCTACGTTTTGCTTAGAACAGCATGCTATCATCGAAATGAGCTTCAACTTCTTTCTACAGTATCTGAAAGACCACTGAGAGGGTGTTCAGCTTCACCCTGAATTTATTCCTTATTCTTCACTGGTCAGCCTAACACATTGGCTAATCCAACAATGGCTATTTATGAACAGAAGGTCCAAGAATCCAGTATTTCTTTACTCCACGAAGCTGGACATTTCCACTGGTCTTCAGTATATGCTAGAACCCGAAATAAGCAGTCTTTAATGCCAGTGAAGAAACGGACTTGCTAGCTAGCAAGAGTGAGAGCAAGCTGGCAGAGAGCAAGCTTCCCTCTTCTGTCCTTCACATAGGACAAGTGTGGTCTAGATTAAAGGTGGATATCCCCACCTCAAAAGATCTGTGTTAGAGGCTTATTTTTCCACCTCAAAGATCCATAGTAGAAGTGGGTCTTTCTACTTTAAATTACTTAAGAAGATTCCACACAGTTGGGCCTTGGTCTTTAGTTAATTCCAGATTATCCAAGGTGACAACCAAGGATAGTCCTCACAAGTCCAGCCCTTGTCCATTTGATACACAATCATATCTCTTCTGGTTGTCCTTAATTTTCATATGAAAGCAATAAGAAGGTCATAATTGCCCCTAAATATTACAACTATCCCATGTCAATCACAAATGCATTATATATTTAACCAGGTCATTGGTGGTCCAAGAAGGTTTTTATTTTTTGTTTTATTCTGCAGTGGGTTGTATTAAATATAGACTCACAATGGATCTTGAGTTAAAACATGTGTCTATTGAGATCTCAGCCTTAAATGGGATACCTGGCCCACCCCACCCCACACTCCACCCAGGCTCAGGGAGCTTTGCAGAATAGGAGGTAGAAATAATATCAGTGTTGGACGATGAGGAAACATACAGTAAAAGACAAGATCTACTGGACGTGATGTGGCTGTCACACTCATGAATTCACAGGACCCATGATTACCTACACAAAACTGGATCAGTCAATGATCCATCATGGCTGGGCAAAGTCTATGAGACCCAGCCCCTCCCTGAAGAGCTCTCCACAGGTAATGGTTGGTGAGAGGCGTAGTGGTGTGGCCACTGTTAAGTTGCCCTTGCAATTAGTCCCACCCCCGCACATACAAGCATACTTAATGAGATGTAGTATCCCACAAAACAGACATAGAAGTAGAAGGGGAGACATTGAGAAGAGTAAAGGGGGTTGGTGAGAGTGGAGAGGGATAAAGAGAAAATGAATATCACCAAAGTAACCTCAGAGATGTATGAAATTGTGAAAGAACTATGGAATGAAGATAAGGAAGCTATCCCATCAGACCTTGCACCGTGACTTTTGGATGACTATGAATGGGTCTGGACTGCACTGAGAGCAACAGAAACTCTGAACCGTTGGGGGTAGTTGGTCAATTCCTTGTCTGGGTAGACGGTGATGCATTGTCTTTACATTCTCAATAGTATACAGGGATACACCTCACTTCTCAGCTGTATAGACTTCTTGACACTGGGAAAATCATTACTGGAAGGCAAATCGGAAGAATTTGTGATGGTTGTATTAATCTGGCTGCAAGCAACCATAAAACGGTGTTTGTCCGAACACTCGTCTAAGTCGGAAATTGTAAGGGACAAAGATATTAAAGCTGTGAAACATCAATTAAGTCAGTTATGGAGAGAGGTAAGCCATCGTATATTAGTTCAAGTACATACTGGTAATAGAACAAAAGTCATGGATATTTATTTATTATAATTGCATCCGCAGGTATCATTTTCTAATGAGTAGTCCATTATTCGAAACATCGCTGGCTTCTATATTTCTGAAAGTTGGTCTCTGCTGGGAACTGTGGACTATGGAAGGAATCAAACCATCTTATTTTTGTTTTAAAAGCCACACAACAAAATTGCTAATGAAATACTAATGATCTACTTCACACTGAAATGGAACAATATCCCGAAAGAGGCTATCTGGCTTCGGAGGCAAACGTACACTCTAAAGACCATGTTCTGCATGCACACCTTATGTGGCCATTTAGCAGCACTGTTTAGGAACTATTGGGTCTTAATGCAATCTTACACAGGAATATCATTTATAGTATGCAAACCTGAGACAGGATTATTGCTAGGAACAGCCATGACAAATTATCCATTTTCATTGTGTTTTATAAACAACAACAACAACAAAAAAAAACACTGAAATGTGTGCAGCTAATTTCTTCTGTGGCAAACACTGAAAGTTTAAAACATCAAAGTAAACAATTAATATTAAAATTTTGTCCACACTCTAAAAAAGACACAAAACAAACTAAACAAACAAACAAAAAACCATTAGTGTTAAAGCTGATGTAGTAAGGAGGAATTGGCTTCTCATTTCAGGAAAAGATTTTAATTATTTACCAATTAGGAAAGTAAACATATGTTACTAAGGGAAAATTCAAGATGCTTAAGCAATATCTTCCTTGAAGTGGGAAAATTAGCATAAACAATGACACACACAAGTTCTGTTCATTGGCCCAAACTTTGGGGCATCATATATAAAAGGCTCAATAACAAAGAAAAAAAACCAGATTTTTAGGAAACTCATCTCCTGAATAGAAACTCCTCCTTCCACATTTTGCACCATGACCAACTCCTGTTGCTCCCCTTGCTGTCAGCCCACCTGCTGCAGAACCACCTGCTGCAGGACCACCTGCTGGAGACCAAGCTGTGTGACCAGCTGCTGCCAGCCCTGCTGCCAGCCCAGTTGCTGTGGCTCCAGCTGCTGCCAGCCTTGCTGTCAAACCACCTGCTGCAGGACTTGCTTCCAACCAAGCTGTGTGAGCAGCTGCTGCAGCACACCCTGCTGCCAGCCTTGCTGCTGTGTGTCTAGCTGCTGCCAGCCCTGCTGCCAGCCCAGCTGCTGTCAGTCCAGCTGCTGCCAGCCCAGCTGCTGTCAATCCAGCTGCTGCCAGCCCAGGTGCTGTATCTCCAGCTGCTGCCAGCCCTGCTGCAGGCCCAGCTGCTGCCAGCCCTGCTGCCAGTCCAGCTGCTGTCAATCCAGCTGCTGCCAGCCCAGGTGCTGTATCTCCAGCTGCTGCCAGCCCTGCTGCCAGTCCAGCTGCTGTCAGTCCAGCTGCTGCAAGCCCTGCTGCAAGCCCTTCTGCCTCAACCTGTGCTGTGAGCCAGCCTGCTCTGGACCTGTGACCTGCACCAGGACTTGCTACCAGCCCACAAGTGTCTGTGTGCCTGGCTGCCTGTCCCAAGGCTGTGGGTCCAGCTGCTGTGAGCCATGCGGTTGTTGATCAAATTACCACAGACCCACTATCTGCATAAACCAGCTTTCTACTATCAAACCTACCTGATGGACACAATAAACCAAACTCAGTGTTATTCCTTTTAAAGTGATCTTTACACTGTCTAACCATCAGTCATCTCGCTAACAGATTAGTGTGTTTGGTTATAAGAACAGCTTTATCTAGTGCTTTTCTTCATGTTCCTCTGGTTCTTAGTCAAAGCTATCTGTTATTGACCTAGATGCACAGCCTTAGCCTTGGAAAAATCACTTATTTCATTTTCTATTTACAGAAGCTTTATAAAATCAAAAGAAAGAAAGCACTCATATCTTTCCAGTATTAGTCACCCTTTCGTTTCCATGTGTTTAGAATTACCATGACTCATCATGTGACTCGTTTGTAAAATCAGCATTATCTAGGGCTTACTAATAAAGTTATCTTTACTCAATTGTCTTTTGAATTGTGTTGTGTTTCTGTGTGCTGCTTGTCATATTATGCTGCATCTGAGCCACTTGGGCAGAGACAACACATGGGATGTACCTCAAGATAGAACGTGTCATCCAGAGAGCTGGACTTCCTGGCTGTAGGTCTGCAGTGATAGTGGGCATGGCTTAATGGAACACAGTGCTGGCACTGAGCACTGGGAAGCTGTGCATCTCACAATCCTCCCTGTCATGATCCCTTTTCATATATATATATATATATATATATATATATATGTATATATATATATGTATATGTGTGTATGTATATACATATATGTGTGTATGTATGTATGTGTGTGTATATATGTATATATAATTTTTATTGGTTCTTCATGAATTTCACATTATGTAATCCAATCCCACTCATCTCCTTGTGCCCTTGTGCGCTTGTGCCCTTGCACCCTCCCTCCACTGTTGCAAACTCCCCCATTAAAAAAAACACATAGCGGAAGCTATAGACACAGTGACACAGTGTGTCCCACAGTCTACTCTTTTGCCCACACTTTGCTTGCAAATGTCCATTGCAATGAGTTGTTGGTCTGGCTCAAGGCCTCTGGCTCGTGCTACACTATCAATATTGGACCTTCACTGAGGCGACTCTCCTTAGATATCCTATTGTTGCCCGGTGTGATGGAGATCCTGTAGCTTTGGATCTGTAGGACTGGCCAACTTCAAGTGTTCCAGCAGTTCATCGAGGGGGTAGATGTTGGGGTGGGCCAACTCAAAGCCCTGGATCTGGACCTGAGAGGTATCTGAGAGGTTCAGCCACCAGCTCTCCCACGCCCACCTCACTGGGGTGAGCTCTCCATCTAGCTGATTCAACACTGCAGCCAGCAAGGCAGAGTCAGCTCTCCCACTCTCATGCCCTATGGGCTGGCTCATCCAAAGCCATGCCACCAGGGCCAGTTTTACTTGCTACCCAGGTGAGGTACAGAGCAAGCTCTCCAGAGTACTGCACCCAATGTGGGACGGGGCCAGTTCTCTGGCCTGCCATTGGTGGTGAGGGATGAAGAGGGGGAGGAAGCATCTCTCTCTTCTCTACACCACTGCAGGGCAGACAAGTTGTGGGGCCAGCTCTCTATGTTCCTGCCCTCAGAGCCAGCTCACTTGCACCACCACTGTAAGTTTCAGCTCTCCTGTGCAGTCCAGATGAGTTGCAGGGCCTGCTCTCCTGGGTGCTATAGCAGATAAGGGGCTGGGAGAATTCTCCTGCTCTCATGACCACTGGGCCAACTCTCCCATCTGCGACAGATGGTGAAGGGGGAAGGTTGGAGGGCATTTCTTCCTCACCCATGCCATGACACAGAACACAAGAGGCAGGACGCGCTCTCCTACACTCATGGAACTAGCTCACCCATAAACCCCACAACCAGAGACAGCTCTACTGTGCTATACAAGTGAAGTACAGGCCTGGCTTTCCCTAGTGATGCAGCAGGTGAAGGGTAGGGCCAGCTGTCCAGCTCTGATGACCTGAGGGCTAGCTCTTCTGCCTGCCGCAAGTGGCAAGGGGCAAGGAGGAGAGGAAGGTATCTCTGTCTCACCCATGCACAGGATATGAGTGTCAGGGCTAGTTCCCCCACACTCATACCCTCAGAGCTGCCCCACTGGCAACTCTTGCAACCAGCGGCCAGTTCTACTGGAGCTCCTGGGCAATGTGAGGGGCTGCTCTCCCGAGTACTGCTAGTGGTGTGTGTATGGTGACAGGGGGTGGTCAGCTCTCCTGCCTTCACAACCTCTCCCATGATGCCCAGGCAAGAGGCGGGGCCAGGTTCTACACAGCTCTCAGACATCAACATAGCCCCTGGTACTGGTGGCAGCCCACACCAAGGACATCTGCCTGAATTTTGGTGATAGCCCTCAGTGTAAATACAGGCCAGGACCTGATCACAGTCATAGGTGGCATCATAGGCTACTCACATCGGGCTGTTCCTCACTACCCTCAAGTCTCCGGTTCTGCCTCTCTTCATTGTGGACACATCCTTCTGCTTCTCTTTCTCTTCCATTTCTCCACAACTTACTTGCTCCTCTTAGAAGTGTCTGGGATCTCTGGATATCTACGGTCATCTCAGGCGTGGTCCTAGGAGTGCTATGCCCCACCCATGCAGTGTGGCACTGGACAGAAGTCATCTCAGGCATAGTCTGTCCACTCAGGCCTGCATGACAAGACTGTTGGTTATCTTAGGCTAGCTTCCTATCTGGGTCCCCTGGTGCAGGACTTAGTGGTTGTCCCAGGCTCCCTCCATGCCTGGGCCCAATTACCTTTGCTTAACAAAAACCTCCCTCAGTTTACCCTAACACCTTAGTAACCAGTAAGCATTGAGCAAAAGAGCTAGTTTTAGAGGCCTAGATAGCCCTGTAAACCATTTATTCCCTTGACTAAAAAAGCCATTGGTGATGACTTCTAAGTATTTTTCAACCACAGTGTACTTGCTACTGTCCCAGGCTTTTAAAAACTTTTTTCACAGTGTGTGTGTGTAGCGGGGAGGCATGGATCAGAGGACCAATTATGAGAGTTTTTTCCCCTTCCACCTTGTGTTTCTTGGGCTTCAAACTCAGGCTTGGAATAGGCACCTTTTCCTGCTGACCCATCTCAGGATTTTGATGTGAGATCATCTAGAAATTGTTGATCTCTTAGAAATTGCATAATTTTTGCCCCCCCCCCCCATTCTTATGGTTACCAGTACAAATGGCCACCTGGGGGAAAGTTAATTTGTGATAAAACTAGTGAGAAAAAAAGTAAATTTTTCAATATCTTGAATGAAAGGGGTCAATAATCTATGCGTTTCCAGAGACTGTTCTGTAAGCTGAGATAGAGAGTGCTTAAAGTAGTCTCTATTGCACATAATCTACAAAAATATTACCCAGGTGGACTAAAGACTTAAAAAACCTTGAAACTCAACCAAGTGGTGATGGCACCTGCCTTTAATTCCAGTACTCAGGAGGAAGAGAAAGGTAGATCTCTGAGTTCAAGACCAGGCTGGTCTACAGAGCCAGGAGGCAGGACAGCCAGGGCTACACCCTGTCTCAGAAAACAAATCACCCATGAATCTCTTATAAAAATATAGACAAACATCTCTTAGATCTTGAAGAAACACTCTTTTTCTCCATCTTTATTAAATTGGATATTTCTTATTTACATTTCAATTGTTATTGGCTTTCCTGGTTTCCAGGCAAACATCCCCCTAATCCCTCCCCCTCCCCTTCTGTATGGGTGTTCCTCTCCCCATCCTCCTCCCATTAGCGCCCTCCCCCCAACAATCCCATTCACTGGGGGTTCAGTCTTAGCAGGACCCAGGGCTTCCCCTTCCACTGGTGCTCTTACTAGGATATTCATTGCTACCTATGAGGTCAGAGTCCAGGGTCAGTCCATGTATAGTCTTTAGGTAGTGACTTAGTCCCTGGAAGCTCTGGTTGGTTGGCATTGTTGCTCATATGGGGTCTCAAGCCCCTTCAAGCTCTTTCAGTCCTTTCTCTGATTCCTTCAATGGGGGTCCTATTCTCAGTTCAGTGCTTTGCTGCTGGCATTCGCCTATGTATTTGCTGTATTCTGGGTGTGTCTCTCAGAAGAGATCTACATCTGGTTCCTGTCAGCCTGCACTTCTTTGCTTCATCCATCTTGTCTAATTGGATGGCTGTATATGTATGGGCCACATGTGGGGCAGGCTCTGAATGGGTGTTCCTTCAGCCTCTGGAAGAAACACTTTTAATACTTTTAAACACTTTTCGGAGCTGGGGACCGAACCCAGGGCCTTGCGCTTGTTAGGCAAGCGCTCTACCACTGAGCTAAATTCCCAACCCCGGAAGAAACACTTTTTAATTAATTAATTTACACTGTTTTCCCTCCCTCCTCCCCCCCAGTCCTTCTGCCCCCACCTTACCTCCCCCACATCTGCTCCTCCTTGGCCTCTCAACTTGCAGTAAGCCAAGGTGCATCTTCTCCTATTGCAGTTAGACAAGGCAACTAAGTAGGGAGAAAAAAGTCCCAAAGGCAGGCAACAGGGTCAGAGACAGTCCCTGCTTCCACTGTTAGGAGTCCCACATGAAGACCGAGCTACACAACTGTTACATTGTGCAGAGGGATTAGGTCAGTCCCATGCAGGCTCCCTGGTTGGTGGGTCAGTCTCTGTGAGCCCCTGTGGACCCAGGTTAGTTGATTCTGTGGATTTTCCTGTGGTGTTCTTCACCCCTCTGGTTCTTACAATGAGGAAGGACAAGAGTTCATCTCCAGGAAAAGCAGTCAATTTGACCGCTAACATGTAGAACCTACAATCACCTGAGACAAAAACAGAAAACTGAAAACACACGTTATAAATTATGTGGTATTTAAGAAACACAGAAATAAATATATATGACAAAAATATAAAGAAATGATCTGCGTAGACTAGGAAAGCACAAATATGAAGACTAAAGTGAGGAGACCTCTTGTTTCCATTTTAACAGATCCACGTTTTCATGACTCACCTAACCCGTGGAGGCTTCTCTCTCTTCCTCTACCTTCTTCTCGTAGTTCTCCTCTGACACCAAACCCAGGAATCCTAAACCCCACCTATATCTCTTCTGCCCAGCTATTGGCTGTTGGCATCTTTATTTACCAATCAGAAATACCTTGGGGGCAGGGTCACTTGGGTCAACCTGCAGACTCCAGGTCTTGGGGACCGCATTTAGTATTACAATAGACGACAAGACCAAACCTCAATAGGCCAAGCCCTCCCTGCCCCTCCGCCCAGGGCTCAGGCTCCCTCCATGCTGTTCCTAATAAACACGATGAGGCTCTGAGTTGTTGTGTAGTTGGTACACACCATCAGAGCAAGCACAGGCCACTGGATCGCATCTTCACTGTATGTGTCTATTCTTCCTTCCTTCCCAATCACCCCAGCCAGGTGAAGACACAGAACATGGCACAGTTTGCTTGAGTCCTTGTTCTTTGGCACTACTGAGCATCTTTAGACAGTTCTCAACACATAATGTTCAATTCATGCAGTCAGCCCTCTATCTGTGGCTTCACCACCAATATATTTCATCCATTCAAGACTATTTTTGAAGTTGTCCTGTTGCTCAACCTTGGAATCTGTCACTTGGTAGCCAAGCATCCGTTGATAATCCTCCAAAGCTATCCCTTCTTTGAAAGTTGGGTAGAAAGGAATGGAGTAGGGACACTGCTTGTGGAGATGAGCAGGAATAAGGTATCCCACTTTGGGGTGGAGCGTTCAGATACCAGATGCCACCACTGCAATGTGGAAGGCTGCTTCTGGGTGAGAGGCCACTTCCCTGTCCCCATTGTTTCATTAATTTCTCTGCCAGTTTGTACTGGACAAAGTCCAGCCCCTGAGGGTGAAGAGTGACAGACACGGAATGCCCACCAGATTGGACAGGCTTTCCAGAGAGCAGGCTGTGGATCTTGTCAAAAGACCTCCTTGAGCTTTGAACCTGTGCTCAAGGAGGTTCACTGGGATGGTGGCTGCCTTCTGCAAGTCCATCTTTATCCTTTTGATCTGACTGTCCTTGCTGCTGGTCAGGTCCTCAAAGGTCAACTCACATTTGGCAGAAGCATCCTGAATTGCAGGTAGGTACCACTGCATCGTACTATCTTGTACCTTCACCTGCAGGTCTTCATTCTGCGTCCCTGCTGGGTTTGGGCTCCTCTTCCTCCTCCTCCTCCTCCTCCTCCTCCTCCTCCTCCTCCTCCTCCTCCCCCTCCTCCTCCTCCTCTTCTTCCTCCTCTTCCTCCAAGACTCTGGTGATCTCCTGCTCCAAACTGGAGAGGAGGTCCCTAATTTCCTGCAGGGCTTCCTCAGCCTCAGCTTGGTTCTCTGCTGTGGGATAGCCACTGTCGAAGGTGGTGGGAAGGATTCTGGAGATGAAGCCACACAGCTGGTTGCCCCGGGTCTGGAAGGCAGCCAGGTCCACATTCAGTATGTCTTTGTGTGGCTGACTGGAGGCATCCAGCTGCCAGGTTGAGCTGCAGAACCTCCTCTTGCAGGGTGTACAGGCTGCACAGACGGACCTGGCCTTCCTCCTTCCAAAGTTGCTCCTGCTCTGCCTGCTCTTGAGCTGCTGCTGTTCTGGTTCTCTCTTTAGGGTGAGAACCTTGGCATCTGTGGCCATGCTCAGCTTTCAGCTTCTCCTGATGGCCCAGGGCTTCTCTGGTACTCTACTCCATCACTTCCTGTAAATCCCGGAACTCCTTCTGCAGCTTCTGCTTCTTCAGCTCATCAAACCTCTTTAGCCATTCAGATGCCATCTCTGAGAGGGCTCACACCTTCCTCTCTTGCTTCTCTGGCCACTGCCTCAGGCCCTTTGTTGCTCTCCTGCACCCAACTCGTACATTCGGATGCAACCTTCCACTTTGATGGCCCGAGAGGACTGAAATGCCATAGGTTCTGTGAATGGGGACTCACGTGTGCTCTGGGTTCCATTTGCTGTTGAGAGTGAGGGGCTCTGTTGGGTACTTCTGCCAGGAGACTTAAGTAGTAATGATTGGTAGAAGCCTGAAACAGATCCAGAGGACAGTGAATTATCAGAGGAAGGAGCCTACTCTAGCGTGTGGCGTGAGGTGTTGGGTGGGATGTGATCTACCACCCATGCAGAGTAAGAAGATAGTTTGGGAAGAGACCTGCCTTCTTCTCGTAGCTCATCATCCCCTTGCGGTTGTCGTGCAGGTGGCCTGTGCTAGAATTGCAGAGCGCTCTCAGGGTTTCCCAGCAACAACCATCCCATGGCATTGACCTGTGAACAAACAACTGTACTGAATACATTATTCTATGAAAAACCCAGTGGGATAATTACATAAATCACATTTATATTTTACAAGATGCGGCTGAGGTCAACTCAGTGGTAGGAAAAAAATGCCTTTTTACTTTTTAAATTGTTGTATCATTAATAACCCACGAAGCCCAATTATAGCTTATCGTATACACATGCGTTTGGATGGATCATGGGAAATCTCTCAGTGGCCATACATTCAGAACACAATGATCCCCCTACACACACACACCAGTGGCTATCAACTGCCAGTACTTCGTCAGGAAGAGATGGGATTCAGGAAGGCCCTCCGCATTTGTGGTGGAATTTGGCTGTTTTGATGGCGGGCGGGTCACGTGCAGGGAGTCACAGCTGGTGTGAGTTCGTGATGTTTAAAGCCACAGCGAGTTCAGAAGTTTGCGTTTCACGGACCTCCTCCCCATCCTCCAACTTGTTTCTCCCTCCTTCCCAGTACGTTCCTTAAACTTTGGTGATGGGGTGGGGGTGTTACAAATAAGCTCTGAGATCAATATTGTAACTTTCAAAAAAAATGAAAAACCATCTACTAATGTGGCACAAACACACAATGCACGGTTCAGAAATTTCACTCCAAGAATATATGAAAAACACTCATTAGAAGACGCGGACACATATTATCATGAGAACATGATTCACACCAGCTTAAATAACAGAAATATGTCCACCAGCGATGAGACACATCGATAAGGCTTGATCCCACCTACAACGATCTCAACTGTAGTGAACAAATGAACGCTGTGGGCGATGAGTTCACAAATCACAAACAAACTCGAGCAAGAGAAACCAAGTAACACATGCTGCATGATTCTAACTTTTAAGAGAGATCAAAAATCGACAGACTCCAATGCTCTACTAGTTGCCTTAAGGAGAAGAGTGGAGATGACACCAGGATGACAGTCACCAGTTACACCATTATTCCCTGACACGAATGAGGGACATCCTCTGCCTTTGTCCTATTCAGTCAAGCTACTATAAAAGTGCATTATTTTTTCTGAAAACACAGTTATGATTTAATTTCTTTTAAATGAAGGTGTATGGATTCATCTCACAGAATTTAATTTCCTCATTTTATGAAGACAATGTGTTGATTGGTGTGTATGGCCTCGGTGTATTGGAGCTGCTGCTAAAAAGAATGAAGACCTAAATTGGCTGATGTTTTCTAGGTCCTTGTGTCCATTTGCCCTACTGGCCCACATTCAGATTCTTTTTCATACAAAAAGGACTGGGGCGGTCACCCTTTACCCACATCCCCTTTGATAAAGCTGATGGGATACATGTTTGCTGCCTCTTGTAGTGTGGAATAAGCAAGCTTCTCTGAGGAACACGCTTGGACCCAGACCTGGATTCAGTTTGACACTGTGAACATAAGAGTATGCTAACCTTTCCCCTAATCAGCATACAGCCAAAGGTACAAGATGAAGGGATAATTTGACCCCTTCCTGTGGCCACAACAGTTGTCACATGGCCATGACCAGAGCAGAAATGACACTGATGAGTGTATACAAACATTATCCACAATTAGTTATTTAAAGAAAATTGTCAAGGATTTGTAATATATTGAACAACTTCCTCCTTAGAGCATTTCCCCATGATCCATTGGAAACAAACAACAACAAGGAAAATTCCTGTTATGTGCAGGGTATAAAAGCCCCAGGTCTGAAACAGTCGTCAGAATCTCAGAAACTCCTGTGAACAGAACCTCTCCCTCCACATCCAACACCATGACCAACTCCTGTTGCTCCCCTTGCTGCCAGCCCACCTGTTGCAGGACCACCTGCTGCAGGACCACCTGCTGGAGACCAAGCTGTGTGACCAGCTGCTGCCAGCCCTGCTGCCAGCCCAGCTGCTGTGGCTCCAGCTGCTGCCAGCCTTGCTGTCAAACCACCTGCTGCAGGACCTGCTTCCAACCCAGCTGTGTGAGCAGTTGCTGCAGCACACCCTGCTGCCAGCCTTGCTGCTGTGTGTCCAGCTGCTGCCAGCCCTGCTGCAGGCCCAGCTGCTGCCAGCCCTGCTGCAGGCCCAGCTGTTGTGAGTCCAGCTGCTGCCAGCCCAGGTGCTGTATCTCCAGCTGCTGCCAGCCCTGCTGCAGACCCAGCTGCTGTCAGTCCAGCTGCTGCAAGCCCTGCTGTGAGCCCTTCTGCCTCAACCTGTGCTGCGAGCCAGCCTGCTCTGGACCTGTGACCTGCACCAGGACTTGCTACCAGCCCACAAGTGTCTGTGTGCCTGGCTGCCTGTCCCAAGGCTGTGGGTCCAGCTGCTGTGAGCCCTGTGGTTGTTGATCAACTTACCACAGACCCCTAACAACAAATCTGCAAGACAAGCACAGTACACCAAATTTACCACCACTTTCTGCTAATAATATGTACTTAAGAGTAATACATGTCTCATAAACCTCCATAGTTTTCTTGTTAACAGATTTGTAACTTGATCACTGGCTACCATCAAATCCATTTTGATATCTTTCTTATTCCTCTGGCTCCTTCTAAACATCAACTGATCTTCACCTCAGTTTGTGACCTCAGCTTTGACCAAGAGAAAATTGCCTTTCTAACTTAATAAATTAAAAATAAGAAAAGATGCTTATAATCATCTAATTATAACCTCATAGTGAAAAATATCTCTCATTTTATTCCAATGTGGTATATGATTTTATGATTCCTCTTGTAGCTCCTTTATGACCACTTCATATTTTCTTCTTAGCTTAAATAAAAAAATAAACAAATAAATACCTTGTCCATTGGTGTTTTTAATACATTTTTGCCTATGTTATGTTGTGCTTTGATGTTTTTTTATTATTATGTTCTTCAAATTATGTTACCTCGTCTATGCTGCAAACAGTTGTTCCAAAAGTTGTTATGCTTGTGGAACTCCATCACATGCATGGAAGAATGACTTAATGGATGATAGAGCTATTTCTGCTCATGATTTCAGCACAGGTTTGTTTGGGACTCCAGTACTTGGAGGAAACAGCAGGGCGGCCAGAGCAGTTGAGCAGCACCATATAGACCAGAAAGAAGCCAGCGCAAGAAAGTATGAGGGACTTCATATGACCTTCAGAGGCAAAGCCCAGGGTCTTCCTCCAGCCAGGTTCCATCTGTTTGCGTTTACTCAGCGTATAGAACAGTGCCATTAACTAATGAGCAGGCACTCATACTCAAGCAGTAGCACTTGAGCAAACCCAGCCCAAGTCAAGTGACCTCTGAGTCAGCAGGCAGTTAGGGATAGATGGAATCAAATCAAGGGCCCAGGTTGTCAGATTCTTGAGGTCGGGTAGTCACGGGTGCAGTTTTAGTTTAAGGAAACATGGCGCTGTAAGCTGAACAGGGGCTACATGTGCTCTGCCTTCCTCTCCGGCAACATCATTAGTTCCTCTCATTTTCACTTCACCTTCATTAACACAGCTCTTCCTGATTCATGACTCATACCTAGGTCACCACGACCCACACCTGAAGAGCAGCAATGTTTTTAAGAGTTCCACTAAATGATGGGAACTCCAGTCAGGCAGATGGAGAACGAACGCCTTCAAATACATTTAATGATCCAAATGCTCCTACTACTGTCCTTAGACTTTGATGTGAAAAGTTGCCATAGTAAAAGTTTGTTGATGCCATAGAAATGTACTTATTTTTCTGATCTCTATTCCTATATGGCTTTGAGTATCACTAGAAAATAGAATTTCACTTACACTCACCCTTGGAGAATAATTGTTTCCATCTCAATACTGCATTAAGGAAATATAAGAGTAACAAATCCCAGAATTCAAGGCAGCAGCAAATTAGTGATGCTACCAACCTTTGATCCTCTGTAAGCTTTGAACTGACTAAGGGGTTAAAACTATACCTGACGGTTGGGGATTTAGCTCAGTGGTAGAGCGCTTGCCTAGCAAGCGCAAAGCCCTGGGTTCGGTCCTCAGCTCCAAGGAAAAAATAAAAAACCAAAAACTATACCCGAACTATAGGAGGGAAAGAGCAGTCAATTGAGCAAACTGACTGAGAACGTGGGTTTTGAGGTTGGCGAGGCTATGAGGGAGGAGACTTCTAGGAATGGTGGTCATTGTGAGCATGGAGCTAAAAGAGAAAACAACAAACATTCTGAGAGAAAGAACAGATGGTGGAGAACTTACTAATCTCGTGGTTAATGCTGCTACAGGCAACAGGAAACAATGAAAGGAAATAAGAAGTAAATACCTTAGAGGGAAGAGCTGCCACTGACACATGGTCTTCTCAGCTGCATGCCAGAGATTCTTTCTATACCCTTCTTAAAAATATGCTTGAGGGAGAGGGAGAGAGGGAGACAGTGGGGGTGTGTGTGTGTATGGGGAGAGAGAGAGAGAGAGAGAGAGAGAGAGAGAGAGAGAGAGAGAGAGAGAGATCTTAGCTCAGAAGAATATTTTTATTTTATTTCTGTTTACATGAACAGAAAAGGGAGGTCAAGGGCTAAGCATTGAGTGGTCTTTGATATGAACATTTCACAGTAGATCTTATCAATACGAACAGTAGACTTGACTCCAGGAGTAGTGAATCAGCCCAGACATTTTCTAGATGGACAACATTAACTTTTCTTCATCTAAGACCCAAAGCTTTACTCTGTTGTCCATTCTTCTTCAATCAATTTGTAGTAAGCTATGTAAACATTGACTATAATGACTTCCTGGAGTTCTCCCTTTAACACGCAATGTAGAAAACTAATTCCTGGATTTTGCCTATATCAATGAGAAACTAGCAAACTCTAGGATGACATAGAAAGTTTAATTTCGTAAACTGTAAGAGAGGCTTTAGAAAGGTCATTATAGGATGTCATTTAGAGTTCAGGCAGAGCAGCATTAGAAATTTGTATTCAATAACTATTGCCCTTGTAATGAGCAACCACCAACTTGGAGGTTTAAACAATACAAATTTATTATCTTCCAGTTCTAAAGATCAAAAGTCAAAATTCAGCATCATTGAGCTTGAATCCAAGTGTTGGTGCAGTTGCACTGCTTCTGTAAGTGAAGATTGGCATTTTCCCAACTTCTAGGATCACCCACACTTCTTGTAAATATTTCCATATTTTCCATCCTTACCTTTCTTCATATTTACACTGTGTTTACACTGAACACCTACAAATAGTCCAGAACAACTCCCTCTTGAGATTCTTAATCACATCTGCAAAACCCTTTTGCAGTGGAGGGAGACGTGTTCATAGTTTGGGACCTGCCCACCTCTTAGGGATTCTTCTCAAAAGAAGACCCTTGATATGTTCAAAAGTAACTTACTCATGGTAGGGAGAATCTAAGAATAAAATGGTATAATGTACTTATTTCTACTAAAATGACATATGTCAAAATATTCCCATACAAATGAAGACTGTATTGAAGTTATAGAAGTTAGAATGTCAAGACTTATAAGGCTACATATGTCTAGAGGTTTACCCTCTTGCTTGGTGCTCAACATGCATTAACAACTCAGAACTACTTGTTGGAGTGTTTTAAAAGTTGATTAACGACTCTTATACACATGCTGCCCCCTTAGATCACCCCTTAGTGAGCCTGTCTAAACCTCAAAGTCAGAACCTGAAAAGCCCCTCATACCTCACATGAACGCCACAGAAATCTGAGCACATCAAGAATTGGGTGTTGACTTTGAGAACGCACACCCTTCCTTCTGACATCATAACATCATTGGTTAGTGATGGAGATTACATCATTAATTTCAGACTACTTTTATGTTGTAAAATTATGTTTAATTCTTCACTTCTTAGAAAAAAATCATTAAACAGAAATAAATGAAATGTTGATTATGAATAATGAAGTTATAGACAAGACACAATGTAGGGGAAAAAACTACTGACTTGGAATACATACCAAAATGGAAGCTTTTATAATGGAAATTAAAACACTTGAGAAATTTAAGGATAACAAAGATAACAGATGTCAGAACTTAGGAGGACACTGGAAAAATGCCATTTAGAGAGAAACCTATAGTCTCTTACTATTTATGCTACAAAAAAGCTCTAAAGATAGTGAATATAGTGTTTGGTTTAAAAGTTTGAGAATAAAATAAGATTATCAAAAGTAATTAGATGTAGCCTCATATGAATTTAAATTAAGGAATGAGGTGGTAAATTTTAAATGAAGGAAACCAACAAAATCTA
The DNA here is from genome assembly GCF_021556685.1 of Rattus norvegicus. Classification (NCBI taxonomy): domain Eukaryota; kingdom Metazoa; phylum Chordata; class Mammalia; order Rodentia; family Muridae; genus Rattus; species Rattus norvegicus. The sequence continues at coordinate 91,119,495 of NC_141543.1, forward strand.
TAGTTTGTGCATATTGAAATGTTTTAAAGGAAATATATTCCAGATAATACTCGTCTGAAAAAGAACACATTTGGGTAATATTTGGACTGGATGAAAACAGATACACATCTGCAATCTTTTCTGACAATGTTCGATACATAAACTCAAACTATGAAAATAGATCCCTATCGTGTATCATTTACCAAAAGATAATATAAGTTCATTAAAGACTTAAAATTAACACACAAAAAATATATTTGCCCATGGGAAGTGTCACTGTTTGGAGGTGTGACTTGTTGGCATAAGTGTGGCCTTGTTGGAGAAAGTACATCAGAAGGTGGGCTTAAAGCTCTCTCCAGCGAGGAAGTGTCAGTCTTCTCCCGTTCGCCTTCAGAAGAGATGGAGAACTCTTAGCTCTGCCAGCACCGTGCCTGCCTGGATGCTGCCATGCTTCCTGTCATGAAAATGGACTGAATCTCAGAACCTGTAAGCCAGCACCGACGAAATGTTGTCCTTTATAAGAGTTGCCTTAGTCACAGCAATAGAAACCCTGAGACAGGAAGTGAATATGATCTCTATAGACATATACTAGTATGGGTGTGTAACTAAAAAATTCTAAGTTAGTGTTAAGAAGATGGCACCTTTGGGTTTAATATAAGATAATACCTACATAGTCTTAGGATGCTTGGTTTCCTTAATATGAAATAAAAAGATCTATAAATAATACAGAAACGATTGATTGACCAGCCAGCACTAAAATTGAGAGAGAAAGAGAAAAGCAACAGCACAGGAAAGGGCACTGATAATATGAGCAAAGGCTAATATCTAGGACATTTAAGGAATGTCAATGAAGAATCTTTTTAAAAGACAATTCCACAGAAACAAACTAGACATGATAGTACCTTACAAATGAGAAACACACTTATAGGACATATGTAAATACAACTCATCAATGTTCATGAATTTGAATGAAAATTATGAGACAAACTAAATACACAGATAACAAAACTCTGCAAATCCCACAGCGAAAATACCAGGTATTAAAATGTGAAGCACCAGTTGGTTCAGTGGCATATAAAAGACTGACAACGTGACTTGAAGCTCTGGAATCCACACAGTGAAAGAAGAAAACAGTCTCAGGCAAATTGTTCTCTGACCTCCACATAAGTGCATGATGCACACATGTGCATAGACACATACATACATGCAAATAAATAAAATAAAAAATTTAAGCATAAAGCAGTAAGAACAATAAATTATAGGGAAGTATTTGATAATGTTGGCCATATGCAAATGTTCAAATCCAGAAATTGCACTGTAAGACTATATGGGGATGTATTTACAGGAATGCAAGCTCAAGTACACAAAGCTTTAGACAAAAATATTCATGACAATGTGAGTCACAAAAGTCCTAGTTATAAAAATTGTCCATCAATAACACAAGAATTATTACATTAAAGTGTCACACAATAGGGGCAGGAGAGATGGCTCAGTAGCTAAGAGCACAGGCTGCTCTTCCAGAGGTCCTGGTTCAATTCGCAGCATGTACATGGTGGCTCACAACTGTCTGTAACTTCAGCCCCAGGGGCTGGTGTTCTCTTGTAGCTCCTGTAGGCACTGCAGGCTTGGTGCACACACATAAATGTGGAAAAATACTAACACACAATATGAATAAATCCTTAAAGCTATACCCCACGATAATCAACTGTATGAAAAAGGAGCAAACAGCTATAATATTCAATGAAGTAAGTAACTTTAACAAACATAATTTTGGGTGAGAAAAAAGAAAATAAAGCAAAGTATATGACATTTCAATTTGGATAGAATTTCACAATTCTATCCTGACACAGTCCGGGAAGTGCTTTAGGGAAGGACTGTGATGTTGATGTTTTCACAGTGGCAAATCCAGTCTTTCCTTGGGTCCAAGCCTAGCACAATTAATCACTTGAAGCATGATTTTCAAAAGATTTGCAAAACCCTATGCTATTGTAAGTCATCAGACTATTTGTCTTATAGGGTGGAAAGGACAATGGTGAGGGGAAACAGAATGAAAATGGCTGCCACAGAGTTGACAACTACTTACTGACATGGCTGACAGCTTTGTCAAATTTGGGTGAGCTATATGTTTAAAGGCACACACTTCTCTGGAAGCATGCTATGATTCAAGTTCCTTTTTAATGAAGTTATCTGTGGGGTCATGGAATTTTCTCATTTTGTGAAGACTATACCCATGTCCTACATGAGGTAATGTTTCTCCTGTTAACTAGAGTTAAGGTCTAAATTGTTGATGCTTTGTTAACCCCCATGTTAACCCCCCATAACTTTGGTTCAGAGTAATATACTCAAAAGAACCATTCTTTCTTCAATAAAGCTATTGCTACAGCAACTGTGCATGTTGCAAACAAACATGTCTATTATAATCTGGAAGAAGCAGACAGTTCCAATTAATAGACTTGGGCCCAGGCAAAAATGAGATTTGCCACTGTGAGCATATCAACGTCACAGTCCTTCCTCAAGCACTTCCCAGGCTGTATCAGGAAAATGTACAAATTAAGGAACGAGATTTTTCAGCCTCTCTGTGCCCACAGAGCCATCACATGACCAGAGAGTAACCAAAGTGGGAATAGTGGCAATGATTCCAAAAATACCATCAAGGAACTTATCCACAATTAATTGCAGCATAATTTTCAAAAGATTTGCAATGCTTGTAGAGCAACTTCCTGCTGTGAAACTTCCTCTTGAAAAGCAGAAAACAAACAATAAGGAAAAGTGCTTATTGGTCGCTTCATGGGATGTCCAGGGTATAAAAGCCCCAGGTCTGAAACAGTCGTCAGAATCTCAGAAACTCCTGTGAACAGAACCTCTCCCTCCACATCCAACACCATGACCAACTCCTGTTGCTCCTCTTGCTGCCAGCCCACCTGTTGCAGGACCACCTGCTGCAGGACCACCTGCTGGAAACCAAGCTGTGTGACCAGCTGCTGCCAGCCCTGCTGCCAGCCCAGCTGCTGTGGCTCCAGCTGCTGCCAGCCTTGCTGTCAAACCACCTGCTGCAGGACCTGCTTCCAACCCAGCTGTGTGAGCAGCTGCTGCAGCACACCCTGCTGCCAGCCTTGCTGCTGTGTGTCCAGCTGCTGCCAGCCCTGCTGCAGGCCCAGCTGCTGTCAGTCCAGCTGCTGCCAGCCCTGCTGCTGTGAGTCCAGCTGCTGCCAGCCCAGGTGCTGTATCTCCAGCTGCTGCCAGCCCTGCTGCAAACCCAGCTGCTGTCAGTCCAGCTGCTGCAAGCCCTGCTGCAAGCCCTTCTGCCTCAACCTGTGCTGCGAGCCAGCCTGCTCTGGACCTGTGACCTGCACCAGGACTTGCTACCAGCCCACAAGTGTCTGTGTGCCTGGCTGCCTGTCCCAAGGCTGTGAATCCAGCTGCTGTGAGCCCTGTGGTTGTTGATGAAGTCACTACTGGAATAGAATAATCTATTCTTAGAGCTGCTGGAATTTTACTTCATTCCAAACTCTCTGCCTTTTCTGTGCCTCTAGTACGCATACAATCATCAAATTCTCAGTCCTTCTTTAATAGATCTGTGAACCATCTTACCCATTTTGATGTTTTCTTCATTGTTCTGCCCTAGATGTTAAAAAAATATACAATTAACAACTATCTTATTATATATTTGCAGTGATAAGCACCCATCATTATATCTGTTCAGGTTTTTTCTTTTGATTCACCACGTGACTCATCATGACATATTTGTATTGTCTGCTGGACTGAAGAGACACTGCCCACTGCTATTCTAATAAAGTCTTCTTTATTCTACATCCCATTGTATGTTTGATTTTTTTCTACTATTGATTTGATTTTCACATTATGTCTTTGATCTAAGTCATGTCATTCATTGCATTAAATTCACTGCACTGATCAAAATTTCTTCACTGTGAATACAATAAGGGAAAGAGCAACTTAATGAATGAAAGATTTCTTCTACATCATAGCACCTGGGTGGGGGGCTCAACTCAGGATTCCTTGTCCTTGTGATTGGATGAAAATCATGGTGCAAGAGTGTATATGGACAGTAGTCACTGTGTGGAGAATGAGTGGTTTTGGGTGTTTGTCCTGAAATGGGGCATTTATAGACCTCTCCTACTCCACTGCAAAGGATCAGGGAGCATGAGGGTAGAAGGGACAGAAAGTATTTAAGAGCTGGAAGTTTGGAAGAGCACTGGGAAACACTGTCCAATGCACAAGGCATGGCCATTGCTCTGATAAACTCATAGCAGCTGTGGTTCCTTGAAAGGTTTAAGTGATCGTGATACACCAGGTATCCAGTCTGGGTCCTGGTTTCTGCTTCTAGAGCGAACATAACCACAGGTTCAACTCCATTTAAGTAGCTATAACACTGGAACTTGTGCTTCGATTCTTCTCTGGCAAGGGAAATACTGAAATTTTTCACTTTCTGATCATATTAACAAAATTTCTCTCAATTCATTGCCTACGCCTTGATCACCACCAGCCACTGAAGGCTGGCAATGACTTTAAGAATTCTACTAAAATGATGTGAACTACATTATCCTGGTCTCTGTCCAGTGACTGGTTAACCCCTTTTAGTCTGTGTCTGCTACTGTCCCAGGACATTATCATGAGTGGTTGCACTAGAAACAATGTGTTCATGTCATAGAATGCCACTGTTCATGTTCTCACACTTGTCACCAATAGCAAGCAGCCATGTGGGAATAAATCATGCCCCATGAGACAGACTAAGTTTTCCCTACCCTCAGACATAAAGGGATAATTTGTTTCTAGGTCAAAACATTATTAAAGGAATAAAGGAGTGACAAATCCCAGGAATCAAGGTGACCAGTGTGCATGCTATCCACCTTTGATTCTGTGTTCTTTGGGCCACATAAGGGATCAAAATAACCTCCTGAGTTTGAGGAGGGAAAACGAATCAGAAGAGGGAGATGGAAGCCCGAGTTCTGATATCTAGACTGTGGAGGAAGGGAGGGAGGGCATTAGAAGCCATGGTTTATATTAATGTGGACTGGAAAGAGAAAACTCCAGAAGTCCATGAACAATAGGGAACGTACAAATATAAGTGTTGATGCTGCTATGGGAAAGGACAAAAAATTAAAAGAAATGAACAAATGGACAGCCAGGTTTATCTCCCTGAGAACAATTAAAACATACCCACACAACACCTAAGGGGTTCCCATTGCAGGGTGTGTGTGATCTTCTCAGATATATAGCTAGAGAGGCCCAGTAGTCTGTGTGCAACCGATCTTCAGAGAGACATATCTTAGCCCAGACGGTCATTTGATCTTCCTTTTTGTTTAAGGATACAGATGAGGGAGCTTCACTGGACTGCATTTTGTTCCTTGTATGTAGATTCCACGATACCTCTTATCTAGAAATGGAGAACTCGAAGCCCAAAGAATCATCCCATGTGGGCTTTGTCTGAACTCTATTAACACAAACTTAACTCCCTTTGATGTGTGTTTCCATTAAAGTTATATGTGCTTTTAAATACGTCTCCAGTCTGTTTATAGAAAATGACATAAACACTGATTGCTCTTTGAAATTCTCCTTTGCCACACCTAGAGATTGCACTCTTAGACTTTAAATAGGTTTCCTTCAGAGAGAAAGTTCTTTTGGATTCTAAGCCCCAACTCCAAGATATGATAGCTTAACTTCAAAAAGTTAAATGGGAGCCATTAGAAAACTCAGGAAAGAATTAAAGTCAAGTCCGGGCACAGTGGGACTGGAAATATACATCTGCTTCTTATTACTCTTGAAATTAACCACCACCAGCTTCATGGCTAAAGCATGAAGTGATGTTATCTTCCAGCTGTGAAATCTGAAGCCAAATTGGTCTCACTGGGTACAAATCCAGGAGTTGGTATGCTTGTATTCCCAACAATAGAGGAAATCCATCTCCTGACATTCTTTAGCTTGTAGAACTGCCCACATTCTTTGGATCATGAGCCTGTGTTTTTCTTACCTGTGTTCTCCATTTTCCTCCGTCTTTGTAGAGACTCTTTTTACATTGGACATAAGAGCAGCCTCTCCCTCTTGAGATTTCTAACTAGAAAACATGGTCAAAATACATGACAAACCTGCAAGGAATTGTCTATAGGAAACCCAGCAACATGCACAATAAGCATATGACAATAAATGGAATATGAGAGAGGGCCAAGGCAGGCCAAGGAAGAGGACTCAGGTATGGAATCAACAAAGGCTTCAATGGAGAAATTAAAAAACAAAAAGCAAAAACAAAATCCAGACAATTAAAAACACGTAATTAGACATAATTGGCACCACATAAAAGAGACCTATAAATATCCAAATGAACGCATGGGAAGTCAGCTCACTGGTCTTCAAGGAAAATCAAATTAAGTCTATGATGAGAAAATACAAAATAGCTACTCTGTTAGTCAGTCTTCTGTCACGTGACAAAATAAGATAAACAACTTAAAAGAAAACGTCTATCTTTTTGGCTCGTGGTTTCTGAAGTTTAGGTTCACAATCACTTTATTTTATTGCTTCTAGGCTTATGATTGAAGCACTATTATCGTGGCAGAAACATGGGAGAAATGAAAGCTGACCGCCTCATGGTCACCAAAAAAGGAAGACACAGAGACAGAAGAGCCAAGTCCATATATATATATATTGCTCTCAATGATCTCTTTCCTCCAACTTGGTCATACCCCTAAGCTTTTCTCAGTATCATCAGTACAGCAGAGGGCCAAGTGTTCAACACATGGCTCTGATAGACATTTAAGAACCAAACCAGAACAGATACATAATAAAAATGAAAACTGGCTTAATGCCCAGATTGAAAATATCAAGTGTAAATGATACTTAAAGCAATGTGAACAACCAAGTGTATATTGTATATATCATTGCAACCTTAAGTAGTAGGTGCATGTATGTTGATGTGGGGGCTGAGGGGGAATATACACACGTGTGCACCTGTGGATGCATGTGTGTACACAAGCTTGTGTGTACACATACCTGTATGTACACATGCTTATGTGTACACATGCTTGTGGAGGCCAAAGGACAACCTCAGTTATTCCTCAGGGAGCCATTCACCTTGTGTTGAAATGGTCTTGCTTTGCCCTGGAACTTGTTGATTAGGCCTGGCTGGCTGGCCAGAAAGCCCCAGATATCTGCCTATACCTTCCTCTATGGTTCTGGGACAACAAGCACAAGTCACTTTGCTCGACATCTTTTACACAAGTTCTAGGGATCAAGCTCAGGTTCCCATGATTGCTTTAAGGTAAGTACTTTACCAACTGACCTATCTGCCCAACCCATGTAGCTGTTTACTTTAAAAAACATTTTTAAGCTGTATATTAATGTTTATTATATTCACAATTTGGAATCCAGAATTTTCCCTCAAAGAGTATATCTGCAGATGTCTACACACTTGTAGACAAAGAAATAGGCAAACCATCATAAGAGTATGATTCACAAAAAAACTTAAGAAAATGTCCATCAAGGACACAACAAGTTAAAAAAATATAAGGTCTTGTCATGCAATGAGGATTAGTAGATTATAGCCTTATCATACAATTATATGAAAGGTCAAGTAAAATTAAAGACATAAATGCTGAATCCAACGAAACCATTAAATCTCACAAACATAAGTTTGAGCAAAAGAAAATGAACCATAATGAGTTATATTATCTCATTTTAGTAAAACTCAAAAGTTGACACACTGTAAAAGCAAACACACACACACACACACACACACACACACACACACACACACACACACACATCCACTAGTTACCTTAGACAGCAGGGGAAAGACTGCAATTATAAAATCAAGGCCATACATACTGTACATACACACACCATCACCTAAAACGAAGGACACATGATTTCCTGTATCATACTAGGTCAGACTACATATGAAAGGGTGTGTTCTTCTTTGAAAGTATTATACAAATTATTTTAAAATGAAGGTGTCATCTTATGGCACTTAATTGCTGCAGTGTCCTCTGGTAAACAGGGTTCAGATCTAAGGTGACCAATGCCTTCTAAACTCCATGTCATCTTCTGAACTCCTGTGTCTTCTGAGCCTCATGTCATCTTCTGAACCGCCATGTTTTCTGAACCTCTCGGTCTTCTTTCTGACTCTGTATTCTGGCTTTGGAGCTCATGGATACATTTGAAAAGTGACTACAGGCCACCTTCTTGTCATGAATTCTTTGCTGAAACTGGTATAGCATGGGTATCATTGGTTGCAGATAGGCAAGCCTGTTACAATAAGCAAATGTCTCTGGGAAACAGTTTGGACTCGGGCATGGCTTCCTTTAACCCCTGGGAATATAGCTCTCCATACAAATACATCCAGTCTGCACACAGCCAAGAAAACAAGAGAACAAAATGAATAAATACATGTTCTAGCCCCTTCTGTAGCCTCAGAGACTATCACCTGAGCAGATGATAATCAGAGTAAGAACAACGCTGATGAAGACTTCTAGAAATGTTCTTCCTTGAATTATCCACAATTAACTGCTTACATCATAATTTCAAACGATTTCTAAAACTCAAGGAGCAACTTCCTGCTGTGAGGATTTCCTCTTGAAAAGCAGAAAACAAACAATAAGGAAAAGCCCTGCTTATTGGTCCCTTCATGGGATGTCCAGGGTATAAAAGCCCCAGGTCTGAAACAGTTGTCAGAATCTCAGAAACTCCTGTGAACAGAACCCCTCCCTCCACATCCAACACCATGACCAACTCCTGTTGCTCCCCTTGCTGTCAGCCCACCTGTTGCAGGACCACCTGCTGCAGGACCACCTGCTGGAAACCAAGCTGTGTGACCAGCTGCTGCCAGCCCTGCTGCCAGCCCAGCTGCTGTGGCTCCAGCTGCTGCCAGCCTTGCTGTCAAACCACCTGCTGCAGGACCTGCTTCCAACCCAGCTGTGTGAGCAGCTGCTGCAGCACACCCTGCTGCCAGCCTTGCTGCTGTGTGTCCAGCTGCTGCCAGCCCTGCTGCCGGCCCAGCTGCTGCCAGCCCTGCTGCAGGCCCAGCTGCTGTGAGTCCAGCTGCTGCCAGCCCAGGTGCTGTATCTCCAGCTGCTGCCAGCCCTGCTGCAGACCCAGCTGCTGTCAGTCCAGCTGCTGCAAGCCCTGCTGCCAGCCCTTCTGCCTCAACCTGTGCTGCAAGCCAGCCTGCTCTGGACCTGTGACCTGCACCAGGACTTGCTACCAGCCCACAAGTGTCTGTGTGCCTGGCTGCCTGTCCCAAGGCTGTGGATCTTGCTGCTCCCAGTCCTGCTGCTGATAACTCCATCTCTTGTCACAGGATAGCTTGCCGTCATCTAACCAAAGTCCCCAACACAATCATCCTGTGTGCTTTGCCTTCACTATCCTTGCATTGTCTTCCTGGAAATGGTCTTTAGGGTCGGTTGGATAAGACAGCCTGCTCTTCTCATTACTCAGCACTCACCACCCTGCTCCATTTAATCTTCTCTTGAGCTTCAGTTGTGGTCCTGGATCCAGAAAAGAAGCTTCATTCTTGCTCTTCAAGGAACTTAAGCAAAGAAACCTTCATTCTTCTCTCTTAACCCTTCTCAGCGATAATTATTTCATTTCTTAGTGGACTCGTACTCTCGTCAGTATTGGGCTCACTTTAAGTTGTCTTCTGGGTTCCATGTGTTCTAAATAAATCTGCATTTGTTTTTCTGAAAAAATATACGGATGGTGTTTCCTCTTTTCTTGGGTTTCTGGGTGCTCTAATGGCATTCGCTTCACAAAAGCTTATATTCTGAATGTGTTCGTCATCACTGCACAGTCCCACGGTAGCCTCATAACACGTTCAGAGCCAACAAAGTTCCTTACTCATCTGGGACAGCACTCGGGGCTTGGTTTTATCTCGGGCTACTTTCATGTACATCTTCCTCCCAGCAGAAACAGCCAAGCACTGGGAAGATGTGCCGGTCTCTGGCCTCTCCTGCTGGGGAAAGCTTCACACTTGCACACGTAGGGCATTATTTCAGATCACAGGAAAGTGAAGGACAGAGTACTATCCACAGTTTCTAAGTTAGATGTCTAACAACAGGGGATAGGTAAGGAAAATATGTCTTATATACATACTGGATAATTTCAGCCATAAAGAAAAATGAAGTTATGTTGTTCTGGGGTAAGTGGGTGCAACTGGACATAGTTGTGTTAAGTGAATTAAGCCTGGGTCAAAGAGACAGATATCTTATGTGTTCTTTTATCTTCAGCTGCTAGACTTTATGTAATCACATGAGCCATTAACATATATATATGCGTATATATATGCATATATGTATATATATTGCATGAGATTAGAAGTAAATTTCTTCCGTTCTCTAAAGCAGTAGTTTCTACTGCATTCTAAATACTTATCCTTATAGTCACAGATAAATACAGTTCTCACCAGTTATCAAAGTAGCTTCCTTTTGCAGACACATACTATTACAGAGCTCCATGGTTGGTCAAGTTCAGAGACGTGACCATAGGGAAGACAGCATCTTGCTCAGTCTCAGTTGGTATATCTATGATGCAACCCCTACACCTGGGGTTCCAAAGGCATCACGGAAGAAGGAGCAGGACACCTGATGTTAGAATGTCTTCCGGATATGAGAAGCACGATGAGACTAGGAAGGCTCAACAGTATGGTTACCTAAACAAGATTGGCACGATGACAACTCTAATTGACAAACCTACATGTGTGAGGAAACTCTCTCCAAGTCCCACCCCTAGATGAAGAGCTAGAGCAAATAATGGATGCTGAGAAAAAGGAGGACCTGTTCTCTCCGGGGATGAGTCCCCTGATAGGTCATCCAATAACAAGTAGTTAGGCTGAAACCACATGTACATTCAAGCACTAGTAAATGATGGGGGAGCTATGTATGCACGTGTGTGCATGTGTATATGCATATTGATGAACATGTGGTAATTATAGAAAAAGTGATACATCTGAGAGAGGGGGAAATAGAGGAGTTTGGGAGAAGTAAGTACAATACTAGTGTATGAAATTCTCAAAATATTTTTAAATAAAATATAAGCAAAATTTTCTAGAGGTATAAAGGGGACTAATCATGGAGGGGTAGGCAGAGAGCAGGTGAAGTGAGTGGAGCATAGGTGAATATGTTTACCACGTGATCACAGTTACTGAACTTTCTAGTAAACACTTAAAGTAAGATAAAACAAGACAGGAATTGCATGGCATTAGAATCCATGAGTGGGTATGAGGAGGACTGTCAAAGAGGGGACTATGGGTAGATGTTAAGGAAAGGTCATTATAGAGGAGCACAAAAAGGCTTCAGGACTCTCTTGGGCTCATGCAGGACTCTTCATGAGGCTCTCCAGGACTCATGCAGGATACAATCCAAAGTCTGGAGTCTACAGCCTAGGAGGTGCCTCAGCTTATAAAGGGCTTGCTACATAAACATGGGGGACCTGCATTCATGCCCTCAGAACCCACGTACAAAGCTGGGTGTAGCCGCATGCACCTGTAGTCCCAGGGCTGGTGAGGACACAGGAAGACCCGTGGGCTCTCTGGCCAGCCAGTCCAGTAGTTGTTGAGCTCCTGATTCAGTAGAGAGACCCTGACTCAACAACTAAGATGGGAAAGCTATAAGGAAGAGAGGCAACATTGACCTCTGGTCTCCACATGCACAGCCTGTGCCCTGCTCACACACTTACACATGCCCACATACTAACAACAGGAGAATGTACTTGGTCATGGTACCAGTCACAAGTGGGAAAACAGTTCCAAGAGGCAAGGATGACATGAGTGTGGTTTCTTGACAGGAGATATGGGTAGATGAAGTATCGAATGGGAGAAGGAACTTCTCAGCAATAATCCAGTGCATGTATCACAGGTGATTCCCAACAAGGAAAAGGTATGTCAGGCACCATAGGAGATAGATGATCCCTGAAGCAATCTTAATGGAGATGCAAAAAAATATGGAAATGGGCCGCTCTGTAAGTGATACAACTAGAAAAATATCATCATCAGCTGAGAAAATTCCTAGCCGATTTCAAGAGAGTTTAAGGTGGGTTTTAGTTTCTGTGGATAAACTCTATCAGAGCGCTTGAACTGAATCTCTATGAGATCCCCAAGCATCTCCGACCAATCAACACAGTACAGTAACGGATTTATTCACATTCCCTCGAGAAAACCACAGCACGAAAAGGACTGCATCATGTTTGAGGGTACATTCAGGCTGGCATTAAACTGTTAACTATTTACCCAAAAATAAAAGGGAAAGTACTTTCCAGAAGCCTCAGAGTTGAATCTTATTATTTCTACAAATCCACCAGGGTTTGAAAACAGTTCTTGCAACTTCAGAAACCTTGCTTAAATGGAAGAAGATAAGGACGCCTTTGGGGCATGTAAAATTTATTATCTCCATGAGTCAGATAAGTATGCATATTTATCATGATTTTAAGTCTAAAACTGAAATTCTTCTGCTGTCTTAATAAGCCATGAATTCTAAGAGGAAGTCAAATAAATAAGGCCACTTATTTTTTTTGACCACAAGAATTACAAATATGTTTCAATCTCAGACCTGGAAAATGGACTATACGCAGCCTTCTAGGGTAAGAGAGGCGCCTTAGATGTTCTGACAGCACTGAAACTTTGGTTTCTTTTCAGTCGTGGGTGGAATATGAATAGGAAGGACATTGTTGCTTGGAGACATGTCATTTTCACGTCTGTCTGACATTTGCTTCTGAGAAACAATGCGGTATATCTCTGTTGGAATTGTCTGAAAAGCAGCTTCAACATTTGTCCAATCTAGAGCAGATGTCTCAACGAACGCAAACCATTCTTCTCTGCAAAAGCCCTGAGATGACGTAAATCACTCTTATTGCCCACAAGCATGATAACAATGTTACTATCAGCATGATCTCTCAGTTCTTCCAGCCACCGCTCTACGTTTTCATATGTGAGATGCTTAGCAATGTCACAAACCAGTCAGGCACCTACTGCTCCAAGACAGTATGCAGACAGTATAGCCCTGTACCACTCCCGCCCTGCTGTGTTCCATAGCTGTGCTCTTATTGGTTTCCCATCAACCTGGATGCTTCTTGTTGCAAACTCTGCTTCAATGGTACTCTTGCTTTCCAGATTAAACTCGTTCCGGGTAAATCGAGACAGGAGGTTACTCTTTCCAACACCAGAATCTCCAATAAGGACAAAACCAAGAAACTGAGGGGCGGGAGCAGGGGTAGCAACGGGGGCAGGACCGGGGATCAGTGGGTCATCTCTACAGAGGTCAATAAGGTCACTTTTTAAATGAAAGGCGAGTGCGAGTGGCAGCATTGTCTCCTGGAATCTCCTGAATTCATACTGAAACCCATTGCTTGCCTGAAGACCTGGAAGACTCAGAGAACGACCCCCCCCCCCTGTACTCCGTTTGGATAGGCAATGTCGGTGCGTTTATCTCTGCCTCCCCTTCATCAAAACTACCATAGTTCACTATTCCTCCCTCATCTAAGATACATATAGTATAAATTGCCAACTGAGCCAGAATGAGTTTTGCTACCCTCAGTGCTATTTCTTTAAAATGTGTCCTTGTCCGTTTTGTGTTGCTATAACAACACATCTATGACCAGACAGTTTATAGAGGAAAGAGGTTCATATGGCCGATGACTCAGGTGTCAGAAAACTCCAAACAGTATCAGAATCTGCATCCCAGGAGGGCTCCTCGGCAATCATAACGTGGCAGAGAAGTAGAGGGAGACAGTATGTGTTGCTTACCTAGTGCGAGACGAATCAAGAGACTGACTCGACGAAAAGCAAACTTGCTGCATGACAACCTGTTCTCTCAGGAGCTGGTTCAGCCCTATAAACCCCACCCATTTCCTGGAGCCAATACCAATCAATTCATGAGGGCCATTCCCACAATCTAATTATCTTCCACAAGACCCTACTTCATAAAGGCCCTACTGCTTTGGCACTACCCACCAGAGACCAAGACGCTAGTCCATAAACCTTGGAGAGATGAACCCTACCCCAGCCACAGCAGGATGTTGTTACATGACTCTGCAGTGTGTAACCTAATAATTACTGTCCACCATTCCACACTCACCCATAATACTGTTAGCCTGTGGTTTGGGCAGGAACGTGCTTTAGAAAAACCTACACAAAGAGCCACATCAAATCCAAACTGAATCATGGAAGACTGATTGAATCTTGACAGATTGGGAACCAATTTTATTGGAGAATGTGAGGGAAATATAAAACTGAAAGTTAAATTCTGGAATTAGAATTGTTCCATAAAGAGAAACAGCATAAAAGTCAGTCGAACTCAATGCCACAGACATGGGATCAGAATCACATTAAATTGTCCTCAGAGGTACAGATGAAGTGAAGATTTGGACATTGATATTTGTTTTTAAAAATAGTATCAATTATAACAACAATAATAATAAGATCACCCCATAACATAAAGAAAAGAATACTGTAAATTTCAACATTTTAAAGTTATAACAGCTAAGACAATAAGGAAGAGAAAAATCCTAGCTACTCTGATGAGAGAAATATATGACACAAAGTATTGTAATTGTGGAATATTAAGTTGTCCCTGCTGTATCAAGAAATTACAAATATGTCCACTATATTGACAGTTTAAGACAGGTTACTTAAAATTCTCTCAAAACTCTTCTTGGTAAATCGTTAAAATAATGAAGGAATTTGGATGCAAAACAATATACATACATGAGTTGTTTTCCACATTTCAGGTAGCTAAGAATTAACATTACAGTATGCATATTGGCACAAAAGATAGGATACCTACAAATAAATCTAATAGACATTATGCAAGGCTTCTCAATGTAGTATTATAGAAATTTGAATAAGGAATTTCTTAAATTTTTATTTTTATTTTTAATGTGTCTATGCATATGTGTGTGTATGCATGTGTGTGTGAGCCCCACACATGCTAAAGACAAAGTGTGTGCTCACTCATAAGTGAACGCTGGCAGTTAAAGGATAATCGTGTTACAATCCAAAGACCCAGAGAGGCTAAGTAAGAAGGACAGCTCAGGAGGAATACATGGATCTTTCCAGGAAGGGGAAATAGAATGGATTTTGCTAGTAGACTGGGGATGTGAGGGTGGATGGGAAGGTTGGAAGGAGAGACTACTAGGAGAGACAACAGGAGTTGGGGGAAGGGGCATTTGAGGGATGATGTGAAAACCTGTGATAACTTCCTGGAGTCTACAAGAGTGACCTTAGCAAAGAGTCCTAGTAACTGGGGTTATGGAGGCTGAACAGGCCACCTTCTATAACCAAGCAAGGCTCCCAGCATTGGAAGAGGGACACCAATCCAGCCACAGAGGCCTTGACCTACAATCTGTCCTGCCTGCAAGATGTGCTGAGGTGATGGTGGCGCAAAACTTGTGGAAGTGACCAACCAATGACTGGTCCAAGTTGAGGTTCATGTACTGCCTGGATGGCCAGGAACCAGAAGCAGGACAACCCAGAGAGCCTAGGCTAGAACCAAGCAGGACTGAAAGAAAATCGATTAAATGAGTTCTAATGATATTCTGATATGGTTATAGATCAGTGCCTGACCCAATTATCATCAGAAAGGCATCATCCAATAAATGATGGGAGCAGATAAACCAGGGCCAAGCACTCGGCAGAGCTCAGGGAACCCTGCAGAAGTGAGAAGGGATTATAGGAGCCACAGGAGTGGAGGACACCATGAGAACACAGCCCACAGAATCAACTAAGCAGGGCTCACAGAGATTGAAGGGACAGTCACAGGCCCTGCATGGGTCTGCACCAGGTCCTTTTCATATTCATTATGGTTGTGTAGCTTGGTGTTCTTGTGGTGTCCTAACAGTGGGAGAAGGGGTGTCTCGGACTCTTTTGCCTGCTCTTGGGACCCTTTCCCTCCTACTGGGTTGCCTCATTCAGCCTTGATATGAGGGTCTGTGCCTAGTTTTCATGTATCTTATGTGATGTTCAGTCAATATCACTGGGAGGCCTGCTTTGTTCTGAGGAAAAATGGAGGGGAAGTGCATCAGAGGAGAGATAGGTTGGGGAGGAATTGGGAGAAGTTGAGGTAGGGAAACTGTGGTCAGGATGTAAAGTATGAGAGAATAATTTTTAAAATGCTTAAAAATAAAAACTAATAAAAATTGTAAAAAAAAAAAAGAGTCAGAAAAGGTTGTTGGATCCCCTGGAGTTACAGGCAATTAGGAGCCATCTGAACTAGGTACTGTTACCTGAACTCAGGTCTTCTGCAAGGGTTGCAAGTGCTCTTAAGGGCCAATTCACCTCTCCAGTCACCAACTAAGCAAATTTATGAACAATTCTATTCCTAGGCATTTTACTTTTAAAAAGAAATCCATATATTAATGAAAATATCTCTTCACAACTTCTAGAACAGAATTATTTTAATATTTTAATAACCTTGAATTTCTAACTATACCGTGTGACCATGAACAGCAGAGGACAGAAATTATGTCCTATCCATTCACTGGGAGATTATAAACCAATGATAATGAATGAATTACCTGGATGAACTGACGGTAATAGTGTGTGTGTGTATATATATATATATATATATATGTATATATATATATATATATAAAATTCTGTACTACTTTGCTCATATGAAGTTTATACGCATAGACACAGCTGGCAGTAACGTATAATCTCACTTTATTAATAAGCAGATGTGAGGAGATTCTACTCTGAAAAGATGGTGCTAAGTTCAATTTCTCATTGTGCTCAGAGTGACTCAGGCATGTTCCTCTTGTGATGAGCTTGTAAACTAATGATTTCAACACTTTTCTAATGAATGGTGTGCTGGAGATAGTTTTATGTCAACTTGACACAAGGTAAAGTCATCTGAGAGGAGGGAACCTCGATTATTAAAATGTCTTCATAAAATTGGCTATTCAGAAGCCCAGAGGGTATTTTCTTAGTGATTGATAGAAGGCCCCAGCCCATTGGGGATGGGATCAACCCTGGGCTGGTGGTGCTGAGTTCTATAAGAAAGCAGACTGAGCAAGCCATGAGGAGCAATCCAGTAAGCAACATCCCTCCATGGCCTCTGCATCAGTTCCTGATTCCTGTCCTGTTTGGGTTCCTGTCCTATTTGAGTTCCTGCCCTCACTGTCTTTGACAATGAATGTTATATGGAACTATGAATGAAACAAACCCTTTCCCTTCACGACTTGCTTTTGGTTGTGGTGTTTCATCACAGCAATGGAAACCCTAACTAAGACAAATGCTATAATTCAGAAAAGTTTTGAATATACTGTAACTTACATATAATCCACACATCATCCCCCTCTAAAGTATTCGCTTGTTCACACGGAAGAACAAAGGAAAAGACAAGTCAGTCACCCAAGATCACTGATTGGTACTGTTCTGCATAGGAATGCATTTTACCTACCATCTTACCAGTGCCGGGGACACACGGTGGGGGTGGTGGGGAGGCTGATACATTCCCATGTGCATACACTACTCCTGGGATGGTAGTTGCAGGCACGAAGAGACATGGAAGAGAACAAGACATTGCATAGCTGGGAAGATCACACAAGACATTGCATAGCTTGCTGGGAAGATCACACAATCAGGCCCCTCCCCAGAAATGCTTCCTACTCTAAGCACAAAGAAACAAACCTGTAGAAAGAACAACCCTGACCCTTCCGGGCGGCAACCACCACGTAACCAAATGATGATGTGACTCTCTCCTTTGGTCTGAAACAGTTGTGAGTTCATCTCAACTCACAGATATAAATAGTTACCTTTGAAAACCCCATTAACATTTTGTAAACCATTTCCACTGTGTAGGTCACTGATCTGAATATAGGAAAAATAAAAACAGCAACAAGGAAATCACTCACTGGTTGGTGCACATCTTGAAAGCCCCAGGTGTAAAAAGGCAGTGAGAGGAAGTCATCCCATCCTAGAAATTTATAAACAAAGCCCACATCAACATCATGACCCACTCCTGCTGCTCTCCTTGCTGCCCTCCATCCAACTCCTGTAGGAACACCTGCTGGGAACCAACCTGTGTGACCATCTGCTGCAGGACCACCTGCTGCCAGCCCAGCTGCCTCCAACCAATGTGCTGTGAGGCCACCTGTCTCCTAAGACAACTTGTGCGGTTGTCTGCTGCAGCGCACCCTGCTGCCAGCCCCGCTGCTGTGCGCCCCTGTGCTGCCAGCCCTGTGGCTGCTAACCATCTTCCCATGTAAACACCAACACATTGTGTTTATGTCATTGCCAGCCTTGTCATATCAGACCAAATCCACTTTTGGTGGATTTTGAAAGCCACCATAATCCCAGCAGAAATCTTTAAATTTACCTCCTTTTTAAAAAAGAATGATTCCCTCACCCTCTTACCCTCCTCTTGCTGGGGATGGTGGCCCCAGTGACAGCTTCATAGATGACACGGTACTGGCCTGCCCTTACATTCTGAGTCAAGATCTTAACAGCTCCTTATAAGTAACTTTGGAAAACACTGTCATTAAAATTTCCATGGGTTGATGCAATCCTCTTTTTCAAACCAGAAACAAAGCATCGTCTCGCAGTCATGGAGGATGGAAATCCAATGGGCTAATATGACTGCACTGGAAGAGACATTCCATCCTGAAATCCAGAGAATGATGACTTCTACATTCTCACCTGTCCCAGCATCTAGACATCCCTCCCCGACCAGGATCATGACCTGTGCCCCCAGCTTCAAAGCCAGTAGCACTGAGTAGCTCTTTTTTTTTCCCCCCGGAGCTGGGGACCGAACCCAGGGCCTTGCGCTTCCTAGGCAAGCGCTCTACCACTGAGCCAAATCCCCAACCCCCACTGAGTATCTCTTGCTCTTCTTCCATACTCACCTCTCTTCCTCCGGACACAGCCACCGAAAGCCTCTACAACCAAGCATCGCCATAATCACATCTTCTGCACTGTATGCACAGCTCTTGTACACTATGTTCTCCTTCTTGTTTACTTTGTATTTCTTTCCCTGGAACTCTTAATTAATTGTAATGAATCCTTAAATTATTCATTCCAAATTATCTCCCATCACTATGCCCTATTAAGTCCCTTGACATGATATGTGCACATTGGTAGATGTTTAAGCATAAAATATGCTATATCACACTCTAGGCATGATACTGCCTGCCCAACAGATCTCTAGATGTTTGTGTCCTGGCTTAACTGAAAGTTAATACAGTTAATACCAGCTTTCCTTGGTTCCTCCTACTCCAGCCTCTGGAAACCGCCCTTTCTTCTCTGATTCTGACTCTGACTTTTCTAAAGATCATTGGAGTGGACTCAGCAATGCACCTTGTGTCTCGTTTCCTCCATCAACTTATCTGTTCATGGACACTTTGCTTATTCCCACATCTGGCCTGTCTTTCATGAACATGACAGGGCTAGATCTTTTCAAGATCCTGACTTCAATCACTGCTGGCCCATGTCCTGAAGTATGCCAGAGGATCATTCAGCATTGTTGTCTTTCGTTTTTTCCCTGAGGAACGTTTCTTTTCCCTTCCAGACCATTTCACATTCCACTCCCAGCATCTCCACACCTCACCAACACCTCTGTCCCTTGCTTTTCTGACAATAAGCAGACATACTACTTCAATCACTCAAGGGTTAAATGGTGTTCTAGTGTTGACTGAAATCCCATGCAGTGAAATCGAAGTATGCCCTATTATAATAAGATAGAAGACCAAGGAAAGATGCCCCTCTCCTGCACAGTGTTCAGCTCCTCACTACCAATGGTTCCAGGAGTGGATCATACAACCCTAAACTTCTGTCTTTCCACACCCAGCTCTTTTGAGATCTGGGTTTTTGTTGTAGTCTTCTGAGAAATACACATTAATTTTTTTATTTACCCTCTCATATATTCTCATATATTCATTTCAACTGCAGTTTCACCTCGCTCCACTCCTACAAGTCCCTCCTCCCACCTCTCTTCTGCCCAAAAACTTCATTCATTTTAACAAAAGCTTCAGACAGACTGGAGTCCACTCTATGAGTCTGGACACCATTCCTTCTCTTGAAGTTACCTTTGCACTAACCAGCCCTTCTCCTATTAGGGTTACTATTGAGTTGTACTTTTAAGGGGAGGTGTGGCTTTATTTCCTTATTGGAGATATTTCTTATGAGAATTTTTCTTACTTATTTATTCATTCATTTCATTTTACATCCTGATCATAACCCCTGTCCCTCCTCTCTTCCCAGCCCCACCCTTACAAATCCTTCCTTCCATTGCATCCTCCTCATCTCCTCAGAGAAACAGAGCACCCCCCTTGGGTACCACTCCACACTGGGACATATAGTCTCTATAGGACTAGACATATCCTCTCCCTCTGAGACCCAACTAGTCAGTCCAGATAGGGGGAAAGGGCCAAGAACAGAGACTGAGATAGCCCCCACATACCCTGCTCCACTGGTTAGGGGACCCACATGAAGACCAGTGGCACATTTTCTGTAAATACATAGGGAGTCTAGTTTTTGATCTTAGCCATTCTGACAGCTATAGGGTGGAATCTCAGGGTCATTTTGATTTGCATTTCCCTTATGAGTAAGGACATTGAACATTTCTTTTAGTGCTTCTCAGTCATTCAAGATTCCTTTGTTGAGAATTTTCTGTTTAGTTCTATACTCCATTTTTAAATTGAGTTATCTGATTTGTTGATGTCTACTTTCCTCAATTCTTTATAAATTTTTGGATATTAGCACTCTGTCAGATATAGGGTTAGTGGAGATCTTTTCCCAATCTGTAGGCTGCTGTTTTGTTCTATTGACAGTGTCCTTTGCCTTCCTTTTCAGTTTCATGATGTCCCATTTATTAATTGTTGATTTTAGAGTCTGCATAGAGAAAATGGCCATCTTTCCAAAAGAAATCTACACAGTCAATGCAATTCCCACCAAAATTCCTACACAATTCTTTACAGACCTTGGAAAGCAATTTGCAACTTCATATGGAAATGGAAAAGCAAACATAAAACAATAAAATAAACAAACAAACAAAAACCAGGGTAGCTAAAACAACTGTGAACAGTAAAAGAACTTCTGGAGGTATGACCATCCCTGATCTCATGCTGTACCAGAGAACAATAGCAACCAAAACTGCACTGTATATGTATAGGAACAGACAGCTTGATAGAAAGGATTGAGTTGAAGACCCTGATATAAAACCCACACACTCATGGACACTTGATTTTTGACAAAGAAGGAGAAAACCACACAATGGTAAAAAGAAAGCGTCTTCAACAAGTGGCGCTGGTTTAACCGGATGTCTGCATGTAGAAGAATAAATATAGATCCATCTTTATCACCCTGTACAAAATTCAAGTCCAAGTGGATCAAAGACCTCAACATAAAGCTGGATCCAATAAATCTTATAGAACAGAAAGTGGGGAATACCCTTGAATGCCTTGGTACAAGAAACAACTTCCTGAACAGAATACCAATGACTCAGGCTCTAAGAGCATTAAATGTTGATACAAGATAAAGACAGTCTCCACTTGTTTTATTTGATTCAGATCAGATCTACCTTTCCAGTGTTTATGGCTTTTCCTTGTGAGGCATAAAATTCATGCCACGCAGGACACTGACAGCAAGACAAAGGAACAATCCTCCCCATGTCCACCTTAGTGCACTGAGTGGTTCATTGGTGTTCTTTACAGAGCATGGACAACTCATAGGCCAGCATGGGTCACATTCATGAAAGCCACACCTTGGAACTCCCTTCAGAACACTCAGCTTCTGGCCTCAAAGGTCTTCTCTTCCTAGGATTATCATTGGTTCCAGAACCTTGGAGAAGGATCTTGCTACTCTTGTAACTTTCACAACCTACATGATTCTATTAAGTTTCGTTTATTCCTAGGCTAGGAAGTGTCACTCTGGGAGAGGAAATTTCAATTCTGAGTAGCCCGCCACACAGATGTTCAGGACCTGGCTATTCCTGGGAAGGCTGATACCAGGTCAAAGAGAGCTCAGGCCTAAGGATGCTCTGCTGACCTGTTATTCACCCCCAGACTCATTGTCATCTCATTTTAATACACTAGCCTAGTAAAATTCCTCTCTGACTGGGTCATCTTGGCCTAGCATCCTTTCAAACAGATTCTGACCAGTTCACATGAGCATTAAAGAAGAGGAAGTGTTACCCCTGAACGGAAGTGTTACCTGACTCTCTCCATAAAAAGTTCAAGGAAAATATCTCTGCTTGTTTTCTAAACACCTCCCTCACCTGAGTGTTAAAGACCCCCTCACCCTTAACCGGAATGAAAGACTGTTTCACTAATGACTGCTCCTTCCTCTAGCTAAAAATAAACCTTCCTTCATGGCTCAACTAAATCTCAGTTTTGCTATTGTGTCTCAACACCACGAAGAAGAAAGAACCCAGTTAGATGACTAACCCTTTTGGACTATTCCTTTGAGACATGGTGTTTAGAGCCAGTAGTAAAGGGACCTACTGTACTAATTGAAATGTTTGGTTTCCTTTA
This sequence comes from Rattus norvegicus, assembly GCF_021556685.1. Taxonomy (NCBI): domain Eukaryota; kingdom Metazoa; phylum Chordata; class Mammalia; order Rodentia; family Muridae; genus Rattus; species Rattus norvegicus. The sequence goes on from NC_141543.1 coordinate 91,141,938, forward strand.
ACAAGGAGTTGATATTACTATTTAGAGATGGGTTTAACTTCTCTTCTTTTTACGATTAATAATGTCTAGAAAGGGTTCCCTCTGTCATAGTCCCCCAAGTCAGAAAATAGCAGTTTATATTTGTTTAAAAATGCATGGAAGACCGAAAAAAGATAAAGTTTTTATCCCTCACAGGCAAATTAGATAAGATCTCAAGTAATCACAGTCCCTAATTCTAACCCAAAGATAAGAAAGTGATAATGCAGCTGTTAGAAAGGGAAAGAGAAATAACAAGGTGGAGAGATAGAGAGAAGAAAGAAAGATCCCTGCTGCAGAATGCACATTTTCTCAAGGGTTCATCGAAAAAAAAATCTCCAAAGTGATCATGTCCTAGCATATACCAGCAAGTCTGAATGATCATAAAGCCTTAAATATTTCATTATATCTCAATGCATCACTTTGGAATCATAGTGCAAGGTAGAGCAGAAGAAACAAGACAAACACATGAAAATGGAACAATTTGTACACTATGCACTGTGTGTGTGTGTGTGTGTGTGTGTGTGTGTGTGTGTGTGTCCCCTCATGTGTGAGTGCAGGTGATCACAGGCTGTGGTGAACATGAGGTTGGCAGAAGATAAGACAGCCCCACTTGTCAATCCTTACCGCTGCCTTGTTTGAGACAGTATCTATGGCTGCTTGATACACCAACCTAGTTGACCTTTCTGATGATTCTTCTGCCTCCACTTCCTGTCTTCTATAGGAGCTTTGAGACTTCAGATGTGTGTGCCCATGTGTCTGGCTTTATATCAGCCCTGGGGATCTGAACTCAAATTCTCACACTACCACAGCAAGGGCTTTACACACTAAGCCATCCCTCCAACTGAAAGATGCCTTTTTGAATCATTAATAGGTCACTAAAAAAATCATAGAGGTTAGTGTAAAACTTCTAAATGAAAATTAAGCATGAGACAATAAGATCTGAATGTACACTTAACAAAAGAGTTTGTGATTATGGGTGCTTACATTAATAGATTATTTCAAAAAAATAACCTTATTGTACATGGCAAGGTATTAGATAAACAATAATAATCCAAGCCGAACACTGGTAAAGGAAAGAATTGAGAGAGAGAAAGAGAGAGAGAGAGAATTATGAGATTAAATAATAAAAGAACACTATGCTCAATGAGGGAAAATGAAAATCAAGAATGGTGCAGAAATGTCCACTTTTACTATTCTCATTAAAAATGGTGTTTGGAGGGATGGAGTGAGGGCTCAGCCGTTAAACAGTGGAATAGAATTGAAGACCCAGAAATGAACCCACACACCTATGGTCACTTGATTTTTTACAGAGGAGCCAAAACCATCCAATGGAAAAAAGATAGCATTTTCAGCAAATGGTGCTGGTTCAACTGGAGGGCAACATGTAGAAGAATGCAGATCGATCCATGCTTATCACCCTGTACAAAGCTTAAGTCCAAGTGGATCAAGGACCTCCTCATCAAACCAGATACACTCAAACTAATAGAAGAAAAAGTGGGGAAGAGTCTCGAACACATGGGCACTGGAGAAAATTTCCTGAACAAAACACCAATGGCTTATGCTCTAAGATCAAAAATCAACAAATGGGATCTCATGAAACTGCAAAGCTTCTGTAAGGCAAAGAACACTGTTAGGACAAAACGGCAACGAACAGATTGGGAAAACATCTTTACCAATCCTACAACTGATAGAGGGCTCATATCTAAAATATACAAAGAACTCATGAAGTTAGATGGCAGGGAGACAAATAACCCTATTAAAAATGGGGTTCAGGGGGTTGGGGATTTAGCTCAGTGGTAGAGCACTTGCCTAGGAAGCGCAAGGCCCTGGGTTCGGTCCCCAGCTCCGAAAAAAAGAACCAAAAAAAATGGGGTTCAGAGCTAAAAAAAAAAACAAAAAAAAAACAAAAAAAACGAATTCACAGCTGAGCAATGCCATATGAATGAGAAGCACCTAAAGAAATGTTCAACATCTTTAGTCATAATGGAAATGCAAATCAAACAACCCTGAGATTCCACCTCACACCAGTCAGAATGGCTAAAATCAAAAACTCCAGCGACAGCAGATGCTGGCGAGGATGTGGAGAAAGAGGAACACTCCTCCATTGTTGGTGGGATTGCAGACTGGTGCAACCGTTCTGGAAATCAGTCTGGAGGTTCCTCAGAAAATTGGACATTGAACTGCCTGAGGATCCAGCTATACCTCTCTTGGGCATATACCCAAAAGATGCCCCAACATATAAAAAAGACACGTGCCCCACTATGTTCATAACAGCCTTATTTATAATAACCAGAAGCTGGAAAGAACCCAGATGCCCTTCAACAGAGGAATGGATACAGAAAATGTGGTACATCTACACAATGGAATATTACTCAGCTATCAAAAACAATGCCTTTATGAAATTCATAGGCAAATGGATGGAACTGGAAAATATCATCCTGAGTGAGGTAATCCAATCACAGAAAAACACACATGGTATGCACTCATTGATAAGTGAATATTAGCCCAAATGCTCAAATTACCCTAGATGCATAGAACACATGAAAGTCAAGAAGGATGACCAAAATGCAAATGCTTCACTACTTTAAAAGGGGAACAAGAATACCCTTGGGAGGGAATAGGGAGGCAAAGTTTAGAACAGAGACTGAAGGAACGCCCATTCAGAGCCTGCCCCACATGTGCCCCATACATATACAGCCACCAAACTAGATAAGATGGATGAAGCAAAGAAGTGCAGGCTGAGAGGAACCGGATGTAGATCTCTTCTGAGAGACACAGTCAGGATATGGCAAATACATAGGCGAATGCCAGCAACAAACCACGGAACTAAGAACGGGACCCCCATTGAAGGAATCAGAGAAAGGGCTGAAAGAGCTTGAAGGGACTTGAGACCCCATATGAACAACAATGCCAACCAACCAGAGCTTCCAGGGACTAAGCCACTACCCAAAGACTATTCGTGGACTGACCCTGGGATCCCACCCCATAGGTAGCAATGAATAGCCTAGTAAGAGCACCAGTGGGAGGGGAAGCCCTGGGTCCTGCCAAGACTGTACCCCCAGTGAACTAGTCTATGGGGGGAGGGCGGCAATGGGGGGGAGGGTTGGGAGGGGAACACCCATATAGAAGGGGAGAGGGAGGGGTTAGGGGGATGTTGGCCTGGAAACTGGGAAAGGGAATAACAATTGTAATGTAAATAAGAAATGCCCAATTTAATAAAGATGAACAAAAAAAAAGATTTCAATGTTGTAATCATACTAATGTCCAGTAACAAATCAATAGTGAGTGACATCTCATATGATCAAAGTCAAAGGTGCGATGTTCCTGATGACTTGGAAGACGCAGTAGACTTGTCTCTTCTCTGTCTCCTGCTCAGGTAGGTATCATCAACAAGTACAGGTATGGCTCACCAATGCTAAACATCCACAATGGACTACCCACACATGCTTTGAGTGATACATACTTATTTTTCAAAGTCCTCAATTAAAGTGTTGTACGCTCTACTAATCTTGAAGTCATTCGTTCTTTCAAGTTGTCCTTGCACAATTAGGCTTTACTCCTACCTACATTGCTGCTGAGCTCAACTTTCCAAGGATAATCTAACCTATTGATTTTCTATCTTCAGGCACCTCAGCCCACAGCCCTGGGGCTGATGTTTCTGATGTATAATAGGAAAGTAGTGCTATTGGGTAAGAATGCTCATGACCCAGAGAAATGATGCTTTTAGACAGAGTTCTCTTTCAGACCTATCACCTGCCTTGCCAGCACCACAGACAACCTGGGACCATGCAAAAGCAGGTTCTATGCTGCCCTGCTATTCACCACCAGGTTCATTACAATCTTCACTGGAATACGTTCTCCTAGTGCAGTCTTCCCAACAGTGTGTGTGTGTGTGTGTGTGTGTGTGTGTGTGTGTGTGTAACATATATGAGATTTAAATGTTAAAATCAAAAGAAAAGGTAATCCAATCACTAAATAGTCCTATTATTTGGAGACATTTTTAAAAACTACAAATGATTAAAAGAATACATGAAAAAATTGTTCAAATACATTAGCCATCAGACAATACAACCCAAAAGTTCCTTGAAATTCTATATCAATCCTGTCAAGAAAAGCACGCGCGCACACACACACACAGAGAGAGAGAGAGAGAGAGAGAGAGAGAGAGAGAGAGAGAGACCAATAAAGAACAAGAAAAAAACAATAACAAGTGTTGTTGAGGATACAGAGGAAAAGGAAATCTTTACACACTGTTGATGGTAATGTAAATTAGCACAGGCTATTTGGAAATTAGCTAGGATTTTTCAAAAAACTAAAATTAGAACTACCATATGACCTTCCTAAACTACTATATAGTACATACAAGAAAGAAGTAGGTATACATAAAAGAAAAGGTATACATAAAAAAATGGTATACATAAAGAAGGATAAAAAATAGGTGAAATTTGGAGATCTTATTAAGTGAAGTAAGTTGAATTCAAAAAGCAAAATATTATGTTTCACTAATGTAAGGAGGGGTGGGTACACGAAAGGACAATAAGAGTATTTGGGAAGAGAAAATGATTCAGAAGGCAGCCATGGGGGCCATAGAGATGGCAGCAATGAGTGAATTTGATAATACTATGCTATATGCGTAAAGGAAAACGCGATCAAATGCACTATTTTGTAGAATCAATGCATGCTAGTACAAACTGACCATTTTCTCTACGTCATAAGAAATGAAAATGTTTTAAACTAAAACACATGTAGTATAATTAAAAAAGAAAATATCCGAGAATAAACCTAGTGAAAAGGGGTTAGGCTCTTGCAAAGGAATGTACAAATATCTCATGAGAAGCAAGTTTCCAAGTACCCAGTCCTGTGTACTCTGGAATAGTGCTTAAAACAGTAATGTTTGTAGCAGGGCGCTTCCGTATAATTCCAAACTGTAAACAGCTCATAAGGTCATGAGGGTGAAGACTGTCCCCTACACACAAAGACACAGACTTAGTTTGGTTTGCAAAGAGGTTAGAAGTGATGTCAAGTGTTCAAGACAGACCCTGGATGGCAGTAAGAAACAACCTTTGGGGATGGGCAACAGGAAATGGTTGGTAGGAACTGGATTAATTTCCATTATTTTCATACTGGTATGGCTGTGTTCGCTCTTTATTCTCTCAAGTGAGAAATTAATAATCTACATTTTTTAATATGAATAGTAGAAAAAGAGGAGAGCATGTATTAGTCCTCATGGATAAAATGGGTAATGAATTATTAATTATTATTATTATTAATGGGTAATTTTTCCATTGAATAGAAAGAAAAGAAATAAAAAACAGAAGGAAAAAGATCAGACAGAGAGATGGGATTAGACAGAGAAAGCCGGGCACAGGGAAGGAACGTCAGGGAGGATCACCAGTCTGAGATTGCTGACACTGCAGTCAGCCATTGTTCACTGGAGAACCCTGCTCACCCTCATTTGTCTGGATCTGAAGGTATAAGGTCTTCCTGCCCAGGACAGGCAGTAAGGCTGATGTCGACCACACATTGCTCGCTGATGCCGTCTTATTCTCAACGGGTTCGTTCTTTTTATTCCCACCTGGTTGTACTCTGCTTTGGAACATTATTCCAGACACCACCAGCACACGGCACTTTCAATGAGCCACAGACACACAGGTACAAGAATTTATGAAGATATTGATACCAGAGACAGTTTGGAATTGGGCTCTGTGGGCAAATAGACAGGGAAATAGGCCTTGAGCCCATGATTGTGAATACAGCACATTCCTGTGCAGAGACATTTATACTTCTAACTGTGGATACTAGGAGAAAGTTGCAAGAACAAGATAATCTTGACTTTCTCATAGAGTCAGTCAGAAAACTAACAAAGGCCCAGCTGACCATCAGAGTTACAACAAAGCTGATGGGATAAACACCTGATTTCTTGGAAAAACTTCAAGCCTGTTATCACCAGATAAGTAATGGATGCTTTCAAATGATTCAGAGCATTGGGTGAGAAATTCTTCCTTGATGAACACAAATTAAATATGGAAAATTATAAACAAGTCCTTCTGATTGGTCCAAACCTTGGAGGCCTGTTGTATAAAAGGCCCTGACTGGAAGACCTTGCTATATTGTAGAAGCCTCACCTGGGAACAGACTCTCACCCTCCACTCCTGACAACATGACCCACACCTGTCAGCCAAGCTGCTGCAAGACCACCTGCTGCAGGACCAGCAGCTCTGAATCCAGCTCTGAATCCAGCTGCCCTGTGCTCATCTGCTGCCAGCCTTGCTGCTCCCCAAGTTGGTGCAGCATTCCCTGCTGCTGCAAGTCTATCTGCTGCCACAGCACCAAAACTGTCAACAGCTCTTCCCAGCTGTGCTGCCCACCAGCCTGCTGTGACAGCAAATGTTGCAAACCAACCTGTGTGAGCATCTGCTGCAGCACACCCTGCTGCCAGCCCAGCTGCTGCGTGCCCAGCTGCTGCGTGCCCAGCTGCTGCCAGCCCAGCTGCTGCCAGCTCTGCTTCCTACCAACTTGCTGTGAAACCAGCTGCTGCAAGACCACCTCGATTAAACCCACCTGTGTGGTCCTTGGCTGCAGCACACCCTGCTGCCAGCCCTGCTGTGTGTGCCCACCTGAGGATGATGACCAGTTCCCAAAGGAGCCGCCAGCAGCAGCCGCCACACCATGTGGCCACAAAACCACCTCTTAAGTGTTGCCTGGCCAACTTCATGTTATCACCAGGAGACCTGACAAAGTCTTTCTTAGGAGATGAAATGAATTGAGGAAGGATGGAGTCCCTCACCCTCACCCTCACCCTCACCCTCTCATCTCCAGAGATTGTGGATCTTGTGCTATCTTGTGGCTGATGTGAAGATCTGGTATCAGCTTAAGTTCTGAGCCAGGATCTGTACACCTCCCACTTCCCCCCTAAGAATAACTTAATCTAACTTGTTATCTTCTCGACTGTATTTTCTTCTTAGTCACCCCAGATTTTTTGTGTACCATTTTCTTCTTTCTGCTCACTTATGAGTTCTGTACCTAGAAGCGAGCACTTTTAATAAACTCTGTGCTATCATTCACTCCATTTTGTCCATCATTGTATTTTGGTAAACCACATAATAAAATCCACACAACCAATAGATTTTTAAATGCTCCATATGGTGCCCTTGTATCAGTGATACTATGAGCAGTGTTGAACACCAGATCCATGAATGGTTTTTATCTGGCATAACTGAAGTTTCACACTAACTGATTGCTATCTTCCTAGCTCATCTATCTACAGCTGCCATAATCCAATGGTCTGTTCTCTCCTCTTCTATCTTTGGCTTTTATAAATATTGTTGGTGTGGGATCACATGGCAATTGCCTCCTGCCACACTTTTTTATCCATTTGCTTGATGATGGGCATCCCAGTTTTGACACATCCATTGTTAATGGGACTGGCACAAATTTTCAAGTGCCAATATTCCAACCATATCATTGCTAGGAAATGGCTGCATAAGAGATTATCATATGGAGTGAAACAAAAGAACTCAGGAAGACAAATTGCCGACTAGGTGCTTAGACACTTCAAATCTTATGGACTGTCTGTGAGAATAGGGTCAACTAGTACGACGCGGAGGAACAAATGTCATCAGAGAGCATGAGTACATGGTGTACTTAAAAGAACTATAAAGTCCCTCATTACATTCAATAAATGGGCACAAGTAAAAATAAAAGTATAAATTTAAAAAGATCATGATTTCTATTAAATTAAATATCCTGATACAGCTTCTGAGTCATAATGGACTTTCATATTTCTGGTGAGGTTGTTTTGTTTTGCTTTTTTTAAAAGAACTCTCTGTAGTGTTCTGCACCCCTATTGTTCTACTTCAAATCCTACTGTTGTGTAAGAGTCCATATTTCTGGGCTAGAGAGATGGCTCGATGGTTAAAATCCCACATTGTTCTTCAGGTAGACCTGTGTTCAGTTCCCAGCATTCACATAGCAACTCACAACCACCCATAATTCTAGTTCCAGGGCAGCTAATGCCATCCTCTGACATTCCTGGGCACCAGGCATGTATGTACTATACATACATACATACATACATACATACATACATACATACATACATACATACAGGCAAAACACTGGGGTTATCTTGTGTGTGTGGCATGTGTAGCCACCTAAGGCCATGTTGAGGCATGTGACCCTGTATAGGTGCTGAGAACCATGAGTTAGTGGTTGTGACACAGCCGAGGGCTCTGTTAATGTCTGAAGTCTTTGTTACCACTAAAGCTCATATGCATGTCTGAGCTTACATGAGGCTGCCTGAAGCCTTGTTAATGACAATGGGTGCTGAAGAGCAGGCCCCACTCTTTGATGGAGAGCTGGTGCTCCCCCTTTCAAAATCAGCACAGGTCTCCTCAGTTCATAGCTTCTGGCTTGGATGCAGGAAGAGAAAGGTGCATTCTCCCTGTCATATGCTGGCCATTGGGAATTTTACCATGCTCCTGTAGGTACATGGACTTACACACAAAATAGACTCTCTTTAGAGCTTTGTGTGTTTGTTTTGTTGGTTTGGTTTATTGGAGAGGAGGAAGTAATGGAGGGGTGGGGCTGACATGAGAAGACTGGGAAGTAAATGCAATTGGAGGGCATCCTGTGAGATTTTAAAGTAATCAAACTAAAATAGATTTAAAAGATTTTAAGAAGAAATGATGTATTACAGGACTGTGTGTATAACAAAGAAAGAAAAATGGGATGTTACTCAGCTATTTAAGACAATAACATCATGAAAATTGCAGGCAAATGGATGGAACTAGGAACTATCATCCTTGATGAAGTAACCCAGACCCAGAAAGACAAACATGGTATAGACTCACTTATACATGGATATTAACCATAAAATAAAGAATAACTATACTACCATTCACAGACCCAAAGAGCTAAGTAACATGGAGGGCTCAGGGGTGGGCTCCCTCTCATGGCATGGGTTTCAAGCTAGACAAGTTATTTGTTGGCCATTCCCTTAATTTCTGCTCCATCTCTACCCCTGAATATCTGTAAGCAGGACAAATTATTGGTTGAAGGTTTTGTGGCTTGGTTTGTATTCTAATCTCTTCATTAGAAGTCTTGCTTGATTACAGGAGATGGCCAGTTTAGGCTCCATATTTTTGAAGGATATACAATCATATTGTGAACCCCAAGATTGTGAAGTAGAAAAACTGTTGTGGTATGGTTCAGCCCTAGTACCCATCTTTAATCTAAGAGCTAAACAAAGTCAACTCTAGGTCAAGGAGCAGAGCAAGCAACCAGTTGACAAGTAGTGAACATAAGCAAACAGAAAGAAAAGACATTGAGTGGGGAGTTATTTAAGACAGTGTAGACAAGGGGGGGATGCTTTTTCCCTCTGGGACATTAGTTGAGTAAAAAGGTCAGCTCAGTGCTGTCTCTGCCTCTCTGGACTAACAGGTTTTCACCCCAGTATCTGGCTCCTGGGTCTTCATTGGTAAAATTAAATGACTGAGATTTTTATTTAAAAAACAACATTTTATGTGCTCCAACTTGTAGCATTACTCCATGATAAGAAGATCACTCCAGCTGTAGACAAACTGAGAAGCCATCAGATTTGGTAAGTCACCTGGAAGTCCTCAAGGCAAGAGTGAAGAATAGGAAGTACCATAATAGAAGGCTTTAAGACCCTGAACAGTGATACATTAGATGGCTTGAAAAATAGAAAAAAAAAAAAAAACTTCCCTGAATCAGTTGCTAGGTGAAGGCCAATATGCAGAGTTAAAAAGTCTGCTTGAATTTGATGATCACACCTTAATACTACATTATTTAGCAGATTTAAATGCTTGGGATAAGGTTAAAGAATCGTAAAAGAGCTCCTAGTCATTTACTAAATTATACAAGGCCCAAAAAAATCCTTCACTGATTTTTTGCAAAGATCAACTTCAGCTGTAGATAGAATAGTGTCACATTCCAAAGTCAGAAAAATACCAATTGAATTTTTGGCTTTTGAAAATGCTAATTTAGAATGGAAAGGGGTGATTAGGCCTTTAAAGGCAAGAACAGAACCAATGGAGCAACGGATTAGAGATACAGCAGATATTGGATCTCACTTTTATGATGCTAATCTGAGAGGAGAAATAATTTCTAAAACTCTTAAGAAAATTCAAAATGACAGGTGTTTTAATTGTGATAAGCAAGGTTATTTGAAAACAGATTGTAGGCAAGGCATTTCTAGAAACAATGTTTTCGTTTTTTGTTTTTTGTTTTTTTGTTTTTTTCTTCTAGAAATATTCCAAAAAGAAAGTCTCAGCCTTCTGGAGTATGCAGAAGGTGTGGCAAAGGTCAGCATTAGATTGATGAATACAGATCAACAAGGGATAGGATTTCCCTTTACCTTTGGGAAATGCCCTAGAGGGCCTCCTGCAGACCCCAATATCAAGTTAAATTCATTCTTTCCCTGTCAGCAATGGAGAAACTCAGTCACATAGCAATGAAAAGATTTAATGCTTGCTGTTAAAACAATACTGCTCTTGATATAATCAAGGTCAGAAAAGCTTCAGTAGATAAAACAAAAAATTCAGGAGAGACAAGAAAACAAGTACTATGGCAAAGTGCTGAAAATGATCAGAGACTTAAGCCAAAAAATACTAATAAATAGCATTAAAATTGAAGATTTAACAGACACAGGAGCAGATGTAGAAATAATTTCACCAAAATCTTGGCATTCAGACTGGCCTCTTCAGGAGGAAAATATTCAGCTTCTAGGGATTGGAACTTTATGCCAGATCAAACAGTGTGCATGATGGGTCAAGTGATAGAGCCAGGAGAACAAATAGGTAAATTAAAACCATGTAGCTAATATAGCCATGGATTTACAGGATTTGACTTGATGCAGCAATGAAAAACACAGATTAACATTCCGCCAATCTAAGAAGCAAACCATAAAATAAAGAAGGCTTCTGAGAAAAGCATTAAAAGATATTAGCAGTCACATACTGCCCAAGTTGTCCATAGTCAGGGCACAATATAAGTTGATCTGCTGAGGGTTTCCGTTTGCACCCTGAGCTGACCCTGTGCAACATGAGTTGATCTTTCATAGATACCAACTGCCCTGCCTTTAAAGTTAATTTAACAAAGGCATACTTGCCTTACTGACATAAAATGAAAAATAGGTTTTCTTAAATCATCTGTTCTAATTCTGTTAGAATGTTAGAATGTAGATGGCCACATAGCCCATACCATCCACACCTTCTTAGACATCAGTTCTTGAGTTTTCTTCTTTAAAAAAAAAAAAATGATACTTTTGTTGTTTATCATTAAAAGTGCAGGTAAGAGATTTAAAATGTTTTAAGAAAATTCAAAGGGTTACTACAGTGCAAACTTGTTTAAGATTTGGAATGATTTGGAGATAAGGTAAAATATTTGAGCAGGGTGGTGATAGGCAACTCATGCCTTTAATCCCAGCACAGACAAGCAGATCTCTATAAATGAGTTGGTTTCCAGATTCTAGAACTACAGTGAACAAGGTGGTAGTGGTTCCCATCTTTAATCCCAGCACTTGCAAGGCACAAACTATGACCCCACACGTGGGAGGCAGAGGCAGTCATTTATGAATTGCAGTGATTCAAATTTAAAAGCTGCTTGCAAAAGGTAGACTGAAATTTTAAAAAAGTCCTTTGTGATCTAAAAATATACTTAAACCTTGAATATATAGATTCAAGAATGAATCTATATATTCAAAAGAAATTTTAACTTTGATCGAAAGATTATACATTTCTATTGCCAAAAAGCATTTTTCTCTAGGAAAGATATAACCTGCCAAAAAGGAACCCCCATCCCCAGAGTTAGGGTTAGGGCAGGGTTTTGTTTTTATCTTTCCAGGAGAATAAAGCGTCCAACTAAGGAATCTGGAGGCCACTGAACAAGTGAAGAAAAAGGATGGATAATCAAGAGAAAATGTCCCAGGGTTGGGGATTTAGCTCAGTGGTAGAGCGCTTGCCTAGGAAGTGCAAGGCCCTGGGTTCGGTCCCCAGCTCCGGAAAAAAAAAAGAACAAAAAAAAAAAAAAAAGATAAAATGTCCCAAGAAAAAGAGTAAATAGCCAAGTGGTACCACTGCCCACTACAGACATAAGGGGTAAATAATTTTTATGTGATCCCAATTCAATTAAAAATTAAGGCTGACTTTGTGGTTGGAGCATGGCTATCTCCTTCTCTAAATCAATACATTCTTGTTAAAGGAAAATTCAAAATCTCTATCTCGTATCAGAAGAGGACATACCATATCTGCTATAGGACAGAGAAAAAAAATAAGAGACTATTCTGTTGCCACTAATCTACTAATCGTTTTGACTCTCCAAAACTTTTCTCAAAATGTATATAATTTTATTACAAATATAAACTTTTCTCATGATACTGGTAGTCATACAGAGCATTAACTAATTCTAGAAATAAATTTCATTTAGCTTTCCATACTTGTTTTCAGGTGTGAGCCTAAAGCAAGTAATTAGGAACAAAGTTTGTGTACTTTGAATGTACTTAATAGATAATAGTCCTCAACCCTTTTGCGATCTGCTGAATATGGCATTTAAAATATATAGATTTTCTACCATTCCTAACAGTTATCTTTTAGGTGTTCAAAAAGGTGATGGGTCCCACAATAACAAGTCTACCTGAATTAGGTAATGATACCACTGGGTAAAACCACCCCACTTCATATGAGACTGACAAGAACATTCTACAGAACACTGAACTCAAACATACTTAATCCTGAATGCCAAATACAACTAAGCTGGGCATTGTGGAAAGCTTGGCAGAAATAGCTTCATTATTGTAAGTAGTTTTACTGTATTTGAGCTAAAATCTTTCCTTTTTATTTAGACAAAAAGCAGGATATAGGAATAATATAGGATCAATAGGAAAAGGGCATACATTATTGAATCTACGCTTATAGATCTTTGTATATTGACATGAAATTAAAATTATATTTTGGTTAAAACATACTATATATCAACTCTTTTTAAGGTATTATACCCATATAATTCTGAAAAAATGCAATGTGGAGTTCTAGGGTTTTTTTTTTTTCTGAAAGCTACCATTACAAAAAAATGTTTAGCTTGATAAAGAAGTGCAAGTTAATAGTTGGCCAATCAAACTTGTGGTTTTGTCAGGTACTAGTTTAGTTAATCAAAGATGCTTTCTAAGTTAATCAGGCGGCAAATAGCTAGAGACAAGCAACATTTGCCTATTCAAGTTTATTAAGATAGTTAGATGGTCTTCAAAAACATCAGAAATCTGTAGGATATGACATTTAAAGATGTTTTATTAATTTAGGACTTTTTGTTAAAATGAGACATGTCAGTTCCTGGCAGTACCTCCATTTTGCTCAAAGGAGATGATGTGCATTGAGGAACATCCATGCATATGGAGTTTGCTTCAAATACAGCAAGCTTTCACTGGGCAAGAAACTGCCCTTCCTTCAACTGCTGACAATATGTTGTTGAAGCTGTGGACAAGCAGGACACAAAGAACTCTGCCAGGATGAGGTAGAGAAGTCCTTTACAATTCCTGCCTCACAGAAAAGTCTGTCAGATATTCTGGGCCAGTAAGCCGAAGGGATGGGTGCTCCAACATTGCAAAGGAGCCTTGGGAAACTGTTAGGCATTTCTGCCATTTGTATAGTTTTGGAAGCTGCTTGTTCTGCACTTCCTGTTTGTTTAGGAAATATTTATCCTTTTCAGGTCTCTGATGGGGTTGAAGACTACATGATGATAGTCTCACAGTTAACTTGTTTAGAATTTAAGAAAATGTTTTAAGGTGTAAAAAGATGCTTATGCTTTGAGGTTGGTAAATGCAAGTTATGATAGAAAGTGATTTAGATACAGAACTTTAGACTCAGTAAGATAGGATAGATAGTAAAGTACTTTCTCCATGGTTGCCAAATACAAATTGACTAGACACTGTTAACGTAATTCTTAACAGATAGTATATAGTGTATTGATGTTAGAGAAAGAATCTTTTATTTTAGACAAAAGGGGAAATGTTGCAGGATATTTGATCATATTGTGAACCCCAAGATAGTGGGAAAACTGGAAAAATCTTATTGGGGTGCTGCTCAGTCCTAGCATACAACTTTAATCCAAGAGCTAAATAAAGTCAACCCTAAGTCAAGAGGCAGAACAAGCAACCAGCTGACAGGGAGTGAACATAAGTGAACAGAAAAGGAGGGACACTGGGTAGAAAGGTATTTAAGACATCATGGAGAAGGAAAAGGAACCTTTTTCTTCTGGGACATTAGTGGAGTAGGAAGATCAGCTGAACTAGTAAGTTTTCACCCCAGCATATGACTCCTGAGTCTTCACAGGTAAAATCAGACTGCTCAGATTTTTGTTTAAAAATCAACACCATATCCCCCACTGCTTAGGAGGCTTAAGTAGAGTCACCCTCACAGATTTCTGAGAATTTGTTGGGTCCACCCAGCAATAACATTTAAAACAGAAACATTCTGAATAGCATAGATTTTTAATAGCCCCAAACTGTAAACAACCTGTTTTCTCAGAAATAAACAAACAAAAAACACCAACTGATGAGCTGTGTCAAATTCATTCAGTGGAAGATTACACAGAAATGAGAGGAAATAAACTACAGGACATCAGGGAGAAGACAATCCCAACTATCCTATAAGCAAAGATGCAGACTAATTTTGACTGGCAAGTATGTTAAAAAGTGATGCCACGTTGGAAGATAGACGCTGGATGGCAATAGAAACAGTCTGTGGAAATGGGTGACAGGAGATGATTTGTAAGGGCCAGTGATGATTTCCTTTCCTTTGATAATGGTATGGCTGTGTTTGCCTTTATTCTTTTAAATGGGAAATTAATCTCTTATGTCTTTTGTAGTATGAATAGTAGACTGTGAGAGAATGGTATGGCTGTGTTTGCCTTTATTCTTTTAAATGGGAAATTAACCTCTTATGTCTTTTGTAGTATGAATAGTAGACTGTGAGAGAAAGACAGAAGATGAGAGAGGAGAAAGAAAAAATATGCACATCCTAGTTCTCATAGATAAATAAGATAATAAGTTAGGCATGTCTCAAATAATCATAATTCTCTCATTGAATAGAAGGAAAAGAAATAAAAGTGTGAAGAAAGTGAAGGAGAAAGATGAAATGGGAGAAATGGGAATACACATAAAGAGAGTCGGGCAGAATGAAAATCAGGAAAAGATCACCAGTCCAAGATCCCTGACACTACTTCCAGCCAGGTGTGCCCTAGGGTCACCTGCTCACTCTGGTTTGTCTGGATCTGAAGCTAAAAGCGCTCCCTCCCCATGATGTCCCCAGTACTGTGCAGATTTTGGAGATCCTGCTTGAGATTTAATAATACAAATGGAGATGAGATATCTGTATAGTTTAAAGCTGTTAGACTTTTGCTAGAACCATCACTCAGCTAGATTCTAACTTAACCAGACTTCTCTACCATAGCCTCCCTCCAGATGGTTCTCATTGTTCTACCTCCCTGCCTTGTCCTAGGACCTCATTGTGCAAAGCAATCAATTTCTCTCTCTCTCTCTCTCTCTCTCTCTCTCTCTCTCTCTCTCTCTCTCTCTCTCTCTCTCTGGCACACACACACACACACACACACACACTGTCTTCTGGTTCTTCCTGCCACCCTGGCTTCAAGCTTCTAACCCTTTATTATGCAAAAGTCACACTCCTTACACAATCCCTTGGCTTTGGGGGCTGTATGACCTCAGCACAGCAGCTTGTCTCTGTTTTATAGGCATTTGAAGAAGCTACATTTACATATCCTGCTAGCCTCTTGCTGGCCAGTTCCAATTAACAATTCAGAACTCATGAACACACTTTTCATAGCCAGAAAATACATATCTGTGGGTCATCCCACCATCCCAGGAGTAGACAGAAAGTCAGGATTGATGGTCACCATACATCCTCTGGTGCCTCCTTATTCCTAACGTGCTGTTTCTTTTCATACCCACCAGTCCTGGTTTACACTGCTATGAAACAGGTTATTCTAGACACCCTTCTCTCACAGCACCTTTACTGTGCCACAGATACACAGATACACAAATTTATGTAGATATCAACAACTAAGACAGTTTGGAATTGGACTTTGTGGGCAAACAGACAGGGAAATAGGTGTTGAGTGCATGATTGTGAAGACAGCACACTCATCCCCAGAAACATTTATGCATCGAAGTAGAAATAAAGGAAGAAAGTTGCAAGAACACAGTAATCTTGACCTTCTCATACAGTCAGGAGCTACAGAGTTACAATATGATGGGATGAAACCCTGATTTCTTGGGAAAACTTCAAGCCTGTTATCACCAGATAAGTAGTGGATGCTTTCAAATGATTCAGAGCATTGGGTGAGAAATTCTTCCTTGATGAACACAAATTAAATATGGAAATGACAAACAAGAAGGAAAATTCCTTCTGATTGGTCCAAACCTTGGAGGCCTGTTGTATAAAAGGCCCTGACTGGAAGACCTTGCTACATTGTAGAAGCCTCACCTGGGAACAGACTCTCACCCTCCACTCCTGACAACATGACCCACACCTGTCAGCCAAGCTGCTGCAAGACCACCTGCTGCAGGACCAGCAGCTCTGAATCCAGCTCTGAATCCAGCTGCCCTGTGCTCATCTGCTGCCAGCCTTGCTGCACCCCGACTTGGTGCAGCATTCCCTGCTGCTGCAAGTCTGTCTGCTGCCACAGCACCAAAACTGTCAACAGCTCTTCCCAGCTGTGCTGCCCACCAGCCTGCTGTGACACTGCCTGCTGTGACAGCAAATGTTGCAAACCAACCTATTTGACCATCTACTGCAGCACACCCTGCTGCCAGCCCAGCTGCTGCGTGCCCAGCTGCTGCCAGCCTAGCCTCTTCCAGCTCTGCTGCCTTCCAACTTGCTGTGAAACAAGCTGCTGCAAGACCACCTCGATTAAACCCACCTGTGTGATCATTGGCTGCAGCACACCCTGCTGCCAGCCCTGCTGTGTGTGCCCACCTGCTGCTGATGACCAGCTCCCAAAGAATCTTTGCAAAGCCATCCTCCAGTAAGAACTGTCATGGCCTGTCTGCTCAAAACCACCTTTTAACCTTTGCTGCCTACCTTCATGCTCTCACCAGGGGACCTGACAAATATAGACTTTCTTAAGAGATGAAATGCTTTGAGGAAGGATGGAGTCCCTCACCTTCACTCTCCTCATTGCCACAGAATGTGGATCTTGTCCTGTCATTATGGCTGCCTGCTATGAAGGTCTGGTATCAGTTTCAGGTCTGAACCACATTCTTTACATCTCTCACCAAATAACTTACAAAAACACTCTTGCCCTAAGAACTTTATTTTACCCATTATCTTCTCATTTTCTGTATTTTCTTCTGAGCTACCCCAGATCTTTGTGTACTATCTTCTTCCTTCTGCTCACTTAGGAGCTGTGTATGTAGAAGCGAGCAATTTTAATAAACTCTGTTCAATCATTTGTTTTATTTTATCTGTCATTTTTTATAAGTCACTTAATGAAGAATCTATATAAGCAATAGACTTTTAATTGTTCAATGTGGTGCTCTCATACCATTGACACTAAGCACAATGTTGAACATCAGATCCATGGAAGGTCTTTATCTGACATAACTAATGCTTAATAACCATTAATAACTATCTTTCTGGTTCCTTTAGCCTCACTCCCATAAACCAATGTTCTCTCCTGTTCTGTTCTCTCCTTTTCTGTCTTTGGCTATTATAACCATCGCTGGTGTGGGATCACATAGCAATGGCCTCCGGTCACACTTTCTTTATCCTTTTACTTCTCAATGGGCATCTCAGTGTCGGCATATTATTCATGGGATTGGCATAAACTTGCAAGTGTCAATATCCCTTTAAAGGTGTGATTTCAATCATATCATTTCCTAGGAAATGGGTGCATATAAGATGAACATATTGACGAAAACAAACCGAAATCCGAAAAACAAATTATCAACCAAGTGCTCTCGTTTGTAAACCCAGGATTTTATACAGAAACTTCAAATCTGATGGATTGTCTGTGAGAGAGAGGGCAATTAGTGGAGCACGGAGGAGCAAATGTCATCAGAGTACATGAGTGTGTGGTATCCTACAGAGTCCCTCACTACAGTCAATAAATGGGCACAAGTAAAAATAAAAATTGAAAAGGTTTTGATTTCAATTAACGTAAAAAATATACTGAGACACAACAACTGAGTCATAAAGAACTGTTATTTCTATTTTTTTTGGAGAAATCTTCATTGTATTCTTCAAATCTATGATTCTAGTTCATATTCCCACTGCTGTGTAAGTTTCTAGGGCTAAAGGGATGGAAATGTTTAAGAACATATGTTGCTCTTAAGAAGGATATAGGTTTAGTTCTCAATGTCCACGTACCAGCTTACAACCACTCATAACTAGTTTCAAGACATCTAACACTGTATTCTGACCTACATGGGAGTGAAGTACGCATGCTGGCAAACATGGGGAGCATTGTATGTGAATGTAAATCGTCCCTTAATGAAATATAATCAAACAGATAGAGGAAACGAATAAAATTGATCAAGACCTGAAAATGAAAATAGAAGCAACTGAAACAGAATGAAAGAAAGAGAGAAAGAAAGAAAGGAAGAAAGAAAGAAAGAAAGAAAGAAAGAAAGAAAGAAAGAAAGAAAGAAAGAAAGAAAGAGAGAGAAACTGAGGGAATCCTAGAAGTGGAAAATCCAGGTAACTGAACAGGAACTACAGAAACAAGTATCACCAACAGAAATCAAGAGATGGACAAGAGACTCTTAGGCATAGAAGATACTGATAATTTGGTCAAAGAAAATGTTACATCTAAAATGTTCTTGGCCCAAAACATTCACTACAAGTTGGACACTATAAAAAGACCAAACCTAAGAATAATAGGAATAGAAGAAGATTCCCAGCTCAAAGGACCAGAAAATATTTTCCACAAAATCATAGAAAATTTTCTGCCCTAAATAAAGAAATTTTTATAAACATACAAGAAACTTACAGAACACCAAATAGATTGCACCAGAAAAGAAAACCTCCTCACCATACAATAACCAAAATACTAAATGTATAAAACAAAGAAAGAATATTAAGAGTTGCAAAGTAAATGGCCAAGTATCATATGAAGGTAGATGCATTAAAATTACACCTGATTTTTCAACATAGACTTTAAAAGCCAGAGGGGCCTGGGCAGATGTCTTGAAAACTCTAAGAGACCACAGATGTTAGTCCAGGCTAAAAAGTAGCCCAGCAAAATTTTCAATCACAATAAATGGAGAAAAAAATATCCATAACAAAACCAAATATAGATACATTTATCCATAAATCCAGCCCTACCAAAGATAGTAGAAGAAAAACTTCAATTCATGGAGGTTAACCACACTCAGGAAAACACAGGATATAAATAAATTTCCATCAGCAAAACAAAACAAACAAAGAAGGGAGGAGTACACACACACACACACACACACACACACACACACACACACACTCACAAAACCAACAACAACATCAAAATAACAGAAATTAGCAGTCATTGATCATTAATATCTCTCAACATCAATGGTCTCAATTCTACAATAAAAAGACACAGGGTAACAGAAGAGATGAAAAATCATGTTCTATCATCCTGCTGCATACAAGAAACATACTTAAATATCAAAGATAGACATTGCCTCAGAGTAAAGGGCAGGAAAATAATTTCCAAGAAAATGGACACAAAATGATGCATCCATTCTATTTTAATATTTAAGATCATAGACTTTCAGCCAAAATTAATCAAAAGAGAAGGCACTTCATACTCACCGAAGAAAAAGTCCACCAAGATCAATCCTATATATCTATGCCCCAAATGCAAGGGCAAGCATAATTGCGAAAGAAATGTAACTAAGACTTAAATCATACATTGATCCACATACATTGATAGAGAGAGACCTCAACACTCAACTCTCAACAGTGGACAGGTCAACTAGACAAAAACTAAACAGAGAAATGGATATAACAGACATTATGACTCATGTAGACCCAATAGATTTCTATATAACATTTCACCCAAATACAGAAGAATATACCTTCTTCTCAGCTCCTCACAGAACCTTCTCCAAAATTGTTCATGTACTTGACCGTGGAGCAAGTCTCAACAAATTCAAGAAAATGTAAATAACCCCCGTACTTTATCAGGTCACCATGGATTAAAGCTGGACTTCAAAAACAACAGAAACAAAGGAAAAGCCTATATACTCATGGAAAATGAACAACTCTCTACTCAGTGACCACTCAGTCTAGGAAGAAATAAATAAAGAAAAACCTCTCTAGAATTTAAGGAAAACGAATGCACAATATACCCAAGTAGTGTTAATAGTAAAGTTCATAAAAGAAAAAAAGTTACTGAGATCTCATACTAGTCACTTAGCAGCACACCTGAAAACCTAGAGGGAAAAAAAGAAGCAAACACAGCCAAGAGAATATACAGGAGACAATAGTCAAACTCAGAGCTGAAATCAATACAATAGAAAGAAAGGGAACAATTAAAAAAAATCAGTAAAATAAAGAGTCGGTTGTTTGTGAAAGATCAACAAAATAGACAAACATTTAGACAAACTAACCAAAAGGCATTGAAAGAATATCCAAATTTACAAAATCAGAAATGAAAAGAGGGACATAACAGACACAGAGGAAATCCAAAGAACCATTAGATCTTACTTTAAAATCCTGTACTCCACAACATTGAAAAATCTCAAAGAAATGGAGAATTTTCTTCATAGATTCTACTAATGAAGTAAAATCAAGATCAGACTCACAATCTAAATAGATCTATAAGCCCAGAGCCAGATGATTTTAGTGAAGAATTCTTTCAAAGAAGAAATCAGACTTTCAAAGGAGAGCTAATACAAATTCTCCTCAAGTTATTTTTGAGAATAGAAACAGAAAGAACATTGTTAAATTCATTTTATGTGACTACAATCATGCTGATGTCTAAACCACAGACTCAACAAAGAAAGACAATTTTAAGCCAATTTCCCTCATGAATCTTAATTGAAAAGTACTCAATAAAATGCTCATGAGTCAAATTCAAAAGCACACCAAAGAGATCATTAACCATGATCAAGTAGTCTTTCATCCAAGAGATGCAGGAATGGTTCAATATAAGAAAATGTATCAGTATAATCCACCATATAAACAAACAATTTTTTAAAAAACCACATGATAATCTCATTAGATGCTGAAAAGGCTTTTGATAAAATTCAACACCCTTTCATGATAAAAGTCTTAAAGAGATCAGGAATAAAAGGCA
Source organism: Rattus norvegicus (assembly GCF_021556685.1). Lineage (NCBI taxonomy): Eukaryota > Metazoa > Chordata > Mammalia > Rodentia > Muridae > Rattus > Rattus norvegicus. Next base: position 91,163,268 of record NC_141543.1, read on the forward strand.
CAGATCTAAACATACTAAAAAATATATACACCAAGCAGATAGCCAGCATCAAATTAAATGGAGAGAAACTTAAAGTAATTCCACTAAAATTGGGGGCAGCATAAGTCTTTCTACTTTCTCCATAGCTATTCAATATGATACTTGATGTTTTAGCTAGAACAATAAGAAAACTAGAGGAGATCAAGAAGATACAAATTGAAAGGTAATAAGTCAAAGAGTCAATATTTGCAGATAATTTAATAGTATGTATAAGTGATCCCAAAAATTCTACCAGGGAACTCTTACAGCTGATAAACACCTTAAGCAAAGTATCTAGATACACAATTCACTCAAAAAATTCAGTAGCCCTCCTATATATAAACAATAAATGGACTGAGAAAGAAATTCTGAAAACAACACCCTTCACAATAGCCACAAATAATATAAAATATTTTGGGATAACTCTAACCAAGAAAGTGAAAGACATGTAGGACAAGAACTTTAAATCTTTGAAGAAAGAAATTGAAAAAAATCAAAAAATGGAAACATCTCCAATGCTCATAAATTTGTGGAATTAACCTAGTAAAAATGGCCATTTTACCAAAAACAATCTACAGATTCAAGGCAATTCACATCAAAATTCCAACACGATTCTTTGCAAACCTTTAAAGAACAACATTCAACTTCATATGGAAAAAGAAAAAAACCCACCATAGCTAAAAGGATCATGTACAATAAAGGAACTTCTAGAGGTATTACCATATCTGATATCAAGCTGTACGACAGAGACATAAGTAAAAACCTCAAGGTACTGGCATAACAGACAGGTTGATCGATGGAATTGAATCAAAACCAAGAAGTAAATCCACACACAGCAATGGACACTTGATTTTTTTATTAAAAAAAAGCCAAAATTATACAATGGAAAACTAGAAAGCATCTTCAACAGATGGTGCTGAAGGTCTTCATATAAAATATTGCAAATAGATTCATATCTGTCAATCTTCATAAAACTTAAGTCTAAGTGGATCAAAAACCTCAACATAAAACCAGATACACTTCACCTCATAGAAAGGAAAAATGGGGAATAGCCTTGAATACATTGGTACAGGCAACAACAGAACACCAACAGCTTAGGCACTAAGATAAAAAATTAATAAATGGGACCTCATGAAACTGAAAAGCTCCTGAAAGGCAGACATCACCAAAAGGACAAAGCAGCAGCCTGCAGGATGGGAAAGGATCTTCACCCACATCTTGCAGAGAACTGATACAAAATACAAATAAAGAATACAAGAAACTAGATGTCAACAAATCAAACAACTCAATTTAAAATTGGGGTACAGATCTAAACAGAGAATTATTACTGGAGGAATCTCTAATGGCCAGGAAGCACTTAAAGAAATGTTCAGCATCCTTAGTCATCAGGGAAATGCAAATAAAAATGACTCTGAGACTCTACCTTAGACCTATCAGAATGGCTAAGATCAAAAACTCAAGCTACAGCTTATGCTGATGAGGATGTGGAGCAAGGGGAACCCTCCTCCATTATTGATGGGTGTGCAAACTTGTACAGCCACTTTGGAAATCAATTTGATGGTTTCTCAGAAAATTAGGAATAGAGCATGTCATTGGTGTTCTGTTCAGGAAAATTTCCCCTGTACCCATGTATTCAAGGCTCTTCCCCACTTTCTCTTCTGTTAGTTTTGGCATATCTGGTTTTATGTGGAGGTCTTTGATCCACTTGGACTTGAGCTTTGTACAAGGAGATAAGAATGGGTCAATTTGCATTCTTCTACATGCTGACCTCCAGTTGAACCAGCACCATTTGTTGAAAATGCTGTCTTTTTTCCACTGGATGGTGTTAGCATCTTTGCCAAAGATCAAGTGACCATAGGTGTGCGGGTTCATTTCTGGGTCTTCAATTCTATTCCAATGATCTACCTGCCTGTCTCTGTACCAATACCATGCAGTTTTTATCACTATTGCTCTGTAATATAGCTTGAGGTCAGGGGTGGTGATTCCACCCAGAAGTTTTTTTTATTTTGAGAATAGTTTTCACTATCCTGAGTTTATTTTTATTCCAAATAAATTTGCAAATGGCTCCTTCTAACTCTATGAAGAATTGAGTTGGAATTTTGATGGGGATTGCATTGAATCTGTAGATTGTTTTACGCAAGATGGCTATTTTTACTATATTAATCCTGCCAATCCATGAGCATGGGAGATCAGTCCATCTTCTGAGATCTTTGATTTCTTTCTTCAGAGACTTGAAGTTCTTGTCATACAGATCTTTCACTTACTTGGTTAGAGTCACACCAAGGTATTTTACATTATTTGTGACTATTTGAAGGGTGTCATTTCCCTGATTTCGTTCTCCTGTTTATCCCTGATTTGTTTGAGTTAATTTTATATCCAGCCACTTTGCTGAAGTTGTTTACCAACTGTGGGAGTTCTCTGGTGGAATTTATGGGGCCATTTAAGTATACTATTATATCAGCTGAAAATAGTGATATTTTGACTTCTTCCTTTCCAATTTGTGTCTCTTTGACCTCTTTTTGTTGTCCAGTTGCTCTGGCTAGGACTTCAAGTACTATATTGAATAGGTAGGGAGAGAGTGGGCAGCCTTGGTTAGTTCCTGATTTTAGTAGTATTGCTTCAAGTTTCTCTCCTTTTAGTTGGAAGTTGGCTACTGATTTGCTGTATATTGCTTTTACTATATTTAGGCATGGGCCTTGAATTCCTGATTTTTCCAAGACGTGTTGAATTTTGTCAAATGCTTTCTCAGCATCTAATAAGGTGATCATGTGTTTTTTTCTTTGAGTTTATTTATATAGTGAATTACATTGATGGATTTCCATATATTGAACCATCCCTGCATCCCTGGGATGAAGCCTACTTGATCATGATGGATGATCATTTTGATATATTCTTGAATTCGGTTTGTGAGAATTTTATTGAGTATTTTTGCATGGATATTCACAAGGGAAATTGGTCTCCCGAGAGGCTCTGCCAGAATCTGACAAACACAGAGGTGGATGCTCACAGCCAACCATTGAGAATGGCCTCCAATGGAGGAGTAAGAGAAAGGACTGATGGAGCTCAAGGGGCTTGCAACCCCATAGGAAGAACAACAATATCGACAACCAATCAGACCCCCATAGCTCCCAGGGACTCAACCACTACCAAAAGAGTACACATGGAGCAACCCATGGCTCCAGCCACATATGTACCAGAGAATGGTCTTGTTGGGCATTAGTGGGAGGAGAGACCCTTGGTCCTGTGAAGGCTCGAAGCCCCAGTGTAGGGGAATGCCAGGGCTGGGAGGTGGGAGGCAGGGTGTGGGTGGGTTGGGGAGTACCTTCATAGAAGCAGGACGGGGGGGGGGGAGGGGGGGCGGGGCTGGAATAGGGCATTTCCAAAGGGGAAACCAGGAAAAGGGATAACATTTGAAATGTAAATTAAAAAATCAACAAAAAGAAAAAAACAATCAGAAAGAAAGAAAGAAAGAAAGAAAGAAAGAAAGAAAGAAAGAAAGAAAGAAAGAAAGAAAAAGAAAATTAGGAATAGATCTACTTCAAGACCCAGCTATACAACTCCTAGGCATATACCCAAAGGATGATCCACCACACCATAAACATACTTGCTCAATTATGTTCATAACATCTTTATTCATAATAGCCAGAAACTGGAAATAATTTAACTGCCCCTTATCAGAAGAATGAATGAAGAAAATGCGATGCATTTACACAATAAAGTACTACTCAGCTGTTAACAACAATGACATTATGAATTTTGCAGGAAAATGATGGAACTAGGAAAGATCATCGCTAAGTGAAGTAACCAAGACTCAGAGAAGCAAAACTGTGTGAACTTATTTATAAGTGAACATTAGCCAAAAAGTAAAGGATAGTCATGTTAAAATGCACAGACCCAAATAAACTAAGTAACAAGGAGGGCTCAGGGGGATGAAGAGGTTGGGGGGATTACCCGAATCTCATTGAGAAGTGGAAATAGAGTAGACATCTTAGGTTGATGTCGATAGAGGACTAGATCGGGTTGTGGGGATGGGAATGGGAGGGATCAGGTAGGGAGAAGGAAGGCGAGAGTACTGAGAGGGCCCATTGGAATCCTGGAGGTGGATTTATAAGGGTAACCCTAGCTAAGATTCCTAGCAATAGGGTATATGGAACTTGAACCAGCCATGTCCTATAACCAGGCAAGACTTCCAGTGGAGGGACTGGAACACAAAACCAGCCACTTGAGTTCAAGAACCTCATGGTCTCTTCTGGTTTTACTTGTCCCCTGTACACACACAGTGAATTCAAACTCATACAGGTGCGAACACAGAGACATACATACATAATAGCCAAATAAATTTTTAAAACTCTTGAAACTGATGAAGAACTATAACAGAGTGGAAAGATACAAGTAAACAATCAACACACCAGAGGCTGAGTTCAAGGCCAGCCTTGACAATTATCCGTAGAGTTGGCATGAAATGGAGATTCTTGTATTTCCCAAAAATTCTTATTTCTGCTATTTTATAAAATTTCTTGAAATGCAGATTGGGGGTCACATGTACCTTTTCCTTTTGATTGCGTCCATAATCATTTACATACCTGCTGTAGCATTCCACATTGCTGCCAACATAAAATGTATTCACCTCCTTGTTAATACATTTATTCTTACTTTACTGATATTAGGAATAAAATTTCAATGTTGTAATCATCTTAACATCAAGCAATATATCAATAGTGAGCGACATCTCACATGATCAAAGTCAAAGGTGCAATGTTCTGATGACTAGGAGGACGCAGTAGACTTGTCTCTTCTCTGTCTCCTGCTCAGGTAGGTATCATCAACAAGTACAGGTATGGCTCACCAATGCTAAACATCCACGATGGACTACCCACACATGCTTTGAGTGATACATGCTTATTTTTCAAAGTCCTCAATTAAAGTGTTGTACGCTCTACTAATCTTGAAGTCATTCGTTCTTTCAAGTTGTCCTTGCACAATTAGGCTTTACTCCTACCGACATTGCTGCTGAGCTCAACTTTCCAAGGATAATCTAACCTATTGATTTTCTATCTTCAGGCACCTCAGCCCACAGCCCCGGGGCTGATGTTTCTGATGTATAAAAGGAAAGTAGTGCTACTGGATAAGAAAGCTCATGACCCAGAGAAATGATGCTTTTAGACAGAGTTCTCTTTCAGACCTATCACCTGCCTTGCCAGCCCCACAGACAACCTGGGACCATGCCAAACAGATTCATGTTTTATGCTGCCCTGGCTCACCACCAGGTTCACTATCATCTTATTGGAATACATTCTCCTAGTGCAATACTCCCAGCAGTGTTGTCTTGACCTAGAATGTTTCTAACTCAGAAAAAGTTCACGGCACTTGAAGGTAGAAGACATAGGATGCCCACCCAAGAGACTGGCATGAACCTCTCTCATGAAAAGTTAAAAGAAAAAGCATTCCATTGCTTACAACAAGTCTCTCCCTTTCCCCTTGCCCTAAAATAATCCTCATCCTTTGAATGAGAAGTTGATTTTCCCATCACTTCTCTCTCCTCCTAACATCTACCAAAAACTAAACCTTTCTAACACAAATACATGAGAGGAGAGTCTCTACAGAGCCAAGATACAGGCTAGATGTCAATCATTCGTTCTATTACTATGGATACCACAGCAGCATGTTCATCTTGCAATGAACTCTTAAATCTAATTACAGGTAAAGATCAACATTGGAGAAGATCACAAAAACCCTTCCAAACAGCAGATGTGTGACCACATGAACAGACAATGATCTGAGCAGGAATGCTGTCAACTAGCTACCAAACAGACAGTTAATATCCATGTGTGTGTGTGTGTGTGTGTGTGTGTGTGTGTGTGTGTGTGTGTGTATGGATGTATATATGTATTCACATATATATTTGTGTATCCATGTATATGTATAATATAATACATATATATTTATATATACACACATATGTATATAGATAAATAAACTCCATATAAATTGTTTGTAAATAAATATATTGTATTATACACACATTGATATAAATAAATATATATGTGTGTGCATACATAAATATATATTGTATTATACACGCATCTATACACATATGTGTATATATTCACATGTATGTGTGTATATACAAATATATAAATGTATAAATAAATAAATATATATATAAGAACTTAAAAGTTTACATTTAAAAAGGTAATGCAATAACTAGTCATATTTATTTGAAGACTTTTTAAAACCAAAAATTACAAATGATTAAAAGAACACATGAAAAGATATTCAACACCATTAGCCATGAGAAAATACAAATCAAAAGTTCTTTGAAATTCTACCACATTCTTGTCAAGAACAGCTATCATCAAGAAAACAAACAATAGCAAGTGCTGGTGAGGATATGGGGTGGGAGGGGGGAAACTTTACACACAGTTAATGGGAATGTAAATAGTACAATTGTATGGAAATTAGCTTGTGGGATCTTTAAAAAACTAAAATTAGAACCACCATATGAGCCATCTAAACTACAATGCATAAAATACAGAAAATACATAAAATACCGAAGCAGCTGTGTGTCTGTTGGTAGATGAATAGACGAACGAATGCATAAATAAAACGTAGTCACATAAGGAAGGACAAAATGATGTCACTAGTCAGGAAAATGGGTTAAATGTGGAGATCATCTTAAGTAAGTCAGACTCAAAAAAAAAAAAAACAAATTTCATGTTTCCTCCTCGAAGGAGGGGAGGGCACACAAAAGAACAATAAGACTATTTGGGAAGAGAAAATTATTCCAAAGGCAGCCACAGGGGCCATAAGAGAGGGTAGTGACTTTCCATATGTCATAAGAAACAAAAATGAAGGTTATAAATTGAAACAAATGCAGTGCAATAGAAAAAGAAAATGTTCAAGAAGAAATCTATTGAAAAAGGAGCTAGGCTCCTGCAAAGGAAAATACAAACATTTCTTGAGAGGCAAGTTTCCAGGTACCCAGTTCTGTACAATTGGCAGTAGCTTTTAAAATAGAAACACTTGTAGCAGCACGGTTATAAATCGTCCCAAATTGTAAAAACAACCTGTTTTCTTTTAAAAAAATCTTCAGCCAATGAGCTGTATCAAATTCATCCAGCAGAAGTGTACACAGGAATCAGAGAGCCCACACTTGGGGTCACGATAGTGAAGATTGTCACAATCATCCCATGACCAAAGACAGACTAATTCTGATTTGCAAAGAGGCTAAAAGTGATGCCCAGATTGGAAGACAGACCCCGGTGGCAGAAGGAAACAGCTTTTGGGGATGGGTGACAGATTTGTAGGAACTGGGTTAATTTCCATTTCTTTGACACTGATAATGGCTGTGCTTGCTCTTATTCTTTCAAATGAGAAAATAATATTTTACATTTTTAGCATGAGTAGTAGAAAAAAAGACGGGGGCAGGGGGGCGCACATCTCACTCCTCACTGGTGAAATGGGCAATAAATTAGTACATGAATTTTTTTCATTGAATAGAAAGAAAAGAAATAAAAACTGAAGGAGAAAGGCTAGAGAAAGAGATGGGGATAGAGGTAGATAGGGAAGATAATGGAAAAGACCTAAGATCCCAGAGGCTGTAGTCACCCTTTGTGCACGGGCGTTACCTGCTCACCATGATTTGTCTGGATCTGAGACTAAAAGTACATCTTGCTCAGCAGCTTCCCAGGTGAGAGTCAGGACTGAGGCTCACCCACACATCCTCCCATGTCTGTTTACTCCTAAATGCTGGGTGTTTCCTTCTGTGTTTCTTTTCATGCCCTCCAGTCCTGCTGACTCTGCTATGAAACAGGATACTCCAAAAACCCTATCTCGCAGCACTTTTATTTTGCCTCAGATACACAGGTACAAAAAGTTACGTAGAGATTGACAACTAAGACAATATGGAATTGAACTTTGTGGGCAAACAGACAGGGAAATAGGTGTTGAGTCCATGATTGTGAAGACAGCACACTCATTCCCAGAAACATTTATGCATCTAAGTAGAAATAAAGGAAGAAAGTTGCAAGAACACAGTAATCTTGACCTTCTCATATAGTCAGGAGCTACAGAGTTACAATAAAGATGATGCGATGAAACCCCGATTTCTTGGGGAAACTTCAAGTAAGTTATCACCAGATAAGTAGTGGATGCTTTCATGATTCAGAGCATTGGGTGAGAAATTCTTCCTTGATGAACACAAATTAAATATGGAAAATTATAAACAAGTCCTTCTGATTGGTCCAAACCTTGGAGGCCTGTTGTATAAAAGGCCCTGACTGGAAGACCTTGCTACATTGTAGAAGCCTCACCTGGGAACAGACTCTCACCCTCCACTCCTGACAACATGACCCACACCTGTCAGCCAAGCTGCTGCAAGACCACCTGCTGCAGGACCAGCAGCTCTGAATCCAGCTCTGAATCCAGCTGCCCTGTGCTCATCTGCTGCCAGCCTTGCTGCACCCCGACTTGGTGCAGCATTCCCTGCTGCTGCAAGTCTGTCTGCTGCCACAGCACCAAAACTGTCAACAGCTCTTCCCAGCTGTGCTGCCCACCAGCCTGCTGTGACACTGCCTGCTGTGACAGCAAATGTTGCAAACCAACCTGTGTGAGCATCTGCTGCAGCACACCCTGCTGCCAGCCCAGCTGCTGTGTGCCCAGCTGCTGTGTGCCCAGCTGCTGCCAGCCCAGCTGCTGCCAGCTCTGCTTCCTACCAACTTGCTGTGAAACCAGCTGCTGCAAGACCACCTCGATTAAACCCACCTGTGTGGTCCTTGGCTGCAGCACGCCCTGCTGCCAGCCCTGCTGTGTGTGCCCACCTGAGGATGATGACCAGTTCCCAAAGGAGCCGCCAGCAGCAGCCGCCACACCATGTGGCCACAAAGCCACCTCTTAAGCTTTGCCTGGCCAACTTCATGTTATCACCAGGAGACCTGACAAATGTAGTCTTTCTTAAGAGATGAAATACTTTGAGGAAGGATGGAGTCCCTCATCCTCACCCTCTCATCTCCAGAGATTGTTTTCCTAAACGGCTGGTGTGAAGATTTGGCATCAATTTAAGTTCCGAGCCAGAATCTTTACATCTCTCACCAAAGAACTTCGCAAAAAAAAATCTTTATTTAACCTGTATTTTCTTCTGAGTTACCCCAATTTCTGTGTATGCTTTTTCTTCTTTCTGCTCACTTCTGATTTGTATCACTAGAAACAAGCAATTTTAATAAACTCTCTGCTGTCATTCATTCCACATTGTCTGTCATTATAGTTTGATAAATCACTTACTGTAAAATCTACTTAATTGATGCTTAAGTACTCAACAAGGTGCCCGTGTGTCAGTGACACACAGCATGGTATTGAACATCAGATCCATGGAAGGTTTTTATCTGGCATAAATGAAATCTAATACCAACTGAATTATATCTTCCTAGTTCCTCCAGCCTCAGTTCCCATAAACCAATGGTCTGTTCTCTCCTTTTCTGTCTGGCTTTTATACACATCATTTAAGTGGATCACATAGCAATGGCCTCCTGTCATATTTTCTTTATCCATTTATTTGTTGATGGGCATCTCGGTTCCCACACATCTTATCTATTGGTTAAGAGGACGGGCATAAACTCGCAAGTGTCAACCTCCTTTTAGTATTCTGATTTTAGCTGAATCAATTGCTAGCAAATGAGTGCATCTGAGATTATCATATTAAGTGACACAAATCAAACGCGGACCGACAAATTATCAGCCAAGTGCTTTCATTTGCAAACCCAAGATTTTGTAAAGAAACTTCATATCCTATGGGAAGTCTGTGAGAAGCAGGGCAGCTATTTGGGGTATGTGGGGACAGAAGAGCAAATATCTTCAAAATACATGAACGCATGAGAGATTAAAAGGGCTGTATAGAGTCCTTCACTACTTTCAATAAATAGCCATAAGTAAAATTTTTAAAAGATTTAAAAAGATTTAAAAAGATTCGGATCTCTGTTAGCTGAAATACCCTAAGATACAGCTACTGAGTCACAAATTACCTTTATGTTTTTTTGTTTGTTTGCTTGTCTGCCTGCCTGCCTGCCTGCCTGCCTGCCTGCCTGCTTGCTTGTTGCAGAATCTTTGTAATGTTCTGCAGCCCCACCACTCTACTTCATGTCCTACTGCTGGGTAAGAGACCCAGTTTCTGGGACTAGAGAGATGGCTCAGTGGTTAAGAGTATATGTTGCTGTTAAGAAGGACCCAGGTTCAGTTCCCAGCATCCACATAGCAGCTACAACCACTTAGAGTTTTAGATCCAGGGCACCCAATCCCCTCTTCTAACATCCCTGGGTACCAGGCACCATACATACATGCAGGCAGGCAAGACATTCATAAACATAAAATATAATAAATAAATATTTTTTAAAGTTTTAAGAGTCCTAATCTTCACATAACTGTCAATACTTTTTTATCTCTTCTTTTTCTGATACTAGACAGACAACATTCTAACACTGCGATTTTTATCCAGCTAAATAATATTCAGTGTTTGGCTTATCTCATGCTAGCAGGGCCAAACGAAGGAGCCTACAAAGGAACAGTGTCCCTCCTCTGTGCTGCCCTGAGTGGGGCACTAAGATTATGTAACTCCACCCTCTCTCTGTATCTGTTATCTGTGGGGAAATGGTATTCCTTCCTATCGACCACACCAGAGCCTGCTCTCCTAAGACCAGAGTTGTGAATCTGATGATAATCTTGTAGCATCAGCTTTTTCGCTATATTTAGTGACCAATAATACTTCTCCAACTTCTCTCCAGTTAGTTTAGCTGACAAATCCCTAAACAGAGTTTGCCTTTTTAAGTGAAAATAAGACCAAAGGTAGAATGCTATAACATGTACATATTCAAAAGAAATGTCAGCATATGCAAAACATCAGTGTGCTACTAGGCATCCAGGCATAGACCCTTTACAGAATGGCTAGACCTCCATAATGTGCCTTTGCACACGATAGTTCTGTAGAAACTTGTGCTACTTTTCTTTCCCTTTCCCTCTCCCTCTCCCTCTCCCTCTCCCTCTCCCTCTCCCTCTCCCTCTCCCTCTCCCTCTCCCTTTCCCTCTCCCTCTCCCTCTCCCTCTCCCTGTCCTCTCTCTCCTTCCTCTCCCCCTCTCCATCTCTTTCTCTAGCTCTATCTCTCTGAGACAGGGTCTTTTTATGCAGTCCTGGCTGTCCTGGAGTCTGCTATGGAAACCAGACAAGTCTTGAACTCACAGAGATCTGTCTGCTTCTGACTCCTGAGTGCTGGGATCAAAGATGTCCATCACTATGCTTGGCTAACTTGTGCCACTTTTAAGTTGCACCCACCAAAGGGAATCTGAACTCTTGATTTCTGTCTTGGGCTCCTGGGTGTGCAGTATTAATGGCACTATTTCTGACTTAGTGTAAACCTATGTTACCATTTAGAGCCCTCCCAAACACAGAAAAAAAATCTCTTTCTTGAAGCCAGAATTCTGCTTTCATAAATGACATCTCTTTAGCCAGCCATGAAGACATCCAGGACCTTGGCTATTCTTGGGAAACCAAGTACAGTAAGAAGCTAACTAAAACAGGTTTCTGCCCTAAATGACATTCTGCTGGCCAGATGTCCACCTCCAGATTCATTAGCATCCCATTGTACATCGCCCTTGTACATTCCTGCCTGGCAGTATCATCTAGTGCAAACCAGCTTTCAACCTAGATCCTTCAAGGTCATAGAAGGGTTACAGGAAAAGGAAGTCTGCCGATGCTGTATTCCCATCCTGGGAAGTTCAAGGAAGGTGTTCTTATTCATTATCTAACATCCTTCCCTGTATTCCCTGACCTTCAGAAGAGCCTTTCATCCTTTGTTTATATGAAAAGTCACTTAGCCAATCATTTCCCCCTTCTTGTTCTCTGGCCAAGAATAAGGTCTACCATGGCTCAGGAGTATCTCAGCTTTTTCCATGATTCCCAGAGAGATAAGATGGCCTGGATTGGTGTCAGAGAATAGAAAGCCTTTTATTTTATCCCTTCACTACATGCTTTAAGCCAATGATGAGTTTGTCTGTGAGGCAAGTCAAAGATTTATGAACGTATAGATGTATGAACGTTTACCTACAGGTATTATGTGCATCCTATGTGTATGGTGCATGCAGAGGCAAGAAGAGGGCATCTCATTCCCTGGGACTAGAGTTACAGGTGGTTGTAAGTTGCCATATGGGTGCTGGGAACTGAATCTGGGCCTTCTGTAAAAGCATTCAATGCTCTTAACAGGGTCATCTCCCCAGCCCCAAAATATATTCTTCAGCATCTTAGAGTTTCATCTATGATGTCTTTGAAAATCTGACTGTCTCTGTCAGTAGAGTAGCTAGCTGTCTCCCCAAAGACCTGGGAACTGCTTGTTTTATGTGGTTGTGGATCTGGTGGTAATCTGGTGGCACCAGCCTTTTGGCTTTATTTAGTTAGCAGGAAACACTTCTCCAACTTCTCTCCAGCAAGTTGAGCTGACACATCCTTTTCTAAAACCTTTAAACAGAGTTTTACTTTATAAGTGAAAGAGACCAAAAGCAGAATGCTATAACATATACATGCTCAAAAGAAATATCAACATATGTAAAACATTAATGCATTTCTATGCATCTAAGCATAGACTCTTTCAGAATGGCTGAATTCCCTCTTTTACTTTTTGAGTAGTAGTAGTAGTAGTAATAGTAATAATAATAATAATAATAATAATAGTTTTATTCTATTATAATTAATAGTTTTATTTATATACTTATTTTTATTATTGTTGCTATTACTATTAAATTTGCTCTCTGAAAGTTTCAAACAGGTATAGAATACACTGATTTCTCTCACCCCCTACTTTCCCTTACTTTCCTGCTGTTCATTTCTACCCATCCTCTTCCATAAAATATCTTTTTCATACTCCTTTTTATTTGTCTTGGTTTGTGGCCCAAAGAGTTTGACCAGGGCTGTCCCTGTGATCACAGGCTTAAAGCTACCCACTGGAGCCTGGTGGGTGCGTAACTGAGGACAAAGACTCTTCGTCTCCCAGAATCTATCAAAAGTTCAGCAAAATCAAGAGGTCGGCAATAAAGCATAGGGTCTTCTGAGCCGCTCCACCACCCAGCATTAGTTATTGGCAAGACCAGTCTGGGGCAGGCCCAGTGAACGCACCCACAGCTGCTGTGCTTCCAGCCTTTCTCCCTATTTCCTAATCATAAGCTCTTGCACTCTTTCTGCCTCTCCTCTGAAGCATTCTCTGAGTTTTATAGGGAGTGCTATGGTTGTCTTGCTTAATGCTGGCCTCCCCATCATTAGGTAGTCTCAGTATCTTGGGCAGCCTTTGAGTCCCTGCATCCCTGCCATTCACTCCTGAAAGACTCCTCTGATTAGGGCTAAGAGTAGCTTTTGTCTATGGGTATGAACACAGAGACTTGGGAGGCAGTTTCATGGTATGTCAAGTTAGTTAAACAACAGTAGTGTAAGTCCCTTTATTTTCCCAAGGCAGGGTATCTCTGTGTAGCCCTGACTGTCCTGAAACTTGCTCTGTAGACCAGGCTGGCCTCAAACTCACAGAGATCCACCTGCCTCTGCCTTCTGAGTGCTGGGATTAAAGGTGTGCACCAGCACCACCTGTGAACATTCCAGCCTTGGGTGGCTGGATGGATTTATAATGCGAGGAATGGATTCCTTTCTGGGCTGTAGGCCTTCTTGTAATTGAAGAGCATAAATATTTGTGTCCGCTGTTACACAGGTAGACACATCTGGCCAGGCGGGTTGGTTTGGTGGTTTGTAGTGTTCACAGCTAGGAAAGACTATTGATAACTACCGCCACCATCACCAGTCCAGGGACATATATACCTCCTCCTCCATAGGAAGGAAGCTTCCAGCTCAGTTCCACACTGCTTTCTCTGTGTCTTTGCCCAAGGTATGAGCTATCTGCAGTCATATGATCTTATTCTCTATTTCTGATGGCCACCTGAGAGGACCAATAAGAGCTTCTACAGTTCAGGGAGCCTCTGTCTCAAAAGAGATAAGTCTGATAATGACACCTGAGATTGTAGGCTAGCTGCTGGTGTGTACACACACACACACACACACACACACACACACACACACACACACACAAGTACACAATGTGTATACATACATGCATGCAGTGGAAAGTACTAAAAAATATATTGATGAAAAACACAGCCCCTTTTACCATAGCACTGAGAAATTGTACAAGACATAAACTATATCCCTGTCTCTCTCTCTAGGCTGAAGCCAGCTTAGCCTCATTCTAGCCGCAATGCATGCCTTTTCTCACATGTGAATCCAAGTTTTGAAATTTTTACCTTTTTATCTTGGGTATTCTATTTGTTTATATTTCAACTGTTATCCCCTTTCCCCCCTCATCCATCCCTCATCACCCATCCTCTCTCCCCTCCCTCTGCTTCTAGGAAGATGCTCCCACTCCCACCCACCCACTCCTACCTCAACACCCTGGCATTCTCCTCCACTGGGGAAACAAACCTTCACAAGACGAAGGGCTTCTCCTCCATTGATGCCAGACAATGCCATCCTCTGCTACTTATGCTACTGGAACCATGGTTCCATGTGTACTCTTTGGTTGATGGTTTAATCCTCTGGAACTCTGGGGAATCTGGTTGGTTGATATTGTGGCTCTTCCTATGGGGTTGCAAACCCCTTCAGTTCCTTCAGTCCTTTCTCTAACTCCTCCATTGGAGTCCCCTTGCTCAGTTCAACGGTTAGCTACAAGCATCCTCATCTGTATCAGGAAGGCTCTGTCGGAGCCTCTCAGGAGACATCCATATCAGGCTCCTGTCAGCAAGCACTTCTTAGCATCAGCAATAGTGACAACTGGGTTTGATGGTTGCATATGGGATGGATCCCTATGTGGGGCAGTCTCTGAGTGACCTTTCCTTCCGTCCCTGCTCCACTCAATCCCTGTATTTCTTCTCGTGAGTATTTTGTTCTCCCTTCTAAGAAGGAATGAAGCATCCACATTTTGGCCTTCCTCCTTCTTGAGCTTCATATGGTCTGTGAATTGTTCCCTGGGTATTCCAAACTTTTGGGCTAATATCCATTTATCAGTGAGTGCATACCATGTGTGTTCTTTTGTGACTGGGTAACATCAGTCAGGATGATATTTTCTAGTTCCATCCATGTGCCTATGAATTTCATGAAGACATTGTTTTTAATGTGCTCCATTATGTAAATGTACCACAATTTCTGTATCCATTCCTCTGTTGAAGAACATCAGGCTTCTTTCCAGCTTCTGGCTATTATAAATAAGGCTGCTATAAACATAGTGGAGCATGTGTCCTTATTATAGTTTGGAGCATCTTTTGGGTATATGCCCAGGAGTGGTATAGTTAAGTCCTCAGGTAGTACTATGTCCAATTTTCTGAAGAACCTCCAGACTGTTTTCCAGAGTAGTTGTGCCAGCTTGCAATCCCACCAACTGTGGAGGAGTGTTCCTCTTTCTCCACATCCTCACCAGCGTCTGCTCTCACCTGAGTTTTTGATCTTAGCCATTCCGACTGTTGTGAGGAGGCATCTCAGGGTTGTTTTGATTTGCATTTCCCTGATGACTAAGGATGTTGAACATTTCTTTAGGTGCTTTTCAGTCATTTGATATCCTTAGTTGAGAATTCTTTGTTTAGCTTAGGACCTCATTTTTTAATACGATTATTTGGTTCTCTGGAGTTTAACTTCTTGAGTTCATTGTCTACCTTAGATATGAGCCCTCTATCAGATGTAGGACTGGTAAAGATCTTTTTCCAATCTGTTGGTTGCCAGTTTATCATATTGAGAGTATTTTTTGCCTTACAGAAGCTTTGCAATTTTATGAGGTCCCATTTGTTGATTCTTGATCTTAGGGTATAAGTCATTGATATTCTGTTCAGGAAATTTTCCCCTATGCCCATGTGTTCGAGGCTCCTCCACACTTTCTCTTTATTAGTTTCAGTGTATCTGGTTTTATGTGGAGGTCTTTGATCCACTTGGACTTGAGCTTTGTACAAGGAGATAAGAATGGGTCAATTTGCATTCTTCTACATGCTGACCTCCAGTTGAACCAGCACCATTTGTTGAAAATGCTGTCTTTTTTCCACTGGATGGTGTTAGCATCTTTGCCAAAGATCAAGTGACCATAGGTGTGCGGGTTCATTTCTGGGTCTTCAATTCTATTCCAATGATCTACCTGCCTGTCTCTGTACCAATACCATGCAGTTTTTATCACTATTGCTCTGTAATATAGCTTGAGGTCAGGGGTGGTGATTCCACCCAGAAGTTTTTTTATTTTGAGAATAGTTTTCACTATCCTGAGTTTATTTTTATTCCAAATAAATTTGCAAATGGCTCCTTCTAACTCTATGAAGAATTGAGTTGGAATTTTGATGGGGATTGCATTGAATCTGTAAATAGCTTTTGGCAAGATGGCTATTTTTACTATATTAATCCTGCCAGTCCATGAGCATGGGAGATCTTTCCATCTTCTGAGATCTTTGATTTCTTTCTTCAGAGACTTGAAGTTCTCGTCATACAGATTTTTCACTTACTTAGCTATAGTCACACCAAGGTATTTTACATTATTTGTGTCTATTGTGAAGGGTATTGTTTCCCTTATTTCTTTTTCAGCCTGTTTATCCTTTGAGTAGAGGGAAGCTACTGATTTGTTTGAGTTAAGTTTATATCCAGTCACCTTGCTGAAGTTGTTTATCAGCTGTAGGAGTTCCCTGGTGGAATTTTTGGGGCCACTTAAGTATACCATCATATCATCTGCAAATAGTGATATTTTGATTTCTTCCTTTCCAATTTGTATCCCTTTTTGACTTCTTTTTGTTGTCTAATTGCTCTGGCTAGGACTTCAAGTACTATATTGAATAGCTATGGAGAGAGTGGGCAGCCCTGTTTAGTCCCTGATTTTAGTGGAATTGTTTTATGTTTCTCTCCATTTAGTTTGAAGTTGGCTACTGATTTGATGTATATTGCTTTTACTATGTTTAGGTATGGACCTTGAATTCCTGATCCTTCCCAGAGGTGTTGAATTTTGTCAATTGCTTTCTCAGTATCTAATGAGATGATCATGTGGGCTTTTTTCTTCGAGTGTGTTTATATTGTGTATTATGCTGATGGATTTCTGTATATTGAACCATCCCTGCATTTCTGGGACGAAACAAACCTACTTATTCATGGTGAATGATCATTTTGATATATTTTTGGATTCAGTTTGTGAGAATTTTATTGAGTATTCCATAGATATTCATAAGGGAAATTGGTCTGAAGTTCTTTTATAAAGTCTTTGCATGGTTTATGTATAAGAGTAATTGTGGCTTCAAAGAACAAACTGGCAGTGATCCTTCTGTTTCTATTTTGTGGAATAGTTTGAAAAGTATTGATATTAGGTCTTCTTTGAAGGTTTGATAGAATTCTGCACTAAAACCATCTGGTCCTGGGCTTTTTTGGTTGAGAGACTTTTAATGACTGCTTGTATTTCTTTAGGGGTTATGTTTAGACAGTTTATCTGATCCTGATTTAACTTTGGTACCTAGTATTTGTCTAGAAAATTGTCCATTTCCTCCAGATTTTCTAGTTTTGTTGAGTATAGGCTTTTGCAATAGGATCTGATGATTTTCTTAATTTCCTTAGTTTCTGTTGTTTTGTCTTCCTTTTCATTTCTAATTTTGTTAAATTGGATACTATCTCTGTACCCTCTGGTTAGTCTGGCTAAGGGTTTATCTATCTTGTTGATTTTTTTCAAAGAACCAGCTCCTGGTTTTGTTCTTTGTATAGTTCTTTTTGTTTCTACTTGTTGATTTTAGCTTTGAGTTTCATTATTTCCTGCCATCTACTCCTCTTGTGTGTATTTGCTTCAAGAGCTTTTAGGTGTACTGTCAAGCTGTTAGTGTATCCTCTCTCAGGTTTCTCTTTGGAAGCACTCAGAGCTATGAGTTTTCCTCTTAGTACTGCTTTCATTGTATCCCCTAAGTTTGGGTAAGCTGTTCCTTCATTTTCATTAAATTCTAAAACAGTCTTTAATTTTTTCTTTATTTCTTCTTTGATCAAGTTATCATTGATTAGAGAGATGTTCAGCTTCCATTTATATGTAGACTTTCTGTTGTTTTTGTTGTTATTGAAGACCAGCCTTAGTCCATGGTGATCTGATAGGATGCTTGGGATTTTGGAATTCCTGTAGATGGCAGGGGGAAGACAGGGGACAGGGGTGTGGGAAGATCTTTAAAAAAGGGAAGATTAGAATGCATGCTAAATAAAAATAGAGAAGAAACTAGAGTAGAAATCTTTCAGGGGAGACAGGATTAGGGTGATAAGGAATAAGATGGGGTTGAGGGGAGAGTTAATCAAAACTAAGGGTATATTAAAGGTCATGTGGAGATCTATTATTTTGTAAGCTAGCTAGCAAGTATAATCAAAGAAGACTCCGGAATAGTGCAGCTCCAAGAAGCTATAGGCAATTAAATAAAAATCTTAGTGTCAGGTATGTTATCCAACCCTACGGGAAACCCTAGGTCTCCAAAAAAATAATACACACTATTAGCATTCTGTTTGCTTGTCCACCAGACCCAGATAGTAAGACCCTACTTACTGCTAAAGCCACCATATACTTTGGTTACAGGAATAGAGAAACCAAAGTGGAACTGAACTGGGTGCTTCCTTCCTGCTAGGTAGCTTCATGGTGCGAGAAAGATGATGCAAGTGGTCAGGGAAGAAAAGTCTTATCCAGCTACAAATCCTACAAGCTACAATATCAACTTATCAGGAAAGATGTACCCACTGGGGCAATGGTGGCATGAGTATTATGGCAGTGACCAACCACTGTTTCACTGGATGAAACTCCTTTCAGAAGAGAAATTCTTACATGACAGGTACTGTAAACCTGGTCAGAAGCCCACAGCTGGGAGCTCAAAGACCCTAGGACAGAAACTACATTTCAGTGGATAATGATGGTTATGACAGAGACATATAACTGCTTAGAGTGCTCAAAGTAATCAATTGCCGAGTGCTCAGCCCTAAACAGGGTATCCATACTATCCCCTCTAGGTCTCAGGGGACAGCTTGAAAGAGGGGACAGAGAGAATGGAGGATGGGGAGGAATGGTGTGAAACACATCCTTCTGGACAAGATAGGTCCCATAATACGCCATCATAGGTAAAGGAGAGACCTGTGAGAGACCCATGAGACTCCTCCTTGAAGAACTATGGCTGCTGGGGGAGAAAGAGTACTCTTCTTTAGCAGTGTAACCAGGGTCATAATTCATGCTCATGAAACCCTAATTAAACTCAGTGGGATGGACACAGGGACACACACATACACACATTTAATATAGGAGGGAGACTTTGAGGGAAGAAAAGGGGTTCAGGGGAAGAGAGATTAGAGAGAGTAGTGAGAAAATGAAGTAATCAGGATAGCGTGTGTGTGTGTGTGTGTGTGTGTGTGTGTGTGTGTGTTTGTGTGTGTGAAATTGTTACCAGGCATAGTGAAATGAGTCTTTAATTCCAGTATTCAAGAGACAGAGGCAAGCAAAGTTTTGTGAGATTAAGGCCAGCCTGGTCTGCATAGGGAATTCCAGCCAGGGCTATATAGTAAGATCTCGTGTTGAAAGAAAAAAATAAAAGAAATAGTGAATCAAAGAATAATGAGGAAAATAGAAGAATCTTATATAAAACTTACAATCATGAAGCAATTTGAAAAAAAGAAACACTTCAGGGCATGGGCACAAGCAGTAAGATTTTCAACAGCTCTGCAGTAGCTCAGAAAATAACAACAAGAAATGATAGATGTAAGCGCATCAAATTAAATAGCTTCTCCACAAATAAGGAAACAATGAACAAGCTAAAAGACAGGCAACGGAATGGAAAAACAGAAAGAAACCCATTCTCAGCTACCCATCCAGGGCACTACTATTCAGAATATACAAAGAGTTAACAAAACTAGCAACAGAATAGAAAGTAACCCAATCCATAAATGGGCCAATGATCAGAATCTTTCTTAAAAAAAAAAAAAAGAAAAGAAAAGAAAAAGTACAGATATCCAGCAAACGCATGAAAAAATTGACATAAGTGGTCATCAGGGTAATGCAAATCCAAGCTATCTATGAAATTCTGTCTGACTGCAGTCAGGAATGTGGCCATCAAGGAAACAAAGAATAAATGCTGAGGATAAAGGGAGGGGGAAAATTAAAAAACAAAAATCCTCTTACTCTGTTGTTGAGAATGTAAATTTGCATAATACCTATGCAGATCAGTTTGGAGTTTCCTTCAAAAGCTAAGAATAAAACAGCCACATGATCCAGCTGCGTGACTCCTCTGTAAGCACTCAATTAAGTCAAAGTCAATCTACGATGGAGAAATGTCTGCTACCGTGGCCTGCGAGGGACCATTACATTTTTCAGTTTGTGAAATCGGCCAGGACTTAGCGGATAAGTAAGATGTGTAATGTATAAGTGACCGAAATAAGTTAGGCTAACGAATAAAATTATGTGATTGGTGGAGAAATGGTTGGAAATAAGGCTGCCATATTAAATGAAGTAAACCAGACTCAGCGTGGCAAGTAGTCATATGGAAATGAGAATAAAAGAGTGATTGTTTTTATAAAAATAACAAGAGATAAAAATAGAGCTGAGAGAAGCAGAGGCGAGCGAGGCAGAAGGCAGCATGCCAAGGTTGAGTGTGGTAAGAGTGTGCTGTGCACAGGGAGAGAGGTGCCACAATCAACTATAGAATTTTGTAAAATTAACATATACTAATAAACACTAATAAAAATTAATCTTTTGATACTTCAGAAGCAGCAGAAATGAGCTTTTTGATCAGAACACATCTTCTAGCAGAAAAGTTAAATATCTAAGAATAAATCTAGTCAACTACATCATATCAACCCATTTAGAAGACATGATTATTTTTATAAACGCGTTTGAGGATGTGGAGGGCACAATAATATGAATTTTTTCTTTCTTTTGATTAAAACTACATCTAATCATTTTCGTGCAGTGTTATTTAATATGTAAATTCTATTGCTTTACATGAAGTATGACTAAAAATACACAGAGGAATAAACATTTCATAAAAGAATCTTATAACTAATTATCCACATACATAGTTATGCATGCCAGGAAAATGTTCAACTCTACTTGCCAAAAGTAGCATATAAGGTTTTTGTCATGCCATTAATTTTAATTGACTCAAGCTGAAAACAGCTGCATTTTTTGTAGAAGAGAGATCCACACATAGATTGTGTCAAATGTATCCTTTGGGAGATTACAGGCCAATGAAAAAGAGAAAGAATAGGTCATCACAGTGAAGGGTTGAACAATCATAAGCTGAATGGAGATGTCAGTTATAACTTTGATTTGCAAAGAAGCCAAAGATGGCACCATTGGCCAAAAAGTAAACTTGATACAAAGCGATCATCTCTCCTTGAGAAAGAGTGAGAGGATGCTATTTGTAAAAATTAGATGAATTTATATTTCTTACCTGATTAGTAATGAAACAGGCATGTTCATTTTGGGATATCCTCTCCACCATAACTTAATTTGTCCCTTTCAACATGTACAGTAGACCTTCCAAATGTTTTAAATACATTTGCCATCGCAAACAAATTAGGAATCATTTCAACCTGTTTTTAACCCATCTTTGTGAGAAAGAGAATAAAGAAAGGATAACAAAATGAGAGAGTAGGAGAGAAGGACAGGCAGGCAGACAGAAGGAAGAAGATTAAAAAGACCAGGGAAGAACACTGTGTATGTGCACTTTGGTATCTTCTCATCCCATGTCCATATCACTCTAGTCTGCCCTGATAAGGAGCATATTGGGTCAGATATCTTCATCCCAAGTACGTTTGGTTAAAAAACAAATGCCTGGGCTAATCTGAAGTGAGGATTTGTGAAAAAGGACAGAGACGCAGCCTGGTTGTCACTGTGAGTATAGCACTATCTTTCAGAGATACCTCATAAGCTAAGTATGGATGAAAGGTTGATAAGCAGGTACTCTGACTCTCCCAAGACTTCAAGGGCTACCACATGATCAGATGACGATCAAGGATACAATGAGACTAGTAGTACAATACCCTCGCCTCTGTTGAAAGAGTTCCCATGAGTTACTCTGGAATAAGAATCAACTTACAAATGATGCATAACATTGAGAAACACTTCCTTATAAAACACAAACTGAATATGGAAAACAGTGTAAACAACATCAAGGAAAAGTCCTGCTGATTGGTCCAAACTTTGAAGGCCTGGCATATATAAGGTCCAGAATGCAAGAACTCATCATACTGTAGAAAACTCACCTGTTAACAGGAACACACAACCACCCTAACACCATGGCCAACTCTTGCTGCTCCCCTTGCTGTCAGCTTACTTGCTGCAGGACCAGTTGCTGCAGACCAACCTGTGTGGCCAGCTGCAGTCCATCCTGCTACCAGCCCAGCTGCTGTAAAACCACTTGCTGTAGGACCACCTACTGTAAGCCAACTCCTGTGACCGGCTGCTGCAGCACACCCTGTTGTCAGCCCAGCAGTTGTAAAACCACCTGCTGTAGCACCATCTGCTGTAAGCCAACCTGTGTGACCAAGTGCTGCCAACCCAGCTGCTGTGAAACCACCTGTTGTAAGACCACCTGCTGTAAGCCAACCTGTGTGACCAGCTGCTGCAGCACGCCCTGTTGCCAGCCTAGTTGCTGTGAAACCACCTGTTGTAAGACCACCTGCTGTAAGCCAACCTGTGTGGCCAGCTGCTGCAGCCCAATCTGCTGTGAAACCACCTGCTGCAAACCAGCCTGTGTGACCAGCTGCTGCAGCCCACCCTGTTGCCAGCCTAGCTGCTGTGAAACCACCTGTTGTAAGACCACCTGCTGTAAGCCAACCTGTGTGGCCAGCTGCTGCAGCCCAATCTGCTGTGAAACCACCTGCTGCAAACCAGCCTGTATGACTAACTGCTGCAGCCCACCTTGCTGCCAGCCCAGCTGCTATGAAACCACCTGCTGTAGGACCACCTGCTGTAAGCCAACCTGTGTGACCAGCTGCTGCAACCCAATCTGCTGTGAAACCACCTGCTGCAAACCAGCCTGTGTGACCAGCTGCTGCAGCACACCCTGTTGCCAGCCTAGCTGCTGTGAAACCACCTGCTGTAAGACCACCTGCTGTAAGCCAACCTGTGTGACCAGCTGCTGCAGCCCAATCTGCTGTGAAACCACCTGTTGCAAACCAGCCTGTGTGACTAACTGCTGCAGCCCACCTTGCTGCCAGCCCAGCTGCTGTGAAACCACCTGCTGTAGAACCACCTGCTGTAAGCCAACCTGTGTGACCAGCTGCTGCCAGCCCAGCTGCTGTGAAACCACCTGCTGCAAGCCAGCCTGCGTGACCAACTGCTGTAGCACACCCTGTTGCCAGCCTAGTTGCTGTGAAAGCACCTGCTGTAAGACCACCTGCTGTAAGCCAACCTGTGTGACCAGCTGCTGCAGCACACCCTGTTGCCAGCCTAGCTGCTGTGAAACCACCTGTTGTAAGACCACCTGCTGTAAGCCAACCTGTGTGACCAGCTGCTGCAGCCCAATCTGCTGTAAAACCACCTGCTGCAAACCAGCCTGTGTGACCAGCTGCTGCAGCACACCCTGTTGCCAGCCTAGCTGCTGTGAAACCACCTGCTGTAAGACCACCTGCTGTAAGCCAACCTGTGTGACCAGCTGCTGCAACCCAATCTGCTGTGAAACCACCTGCTACAAACCAGCCTGTGTGACCAGCTGCTGCAGCCCACCCTGTTGCCAGCCTAGCTGCTGTGAAACCACCTGCTGTAAGACCACCTGCTGTAAGCCAACCTGTGTGACCAGCTGCTGCAACCCAATCTGCTGTGAAACCACCTGCTACAAACCAGCCTGTGTGACCAGCTGCTGCAGCCCACCCTGTTGCCAGCCTAGCTGCTGTGAAACCACCTGTTGTAAGACCACCTGCTGTAAGCCAACCTGTGTGACCAGCTGCTGCAGCCCAATCTGCTGTAAAACCACCTGCTGCAAACCAGCCTGCGTGACCAGCTGCTGCAGCACACCCTGTTGCCAGCCTAGCTGCTGTGAAACCACCTGCTGTAAGACCACCTGCTGTAAGCCAACCTGTGTGACCAGCTGCTGCAACCCAATCTGCTGTGAAACCACCTGCTGCAAACCAGCCTGTGTGACCAGCTGCTGCAGCCCACCCTGTTGCCAGCCTAGCTGCTGTGAAACCACCTGTTGTAAGACCACCTGCTGTAAGCCAACCTGTGTGACCAGCTGCTGCAGCCCAATCTGCTGTAAAACCACCTGCTGCAAACCAGCCTGCGTGACCAGCTGCTGCAGCACACCCTGTTGCCAGCCTAGCTGCTGTGAAACCACCTGTTGTAAGACCACCTGCTGTAAGCCAACCTGTGTGACCAGCTGCTGCAACCCAATCTGCTGTGAAACCACCTGCTACAAACCAGCCTGTGTGACCAGCTGCTGCAGCCCACCCTGTTGCCAGCCTAGCTGCTGTGAAACCACCTGTTGTAAGACCACCTGCTGTAAGCCAACCTGTGTGACCAGCTGCTGCAGCCCAATCTGCTGTAAAACCACCTGCTGCAAACCAGCCTGTGTGACCAGCTGCTGCAGCACACCCTGTTGCCAGCCTAGCTGCTGTGAAACCACCTGCTGTAAGACCACCTGCTGTAAGCCAACCTGTGTGACCAGCTGCTGCAACCCAATCTGCTGTGAAACCACCTGCTACAAACCAGCCTGTGTGACCAGCTGCTGCAGCCCACCCTGTTGCCAGCCTAGCTGCTGTGAAACCACCTGTTGTAAGACCACCTGCTGTAAGCCAACCTGTGTGACCAGCTGCTGCAGCCCAATCTGCTGTGAAACCACCTGCTACAAACCAGCTTGTGTGACCAGCTGCTGCAGCACACCCTGTTGCCAGCCTAGCTGCTGTGAAACCACCTGCTGTAAGACCACCTGCTGTAAGCCAACCTGTGTGACCAGCTGCTGCCAGCCTAGCTGCTGTGAAACCACCTGCTACAGGACCACCTGCTGTAAGCCAACCTGTGTGACCAGCTGCTGCCAGCCCAGCTGCTGTGAAACCACCTGCTGTGAACCAGCCTGTGTGACCAGCTGCTGCAGCCCACCCTGTTGCCAGCCTAGCTGCTGTGAAACCACCTGCTGTGAACCAGTCTGTGTGGCCAGCTGCTGCCAGCCCAGCTGCTGTGAAACCACCTGCTGTAAGACCACCTGCTGTAAGCCAACCTGTGTGACCAGCTGCTGCAGCCCACCCTGTTGCCAGCCTAGCTGCTGTGAAACCACCTGCTGTGAACCAGCCTGTGTGACCAGCTGCTGCAGCCCACACTGCTGCTGTGAGTCCAGCTACTGCCAGCCTAGCTGCTGCCCAACCTGCTGTGAAACCACCTGCTGCTAAACTGCCTGCTCTAAACCAACTTATATGACCAGCTGTTGCTGTGATTCCAGCTGCTATAAGTCCTGCTGCTGATCAACTTTCCAACTGAACAATACGACACAACCATACTTCTGTCACACCAACCTTGCCGTGTGGGCATAGGCTCACATCTTAGCATGAAGTTATCACTACTTTGGAAACCTATTCATCACTGTGATGGGTTGCAAGACTGCCCCGCTCTGTCTCCTTCACACTATCCCTCTCCGTCCCCTCTCCCTCCCCCTCTCCTTCTCCATCTTCCTCTCCCTCTTCCTCTCCCCCATCTCTCTCCTTTTCTCTCTTTAATGTAGATCATGTGCTGGCTTCAGAGTCAGATGAGGAAGCCAGTCCTCAGCTTCTCTTTTGAGCCCCAGATCTTTATCTTTCCCTCTGAACAACTGAAAGACACTTCAATTAAATAATCAAAAATATATGAAAACTTAATAAATTCTGAACTATTATTCATTCGGTATTGTCTGTTGTTATTATACTTAGATAAGTTACTTGAGGGTAGAGCCATATGCTCAAAAGACTTTTTGTTGTACAATATAGTCTCTGTGTGTGTCTTTACGTCTCTCTCTCTCTCTCTCTCTCTCTCTCTCTCTCTCTCTCTCTCTCTCTCTCACACACACACACACACACACACACACACACATTTTTGTTATCCTTCTTTCCCAGCAAGGGACATAAACTACATGTACTCCTCTTAAGGTTCCACCAACAAACCAAAGCAGGATGCCACCAAAGTAGATTCTGAGGAGCCAATGAGGTTTTTGGGCTTCCTTACAGAGTATAGATGAGGGGCTGCTTTATAGAAGTGTGGATGTGCCTCACTGTAAAGTTTACACTGGAAAGCCTTTATCCAGCAGGAATAAGTGCTTTCTGATAGCTGCACAGGTAGCTTCCCACCCCTAGTCTTCCCCTTCCTAGATACTCTAGCCCCTCTCACCCATAGTTTGAGCAGAGTGGTATAGAACAGCTGGATACTCAAGTGACAGTCTCCTGACCCTCCCATCCCTCTGTGACATATGTAAACAGTAAACAAGCCCAGATGGAATGATCTTTTACAAAGGGTTCCAAGATGGCAGTTGTTTAGCTCTAAGAACAGACCTGTAAAACACACACACACACACACACACACACACACACACTCGCATATACACACGGACACACAAGAACACATACAGAGAGAGAGAGAGAGAGAAAGAGAGAGAGAGAGAGAGGAGGAGGAGAGAGAGAGGGAGGGAAGGAGC
Organism: Rattus norvegicus; assembly: GCF_021556685.1. NCBI lineage: Eukaryota > Metazoa > Chordata > Mammalia > Rodentia > Muridae > Rattus > Rattus norvegicus. Next base: position 91,189,965 of record NC_141543.1, read on the forward strand.
GAAGGAGGGAGGAAAGGAGGGAGCGAGGGAGGGAGGAGGGAGGGAGGGAGAGACTGGACCTAATAGCATCCATCAGATCTCTGGAACACTTGGAAGTTAACAGCCAATGTTTCCCAGCTCCCCATTTCCCTTTCTCCAAGTAGTAAAAACCATTCTGCTCTTTCTTTCCCTAAGTCTGCCTTTCAGAAACCTCACCATTCTGCTCTTTCCTTCCCTAAGTCTGCCTTTCAGAAACCTCGTTTGTCTGGAATCACACAGCACTGTTTTTCCTGCCGTGCTTACATCCGTTTACAGTTGTTTGGCGTTAAGGTTGCTCACATGGCTTATCCATTGTGAGTAGGTTTGGTGTGAGCATGGAAGTGCTACTGTCTCAGCTCCTCCTGAATGTCCTGAGATGATCTCTGAAAGTAGGCTGCTACTCTCTTGACCCAGAAACCCTTCAAAAGCATACAATTAAGACCTTCCAATGAACACGTGGAACTGACTGGTAATACAATGGTGTGGAGATGGTCCCAGCATCAGTAATATAAACAAGTATTGTTCTGCTATTGTGGCTTTAAAATACAAAAACTAATGGTAAATTTAAGGAGTGAGATGTACATTCTCAGTTCATTAAATATATCCAGGTGAACAATCTGCACATGGTGGACTATGGTAGGATTGAGCTGACATCCTCTCTTAAGAGTTCAAGTACTCCATGATCTTCCCACCCCAATACACAAACACATATACCTTCCCCATCTGTGCTGGAGTTCTGGCTGGCTTGATCTTGTTATGCAGGTCTTGGAGCATGGGAGAGTCTGTTTTCAGGGATGAGGGTTCTACTCAAGCACCAGTACCAGTCCCACATCCATGCACATGCAGGCAGCACTAAATGATTTTAGTGGGTATTAAACTAAAACAACAACAAGCTAACTGAATCCGTGATTTTTTATTCCACTGGTGTTTATGAGCAAAAACCATAAATTAGCGATAATCATCTCGTAAAATGACAATAACGAATGCTCAAAAATTCCTATGCACTATCCAAACTCCTCTTTTCTCTATTTATTTTCACAACACTCTCCTTCTTTGTTTGGATGGAAAACTGATTTGCCAGTCATTTCTCCCTCCTTCTTAACTCTAGACAAAGAGCAAAATTACCTTTAGTTTTCTTGTCCATCAACATTGAGGTGGGTGTCAGTTACTCATAGTAAGACATACATGAACCTGTGAATATACAAGGACTTTGATGGATGAACAGAGGGCAAAACTAACTCAGCACTGGGCAGAGGAAATGTATGAGAGTGTAGGAGAGGGGGGGGAGATAGATAGATAGATAGATAGATAGATAGATAGATAGATAGATAGATAGATAGATAGATAGATTGGAAGGGTATTTTAAGATTTTCCTATCTGATACAACTAACATTAGCAATATAACCTTTATTATTTTAGAATAGGGCTCATCTATTCCTAGTTTTCCCAGAGCCTTTATCATGAAAACCTGTTGAACTTTATCAAATGCCCTTTCTATATCTTTCCTATATGATCATGTGCTTCCCACCTTAAGATTAGTCATAGGATGAATTCCATTTATTGATCTGCATGTTGAACCAACCTTACATTCTTTGGATTAAATCTCCTTGGTCTTGGTGGTTGTTGTTGTTGATGGCCTTGCTGTTTTTGACGAAAGTTCTCACTATGTGGACCAGGTTGGCCTGGAACTATTCACCTGCCTCTGCCTCTCAAGTATTGGGATTAGCTGCCACACCCAGCTAAATCTCCTTATTCTTGATATATGATTTTCTCAGTATGTTCTAGGGTTCAGTTTGCAGGGGCAGGGATTCAGTATATTGTGCTTATGTTCTTAGGAAAATAGGTCTATCATTTTCTTTTTCATTCCCTCTTCGATGTTGGTGTCAGGAGAACACTGGCTTCATAGGATGTGTTTGGTACCGTTCCTTCCCTTCTTCTTTCATAGGAAAGTTTGAAAAGTATTAGCATTTGATCATCCTGAGGTTTTGATAGAATCCATCAATGAATTTTGCTTTTATTCCACCATGGTCTGGTAGGATGCAAGGAATTAATTCCTTTTTTGTACTCATTGGGGCGTTTTAGGTACTTGTTTATGGCCTCTATCTGATGAAAGCTCAGCTATGTTCTGAGCTTTTGTGAGAAGAACTTTAATTACTGTATCAATCTCATCATTCATTATGGGTCTATTCTGGATTTATTTTAGTTAGGTCATACATATTTAGAAGTGTATCCATTTTATCTAGGTTTTCCAACTTTGGGGAAAATAACTTTTGCAGTATCTCCTAATGATCTGAATTTCACTGGGGTCTGTTGTAACTTCTCCATGTCTTCTCTTGTTTTATTATTTTGATATTCTCATTCTTTCCTTTTGATGAATTGGGCTAGAGGTTTGTCAGTGCTGTTAAGCTTTTCAAAGAACCAGCTCTTTGTTGGTTGATTCTGCATATGGTTTTAGTCTCTACCTCATTCATTTCCACCCTACATTTTGGGGTTTTGTTGTTGTTTTAGTTTGGTTTGGTTTTTTTGTTTTGTTTTGTTTTGGTTTGTTTTGTTTGCATCTACTACATTTTGAATAGATTTCCATAGAGTGTCAGGGTGCATCAGTAGGTTATTTGAGACTTCCCGAGGGCTCTGTGTGTGGGAACACTTATAGCTGTAAACTTTCCTTTTAGGAATGCCTTAAGTGTTCTCCAGAGAAGCTGGTATCCTATACATTGGTTCTCATTTATGTCTTAAGAAATTTTAATGTCTCCCCTACTTCTCAGCGATCCATTTTTTCACTCAAAAGCATCCTGTTCAGCCTCTAAGAATCCGTGTAGTTTCTGCACACTTCCTTGCTATTGGTTTCTACTTTTGTTCCTCTATAATCTGATAGGATGTAAGGAATTAACTCCTTGTTTACACTTGTTAAGGCTTGCTTTGCGGTTTATGATGTGATGGATTTCAGAAAGATTCCATGTGCTGCTGAAGAGAATGCGTGCTCCTTCTGAGTTGGGGGGAATATTCCATATATGTCTGTAAAGTTAGTATATGGAAGAATTTAACCTTGAAGTTAAATTCTGAAGGAGACCTTTGCTGAGGTCTACTTTGGTAATCTATGATGTGATCATGGTAAAACATGAGAGAGGGCACTAAACTCTCCCGATAGCTTTTGTGTTGGGAACATTTCCTCTAAAACATGGGATGAGACAAGAGTCCCCACCATCTCCCCTCCTGTTCTGTATTGTGTTCAATCTTAGTCAAAGTGACAAAATAAGAGATGATATACAAGGGACAACAACATGAAAGGAGGAAGCAAAACTATGTCTATTCCCAGACACATGATTCTATAATTAAAAGGCTATACAGAATCTACCAGAAAACTCTCATGCTTACTAAACACTTTTAATTTGCAAGATACAAAACCAAAATACAAAATTTGGTAGCATACATAGCAATAATGAACCCATTGTGAAGGGAGTTATGAAAACATTGTATTCACTATAGCTCCCACACATAAGTTCTTATAAATGAACTTCACCAAAGATGTGAAAGATCAACACAATGAAAACTTCAAGACACTGAAGAACAAAATTAAAAAAGATGTCAAATTATGCAGAAATCTTCCAGTAGGTTGATATTGTGAAAATGCCCATAATACTAAAGATTATTTATAACTAAACCCTATTTCCATAAAAACTCTAGTCACAGTCTTCATAGAATCAAAAATAGTCAAAATATATTTTATATGAAAAACAAAAGAATATATATATATGCAAAGCAATCCTATACAGAAAAAATATTACTAGAAGTACCAAAATGTATGTCCTTGAATTATGCTACAGAGCAAAAGTGATACAAATCATTTGTATAGGAACAAAGATAGACAGTAAGACCAATGGAGTAGGATAAAGGACTGAGAAACATATACACAGATATACAGCCACCAAATACCATCTCCCCAAGTGTACTTGACACAACTGGGACCCAGCAGTAGAGCTTGTACGAGCGTAGATGCCTGACTCATCTGGAGGTAGGTTTTTGTAGATGAATAGACAAAAAGCTAGGCATTCTTTGATGTGAGCATAGCACCCTGTCAGCCTTCTCCATAGCTACTTCCTAGTCCAAGTCCAAGCAAAGGAAGAAAGCTACAGAAGCAACACTCTCCCTACCCTCTCTGCCTTGAGGAGCAAACACATTACCGCATGATATTCAGAACTGTGATGAGGTTAATGGTGCATGTGACTCTTTCCTTTTATCTGAAAAAGGTCTTGTGAGTTACTCCCCGAAAACAAACAAGTTAAATACATTTAAAAAGATTCCTATTAAGGAATGGCTTCTTCCTTGATACATAAACTTTGAATATGGAAAATAGTGTGATGAACAAGGAAAACTGCCATTGGTCCAAAACTAGGTGAGCTGATGTACAAAACACTCAAATGAAATGAACTCAGAGTATTCTAGAAGACTCACTAGTAAACAGAACACCACCACCCCCACACACTCCTGATACCATTATCAACTCCTGCTGCTCTGCTCCCCTTGCTATCAGGACAAGTGCTGCAGGACCAGCTGCTGGAAACCAACATGTGTGACCAATTGCTACCACCACAGCTACTGTGGGTACAGCTGCCACGGGTACAGCTGCTGTGGTCAAGTTAACAACAACCGAAGCTTCTATCAGCCCTGCCAACATCCAACTTGCTGTGAAACTACATGCTACAAGACCACCTGTTGCAAGCCAACGACTGAGACCACTGCTGCCAGGTGTGCGGCATCCCCAGCTGGTGCAGCACATCCTGCTGCCAGCCCTGCTGTCCATCAACTCGCTATGAAACCACTTGCTGTAGGACCACCTATTTTAAACCAGTCCGTGTGACCAGCCACTGCAGTGAGCCCTGTAGCCAGCCCAGTACTGTGTGTCCAACTGTTGCCAGCCCTGATGAGGATGATCAATCCCGCAAGGGACAAATGTCCACGCAGCTTATGTAAAACTTTTTGCTTGTGCTAAAAGACATTATTAGCCTAACAACAAAAATCCTTTTAATAATCAATTTTTTATTTAAACATTAATTTTCTTAAGTGGTTTCAGAGTTCTTGCTTTCACTCACTTCCTACTATTTCAGATCCTATGCCACCTCGTGTGGAAGCCTCACTTCAGCCTCAATTCTATGCCACAGTCTTTACCCCGTCTTCTAAATAACTTAGGAGAGCATGTTCACTAAAATGTCATAGATTCATGCATCTTTTTAAACACACTTCTTTCTACAGTGTGCTCCATACTCTTATGCTACTTTCTTCCCCCCGGTCACTCTGAGCTACCTCATAAAACATAGGCAGCCTTCACAAATTCTTAATTAATGCACCATATTCCACCCCATATTGTCTGTCTGTATTATTCTGGGGTGAAGTTGTTTGATAGGAGATCTACACGTGCAATCAATTTTCCCACGTACATAGAAGGTACAATGTTACAAAGCAGATCACTTAAGTTACTCATCTTGCATACCTAATGACCAACTCACCATCACGAACTCCTTCAATGAAGCCAGGGTCACTCTAACACCAAAGCCATGCAAAGACACGACGAAAGAAAAGTACAGGCCAATATCCCTGATGAACATGGACTAAAAACTACTCAATAAAATGTTTGCACATGGTACAGACATACATCAAAAGGACTCATTCACCATGACCAAGTGGGTTTTATCTGTGAGATTCAGGGATGATTCAACACACAAAAGTTACTAAGTAGAAGAAACCACATATATGGACTTAGAAACATGAACCACAAGATAATCTCAGTGGATGAAGAGAAAGCCTTCGGCAAAATCCAACATACCTTCATGATAAAAGCCCTAGAGAAAATAGGACTGCAGAGAACACATCTCAACATAAAGACTAGTACAGTCATTATGGAAATTGGTTTAAAGTTTTTCTAAAAATTAAAGTAAGCATTTCCTTGTGACCCACATTTACCCTCTTAGGCATGTACCCAAAGGACTCCATACTCTACCACAGACACTGTTTTGTTTTAAGATTGCTTGAAAAACATCCATAGAGTTTTTCTACTAGCTACTGTCTCCTTTTCCATTCCCACTACTGTATAAAGATTCTCATTTCTCCACATCCTCGTCAACATCTTTGTCTCTAGTTTTTCTCTGATAATAGATGGATATAGTGTTCCAATGTTACAATTACTGAACAAATCCCAGTCATTACCAGTCTGGGAAGAGTGTGCAATCTGACTAGTAAACTAGATAGCAGATCTTGTGCTCAGCTTACCTGACGTCACCTTTCTTCAAACTGCCTGTGCTTCTAACTATGTCACTACAAGTGTCTCTTGCTAAAACTAATCTACATTCTCTTGGTTTGTTTGTTTGTTTGTTTGTTTGTTTGTCCTAAGGTACTGTGGTGCACAGTTCTTATGCTGATCTTTCTATTTGTTACCAAAACAATACCCCTCAACCTCAGAGAAAGAAATTTTTCTGTTAACTAGAATTCTGTTTCAGACACCATACCTTCTTATCCTGCTAGGACAACATGGAGGATCTTGACGGTCCTGGGAAAGACAGGAGGTAGAAAAGCACCAGGTAAAACAGGTTTCATCCCCAGAGGATACCTCACTGACCTGCTATTCACCCCCAGACTCATTACCATCTCCCTGTCATACATTACCCTAGTAAAATCCCTGCCCAACCATATAATGCAGATGCAAACCAGCTCCTGAAGATTAAAGGACAGGACTCTCTCATCTCCAAGATGGACTCTACCTCCTCCACAAAAACTTGGTGAATAATGTTCTCATTCATATTCAGTATCTTCCCCTTTGTTCCTTTACCTTCGGATCCATTGTTCAGGTGACAGCCTGATTGGCCAATCATTTTCCCCAAATTTTTGGCTCCATAGAATCTGGATTTGGGGCTGGAGAGATGGCTCAGCAGTTAAGAGCACTGACTGCTCTTCCAGAGGTCCTGAGTTCAAATCCCAGCAACCACATGGTGGCTCACAACCATCTGTAATGGGATCCGATGCCCTCTTCTGGTGTGTCTGGAAAAAGTTACAGTTGTTCATATAAATAAAATAAACAAATCTTTAAAAAAAAAAGAATCTGGATTTTGCTCTTACTCCCATGATACCTAAAGGGGAAAGCAAACCAGTTTGGGATAAAATAGAAAAACAAACAAACTGGCAACATTTTTATTTGGTCCTTTTTATAACATTTCAGAGTGTGTTAGGACATTGTCACACAAATATAATTACTTTTAATAACTTCCACAAGCATTATGAGCTAAATATTAGTCTCAGAATAATAAAGTTTAGGTAAATAAAGGTGTCAAAATAGTATTTTTTCCAAAAATGTCAAGAGCTCTCATATTTTCTGTAATTTTTAATCAGGTAATACTCGACATACCTTGTATGTTCTTTCTCTATTTAATAAGCACACTCTCTCCTGAGCTTACCTCAGAAAGTTTGGTTGGCACATACAGCGAAAATAAACACCTGTTCCGGTAATTCTGTAATGACAAAACACACTTCACTCTTATTCTTTGGAATAGTTCAGTATTGCATGAAGGACTATGATTAATCTCATAAATTTAGTTGATACTTTATTTTCTGTGTTCCAAATGTGTAAGGCACCTCGGTAACTTGGTCACGTGTTCCTTTCTGGGACTCCCCCACAGCATCTGTACAGAAAGAAACCCATGATACGTGCCAGCGCACCCACCAAGGAAACACCACTGCTCCCTACACCAGCTCTGAGTCACTGAAGTGTTTTCTGCAGCCATGAGAAGTCTTAATGAAATTAAAAATGGGGAGGGGTTGGAGAGACGGCTCCATAGTTAAGAGCACTGGCTGCTCTTCTCGAGGACCTGTGTTTGATTCCCAGCACCCACATGACAGTTCGCAATTATCTGTAACTCCAGTTCTCAGAGATCCAGCACCTTTTCTGGCCTCCTGGGCACCGGGTTTACAAGTAATGCACAGACAGTGCATACACTTGAAGCACGCATACACATGAAATAAAGTAAAGTACTTTTTAAAAAAATAAACATAGGGAAACAAAGCAAAGCCACATTATGTTACAAAAAAGTTTGGTACATAGATAAACTCAGAACAGACTTAGTTAGATGAGCTAGAGGAAATATGATAAAAACAGGAAGAATGGAAAATTACATTTAGGAATATATCTGTATAGTCAGTATGCATTCCAAATAAGTCATACATGGGTCAAATCCTGTGCCACATAGACCAATCGTAACCAAACTGAATTGGCTTCAGCATGGCTGTCTCAGTCTAACACTTGAAAAGGCCTCATGTTTTAACCACCTTTACTAAAAAAGAGGCTATAATCAAATATCTTGAATTTTCAACTAGAATCATGTTGTGAAACATGAATACATTTGGGATTGATGATTTGGGAGTGGGGGGCAGACAAAAATAAGAATCTAGTTTCCCAGTACCATTTGTTAAAGATGCTGTCTTTGGTCTGATGTGTATTCTTGGTATTTTTGTAAAAAAAAAAATCACGTGTCTAAAGGGGGGGGTGCATGAATCTGATGAACAGTAAGGAGGGGTATACTGAAAGATTTAGAGCAAGGAAAAGAAAGGGAGAAATGTTGCAATTAAAATACAATCTGAAAAAATCAACAAAAATACTCATAAGCTCAAAGAACTATTTAAAAAAAAAGTCATGCGTCAGAAATTTTAGGATCTCAGGCTTATATGTGGGTCCCTAATTCTATTCTGCTAATTACTGTACCTCTTTTTAGGCCTATACCAGAATGTTTTATTACTATAGGTCTGTGGCGTAACTTGAAATCAGGGATGTTGAAGCTTCCAGTGGCATTTTTATTGTTCAAGGTTGTTTGGGCAAGCTGGAGAGATGGCTCAGTGGTTAAAATCATTGGCTGCTCTTCCAAAAGACCAAAGTTCAATTCCCAGCACCCACATGGCACCCGCAACTGTCTATAACTCCAGTTTCAAGGGATCTGGCACCCTCACACAAATATACATGTATGTAAAATACCAATGCACAAAAAATTAATTTTTTTTCAAAAGGTTGTTTTGGCTATCCAGAGTCTTATGTGCTTCGATATGAATATTAAGATGGTTTTCTTAATTTGTGTGAGGAATTGTGGTGAAATTTTCATGGAGATTGCACTGGATCTGTGGACTGCTTTTGGTACAGTGGTCATTTTCTCCATATTAATCTATGATTGTGGAAACCTTTTCCATCCCCTAGCATATCAATTTCTTTCTTTCATGTTTTATAGTTTCCATTGCACAGGTTTCTCTTTTGCTAGCTCTGGAGGTTGGGGACAATCATTGTGAAATAATGCCTTTAGGACAGGATGACATCACTGCATGCATAAACTCACAGGATCTGTGATTATCTATCCATGATCTGCATGAGATCAAAGCAGCCGTAATTTCAGCATATTAGGAGAGGTCGTCATGAAGCCCTCTCCCTAGCTGACAATCTTTGTCAGCTGAAGGCTGCTGGGGTAGGGAATATAAAAGTTCTTAGATTTTTAAGGGAATAGCCCGTACTCCAGTGGATAGCGTTGATGTTGATGATAGGCGTGGCCAACTTTAGAGGTCGTGCTAAACCATGCTGTTGGATGCCCACCAGCTTTGCTATCGACAATACCGATGATGATAGCATTTGCCCAAGATACTTTCCACGGACAGATTTATCTAACTCAATGGGCTTGAAACCACTGATACCTCAGTTGGGCCTGTGGACATTTCCGGTGGACATCTCCATTTGCGTCAGCATATGGACAGTACTGATTGGACTCAGTGGTCCAGAATGAAGACATGAAGTTGGAAGGGAGACACAGTGGAGGAGTCTGGAAGAAGTTGGGGAGGGAATGGGTTATCGACCAGATTATTTAATATGCATATGTGGAATTCTGAAAAGTTGAAGTTTTCTTAAGTCAACATATTTCCCAAATACAATATGAAAAATGAGAAAAGTACTGTTATCTTTGTAAACCAGCACCACACATCATAGAGCACGCCTGTCACTCAAAGGAGGGACTTTGCAAAAGAGAAAGGGCTAACTCACAAGATAGTCAAACAAAGAGACAGGAAGAACTCCTCAAGTCTGCCTTTTCTGGGATACAGTCAAGGAATATTGATGGGATAAAGACCATAGTGACCCATGGTAGAGGCATAGCAGGTGGATGCAAAGTGAACTCATCCAGTTTGAACATGGGCAATCAAACGCCATGGCCTTTCCAGGACACGGGTGAAGAAAGCAACATACCAGGGTGGTTGTCCACCCTCTTATCTTGAAGAAATCACCCACAGAAATGTCCACAGTCCCAGTTGAAGTATCAATGGCTTCAACCCCATTGGGTTAGATAAGAAATCTGTCCCTGGAAAACATCTTAGGCAAATGCTATCATGAAGGCCCACACATCATCATCAGTGTTTTCTATAGCAAAGTCAGTGGTCATATAACAACACGGCCTAGCACAACCTGTAAAGTTGATGACCTCTAAGATTAAAGTCAGCTAAAAGAGAGTCATTGAAGGAAAAAAAGAAGATCGAACTGACTGTCAAGCTTCAAGTCAGCATTAACCTCGGTTCCTCTAGGGAGGATGCGAGGATGTGAGGATGCAATTCGGAGATTTTGGAGTTCATTTCGATTTCTTACTTCAGCCTTAACAGCATGGTTGTGTCCACTTCATGCTGTTCTCCTGAATTGGAAATTAATTATTATGTTCATTTAAGATGATTGAGAGTTCTGAGGAAACCTGTCAATGTCCCTGGTAAGTTGAGGACCATAGCAGCAACCCGTAACTCCTCCCTTGAATAAAAAGAAGATAGAATGGTAAGGCAAACAGAGTAAAATACAGATAGACAGGAAGAACACTGATCTAAGATCACTAGCCCTACTTCCACACAGGTTAGAACTGTATTTGTCTGGACCCCAGTTTGTTCAGGTCAGCAGCAGTTATACGACCAAACATCCTCTAGACTCATCTCATTTTATCTCAGACCTGGGAAATGAGAGCAAGACTATCACTGTATCCATTAATACCTCCCCCCTCCAGGGTATCCTGCTGCTTCAACGTCCTTGCGCTGACTGGCTAGGCTCTACTATGGAAAGCATTGTGCTTGACATCCTCTTCCCAATTTGCCTTTTGTTTTTCTTGGCAGCATCTCATATAGCCCAGGCTGATCTCAAACTCCCTATGTATCCAAGCATAACCTTGAACTTCTAATCCTCCACCTCTAACTCTCAAGTACTGAGACGTTAGCTATGCGCTACCATGCCTGGTTAATACAGTATTAGGAATTCACACCCTAACCAAGCATCCTTCCAACTGAGCTACATCATCAGTCCCTCACCCCAAACTGCCTTTGATGCATCTGGAACAACCAAGCAGAGGAGCTGGTACTGAGACAGATGCCCAGATGAGCCTATGGAGTCAGGCTTCTGTGAGTGAACAAGGAGCTAGTCATTCAGGTCATTTCTGAGCACCGCCAAGCCTCTCTCCTGAGTCTCTTCCTAACCTAAGTAGAGCCAAAGGAATAAAACTTTAAAGGGAGCCTCCTAGGGTTCAAGAGTGATCACACCATCAAGTGCCTGCAACGGTTTTTATTTTTTTAAATGAGTTGTTCTCAATTAAGGTCCTTACTTTGAAAAACTTCATAACATTGAGAGAGCAATGCTTTCTTTGACAACATCAAACTGAATATGAAATATTACAGGAACAATGAAAGACATGCTGGTATGCAAAAGGCCTACACAGAAAATTGTCATTGTATTCTTGAAAACTGACTATTGAACAGAAGGCTAACCCCCCACTCTTACTGTTCCTCTGGCCGACAGCCTAGCTGTTGCAGAATCACCTGCTAGAGACCAAGCGGTGAGACCAGCTGCCGCCAGTCCGGCTACCAGCCCAGCTGTTCTGGGTACTCCTGCTGCCAACCCCAGTTGCTGCAATCCCAGTTGCTGCACACCCTGTTACCAGGCCAACTGGGCCAACCAACTTGCTGTGAAACCATCCGCTGCAAGACCATCTTCTGCATCACACCCTGCCACCATCTCTGCTGCTGTGGGTCTAGCTGCTGGAGGCCATGATGGTGATGGTGATGATGATGATGATGATGATGATGATGGTGGTGGTGGTGATGATGGTGGTGGTGGTGGTGATGATGATGATGATGACGATGGCATCTTACTTGCCACACTGACACAATTCACTTCTTACCTTTCTGGTAACCACCAGGCTAGCACAGATAGTGTTCATCATCTCTGTTTTAAGAGATTCTGAGCCACTCTGAGGCAATGCAGAGATCTTGCTCTTATTTCCTTACGACTTATGGATGCATATTTTATAACCACATGTCCTTCATGTGGTCATATTCTAAAACCAAGGTCTTTAAGAAAACAATTCTTTATGACAATTGCATAGTTTTATGCAACCAACCCATCCCATTTAAGACTACCATTTCTTCTACAGTGAATTCTAGATTATACACTACTCTCTCCTTCCTGTCTACTTTAAGTTGTCTATCTAGGTGCGAGAATCCTCTGTAATTCTTAATAAAATCTATCCAATGATTTGGTCTGTTTATTTTTCAGTTGGAAGAACACTCAACATGAGGCCTACATATTCAAAGAGTGCGGTGCACACCTGGTCATCTCTTTATCACACACCATAGATGTCACATTATGCAGCTATCCTGCAAGTATCTGTTTTGCATGAATTAAAGTTCACATCCATTGACTTCCAGCTCCCCATTTCCCTCTATGCTTAGCCTCTGAGAACCGCCATCTAATTCTTCTTCTGAACTTTGCTATTTATTCATGTTATTTGGATGAAGTCAGGTAGTATATGACCTTCGTACATATCACAAATGGGAGGATTTCTTTCTCTTTAAAGGCTGAAAACTGACAACATCTCTCTCTCTCTCTCTCTCTCTCTCTCTCTCTCTCTCTCTCTCTGTGTGTGTGTGTGTGTGTGTGTGTGTGTGTGTGTGTGTGTGTGTGTGTATGCTGCCTGCATGTATGTCTGTATATGACATATGTGCCTGGTTCCTGCAGAGGAACAAAGATGGCATTGAACTCACTGGAGTTGCATACACACAACGTGAACCACAACCTGGTAATGGAACCTGAGTCTTCTGGATGAGTACTCAGTGGTCCTAATGCCTCAGCCACCTCTCCAGACCCTAATGAAGTTCTAAGCTAATCATTCATGGTAGAAACTTGAATTGCTCCCATATCCTGACTGTGGCTATTACTAATGCCCTGAATAATTCAATGCTTTGATTTCTAGAGTTACCTGTACATTCCAGATATTAACATCTTCTCTGATTGGCAAAGGTTTTTCCCATTCTATAGGCATTTTCTTTACTCTCCTGATTGGCTCCTTTGAGGTGGAGCATTTACATTTTCTGTCATCTCATTTGTCAATTCCTGGGATTAGTTTCTTGCCACCAGAGTCTTTCTATGTCTGTATCTTGAAGCGTTTTCCTTATATTTTTCTTGAGCAGGGCTAATGTTGCTGCCTTTCATTGAGGTTTTTGATCTATTTTAAATGGTTTTTACGTAGAGTGAAAGACATGAATCTAGTTTTATATTTGACATGTGACCACCTAGTTTTGCTGCTACCACTTGTCAAAGAGATTAATTATCCTTTAACCACTGTGGGCTTTGGGTGCTTTTGCCAAAGATTAAGTGCCTGTAGCTATGCGGTTTTATCTGTGGGTCCTCTCTTCTACTTTGTAGTCTGCATGTCTGGTTTTTCTTTTTTGGGGGACGGGGGTTATTATGTTTTGTCTGTGTGTGTGTGCCAGTACACGACCTAAACTATAAAGCTCGTTAAAAATTAAATATCAAAAAGTATAAATCAGTAAATGGACAAATAGAGTGTGTAGACAGTTCTCAAAAGAAGAAGCAAATTAACCAGCCCTGCGGAGGGCTGGCCTGACGCTGCTTATATTCTACTGCTAAGATTGCTTCCTCAAGATCTGGTTGCCCCAGAGAAGAGGGAGTTCGCCTAAGGACCGAAGTAACACTATGTGACCTTGCTCCCAAGTTATTTCCGATTGGTGAATAAAGATGTCGACAGCTAATAGCTAGGAGAAGAGACATAGGCAGGTTTTAGGATTTCCAGGCCTGGGGAGGGGGCAGGGGCAGAGGAGAAGGATGAGGAAGGGAGAGAGGCAAGGAAGAAGGAGAAGCCACCATGGATGCGGGGAGTTTGTGAAAACGTGGCCCTAAAGGCTGGCCCATTGGAGTTAAGAGCAGCCCAGATGAAACATAGCAAGTAATAACTTAGGGATATCTGTAGGAAAATAGATTCTACTAACATAGAGGGTAGATATCTGCCCAGCTCGTGTGCTATTTAAGGCTTATTATAAATAACAAAAGTTGTGCGTCTTTTATCTGGGAACAACGGAATGATCAAGGTGGGATAGAAATTCCAGATTGGGATTCAAACTTTCTACAACACAACCCACACCTGAAAATGCCACATCCTCGCCCCTTATGTCAGTGCAAGTCACTTGCTTTGAAATTCCGTCTTGCTCCAGTCCAAATGGCTCTCATAAAGAAAACAGAGACATACATCAATAGACATACATGCAGGCAAAATTCCCATACACCTAAAAATAAATGAATACTTAAAACAACAGCAAATGTTGGTGTGAGTATGAGAAATGGGGGCATTTATACACCACTGGTAGGAAAGCAAACTAGTACAGCTACTTGTGGACATCAATGTGGGGGTTCTTCTAAAAGCTAAAAATGAGAAAGTATTAGGGGAAAAGAGGGGTTAACAGGAGTGAGAGAGAAGATAGAGGATATGACAGTATGAGCAGAATATATTCCGCAAATGTATTAAAGTGTCATAATGAAACCATTATTGGCTGTAGTTGAACATGAACCTGGGAGTAAGCCAGGAAGCAACATTTCTCCATAGTTTCTGCTTCGAGCTTCCTCCTTAAGTCCGTGCTTTGGCTTCCCTTAAAAATACACCATAACCTGCCAGCTAAATTAAACAATTTCCCCAAGTTGCTTGCCTGTCATGTGTATCACAACAGGAAGTAAACAGAGCAGACTGTCAACAACTAGGTTAAGAAACAGGCTATAGAGTTGTTAGAGCACATTTCAGATTTGGGATTCTCCAAACCCTGGATCAGCTCAGCTTTCCTTGACAGAGCTCTGTGAGGGGAGCCCCATGATCTACCTGGTCTCTGGGTGTTTTGAGGCAAAACTGAAGCTGAGGACATAAGACTGGGATTTGAGAAAGAGAAGAAATCAAACACACCTAGACGTCTTATTGGATGTAATGGGTATGAATTTTGTTCTCCAAAGACAGAATAAGCATCAGTATAAGCAATATACTCAGATGCATAATAGTTTCTGACCAGAACTAGCTTGTGGTTAGTTAGAGCTCAGATGGGCAAAGGAATTCTGGGAAGGGGCCACCAAGTTATCTTGTTTGCTACACGCTTACTCCCCTGGTCCATGATGAGGAGAAAGGTGAGCTGGGAAACTAGCATCTATTGATTATCTACTGGTATGAACCTGGGTATTTTCTCCTCCTATCTAATTCATAATCATTTTATCATGTCCATCTTGCACACGTGGCAACGGCGGCAAGGTGAGATAAGGCAGTTCATTCAGGGTTCCACAGCTAAGCCAAACTGTTGTTGCTATGCTCACTGGGAGTCCTACACAGTTTGCTCATACATGTCTAGAGGGATTGACGGAGCTATATAGACTGTGAAATTTCCAATGATTACAATTACCTGATCTGTCCACACGGTTTGACTGCATTTTCCTAATTGAGAATTCGATATGGAGAATGAAAACGAAGACTTCTGCCTGTTAAAGTGGTCCTTTGTGTCGATAGGTTCATGGAGCACTTACTATAGAAGTACTGTGCCAGATGACAGGATTAAAGACATGAGCACGGCCCTCAAGCCATCTGCCGTCATTGTCTTGAAGAACGGAGAGAAGATAAGAAATGTGCGTATCAGGAGTGAGAATCATGGACTCCCATCACAATTAAATAGGGACAGAAATGAAAGGGGTTTTACTCTGACTCACAGTTCCACAAGGAAAATGGCCTGTCGTGGCAGAGAAGACAGGACAGTAGGTAGGAAAGTCATGGTGACAGGAGCAGGATGCTGGCTGGTCACATTGGATTTATACTCAGGCAGGAGAGAGTCAACAGGAAGCAGGACCAGGCTATAAAACCTCAAGGCCTGTCCCCTTCCCTTACGACACCCTCCAGCAAGGATCCGCCTGCCAAGGGCACCACCCACTGGGGACTGAGTGCTCAAACACATGAACCCTTTGGGGAAGAGTTCACATCTAAACCACCCACATCAAAGACAGTAATATCTAGCAGGATGATGTCTTGCCAACCAAACAAGGCAGAAAAGAAGGAAAGAAAAACATTGAACACACAAATCACCGTGCAGGTGAGACAGCAGGGAGACAATGAGAAACTGGTACAGACGCTTCCAAAGTAAGTTCAAGTAAACCCAGTGGGAGCTGCAGGGACAGAGTGAATTCTCAAGTAAACGGAAGAGGAATGATGAGAATGTTCATGTCTCTGGCTCACGACCCAGCCTTTCCTGCCTCCTTCCACAGAGGGAAACATGCCGGTGAACCTAAGAAGAAAGATACAGACATGAGCTCTCTGTATGGGCATATCATACAATCTTCCTGGCAAGAGACAAAAGAAAATTAGTGGTGTGCTAAAGATGTACATCACAGAAATAGTGCACAGGCAGGCATGGCGGCACATGTCGGTACACCCAGCACTTGGGAGGCAATGGCACAAGCACTGTAATCTCAAGGCCAGCCTAGGCTGCACAGCAAGTTCCCAGTACAGCTGGATCTACAGGCTGAGACGCTGTCTCAAAACCCCCAAATAAATAAATGGGTACATATGCTAGGAGAGGGATAATAATAGGAGAGGGAAAATAATAGACAATAAAATAATCTAGACATTTCCTGGAGACCTCACGCAGTACACCTAAAATGCAAAGCTCTTAGGCATCCAGGAAAACCACTCTGAACTTTAGGGTAACAGTGGTAGGTCCCACTAAACATTAGCGATGATAAATTTGCCGCCAGAGGACCTCTAAAATTTTGTATTAGCAAGGCAGAAAGGTATTTGCTTGTTAGAAACTGTATACCACATCAAAAGGGGGAAAAGTGCCACTGTGTTTAGAGAAAAATCTCTCTGACTTCCTAGCAAAGAGCCCCAGGTAGAGGATGGACATGACGACGACAGAGACGTGCTCAGAAGTACCATCCGGATTATCCAGTAATGTTTGCTGCTGATGGGGGAACATTTAGAGGACTCGGAATAGCAATAAACTAAAAGGTGGAGAAAGTTTGCAAAAGGCCTTCAGGGAAACACCCACCAGACCATCCATTTTCATGAAAACCAGGAGTTTTCAGCCAGAAGACAAACACTGGATCTGGCAACTGTCTGTCAGAAGATTCATGAGGATTCTTTCCATGCCTGGAATTCCCTGAGCTCTCTAAGCATTCTGCCTCGGCCTGTCATTACTAGATTGATTTATTGCCAAGCAGATTGCCCTCTGAAGTCCACAGCATTCAAACAGCACTTAAGGAGAGCAGATATATGGCTATGAACTACAGTGTTCCCTTGAAAGAATGCTACCTTCAAAGGACATTTGGGGCAGAACTCGCAGTTCTGATAAACTTAGAAGGATCTGGCCTTTAGCCTTGCAAACTCAGACTCATTTTTGTTTATATACCAAGGGTGAAGCCACCGCTTGGAGCCAACACACGCTAAGGAAGCCTATAAAACCAGGGCATCTGTTTATTAACTTATGGTAGTGTTAGCTTACAGAAACTTCTCATCCTCCATATGACCAAGAAATCAACACAGGAAATGGAAAGAACAGAATGTTGGGGGACATTGGATATGCTCATTACATAATGTCTCCCCAGTGAAGCATGAGAATTCACAGTCCCAAGACTAGTCCCCACCAGCGTGCCTCCATGGGCCGTCCAATGGCGGGGCACTGGCAGGCTTGTCTTAACTCTTGAGTGTCCATGCTTTGTCAATATTTTTCACATTTTTATATACTTAGTCAAGATCTCTGTCAACTCTTGAGATTTTCAAGATGTCTTTTCTTAAGTTGACTTTACATAGTTTGGTTCGAATCTTTTGTAAGAGAAATTCCTTTTTTATTGGATATTTTATGTATTTCCACTTCAAATGTTATCCCCTTTCCTGGTTCCCCTGTCTCCCATCCCCCCTTCCCCTGCTTCTATGAAGATGCTCTCCCTCC
Organism: Rattus norvegicus; assembly: GCF_021556685.1. Classification (NCBI taxonomy): domain Eukaryota; kingdom Metazoa; phylum Chordata; class Mammalia; order Rodentia; family Muridae; genus Rattus; species Rattus norvegicus. The sequence continues at coordinate 91,208,277 of NC_141543.1, forward strand.
CACCCACCAACTCCTACCTCAACACCCTGGCATTCCCCTACACTGGGGAAACAAGTCTTCACAAGACCAAGGACTTCTCCTATTGATGCCAGACAATGCCATCCTCTGCTACATATGCGGCTGGAGCCATGGGTCCCTCCATGTGTACTTTTGGTTGGTGGCTTAGTCTCTGGGAGCTCTGGAGGGTCTGGTTGGTTGATACTGTTGTTCTTCCTATGAGGTTGCAACCACTTCAGCTCCTTCAGTCCTATCCAACTCCTCCATTGGGTCCCCATGCTCAGTCTGATGGTTAGCTACAAGCATCCTTATCTGTATCAGCAAGGCTCTGGCAGAGCCTCTCAGGAGACATCCATATCAGGCTCCTGTCAGCAAGCACTTCTTGGCATCAGCAATAGTGACTGGGTTTGGTGGCTGTATATGGGATGGATCCCCATGTGGGGCAGTCTCTGGATGGTCTTTCCTTCCATCAATGCTCCACTCTTTGTCCTTGTATTTCCTCCCACAAGTATTTTGTTTCCCCTTCTAAGAAGGAGTGAAGGATCCACATTTTGGATCTTCCAAGTCAGAAGTAGCATCTAACTGTGGCTTCCAACTTGAGGTGACATTTCGCCAACACCACTGTGTCATGAATTCCCATGGTGGAATTTATTTTGGTATAGCTCATGCTATCTCATCAGAGTATTTTCAAGTGTCTTTCAAATTTTGCTGTTTATTAGTCTTTCTCTTGTCTTCTAAGGTCTTCAAAATTGAGAATTCTCAGTGAGGTAGAACTATTATACAATGTTAATGTGGAATTATCATCATAATATTTCCTGGGCAAGTGTATGTGTATCCGTGTGTCTATATATTTGTTTGTGTGTGTATGTCTGTGAGCATATGTGTTTATATGTATGTGTGGTCTGTGTGTATATGTGAGTGCATGTATGTGAGTGTATCCATGTGTGTTTAAATGTATATGTATGTGTATATGTGCCTCTGTCCATCAGATTATGATCCAGCATCCCCAGCTTCTTATAACTCTCTCTCTCTCTCTCTCTCTCTCTCTCTCTCTCTCTCTCATACACACACACACACACACACACACACACACACACACACACACACACACACCATATAACTTTCCTCCTTCAATATAGTGTACTAAAGGCTGTATCATAATTAGTGTTCTCATTGTTTAAATCAAACATGAAAGACCATCTCTGGGTTGGCCTTTCTTTAATCCATATTTATTTGATCTTTGAGAAACACATATATAAAAGCACTAAACTAAGAGGGACAAAATAGACTTATTCTACATGTATGATGTTGGTGCGAGCACAGGCAAACCTTATAGGGAACATGGGGACTTGAACTGTATTTTTTAATTTCTTGTGCGTTTAGGTATTGAGCTTTCCATCCACCCTTCTGAACCTGAGGCTGCCCTCCCCTCATCTGAACTGCCTCTGGTGGCCCTTTGCCCTTTGGCTTCTATCAGGCCTGTGCAGCAAATCCAAAGTTCTCAGTCATCCCCACCTTTCCACCTCAGCATCAATAACATAGAGAAAGACTTTTTTTAAAAAGACTAAAAAATGTTTCCATGCCCAGAGAGTGGACCCTAGACAGGCCTTACTCAGCTTCAAAACTGACAAAGGGATTTCTTCCTCTTCCAGAACTCCTTTTGAGAAATCTTGATTATGTCACTAGAGAGAAGCTGCTAGCTGCTTCCTCCATATAGAAAGCACAAGGAGGAAGTCCTGAGTTGTATAAATAATTTGATAAGGAGGGCACATACTCTTGCCCACTTTTATCATAGCCGTATTGGTGGTTGTTGTAACCTGACCCGGCCAGAGAACCCGTAGACCCCTTCTAAACAAAAGCCTTCCTCATCTGAGACTGCAGAAGGCAAGACTCGGGCTCTCTATCTTAAAGCAGATTCTTCTTTGAGATTAAGAGAGAAGGGAACAAGTTTCAATGATGTCGGTCCCCCTTGGGACTGATTCTCAGCAACATTAACCCAGTTCTTCCCAAGCATCCTGGTTAAGTGTCTCATAGTCATAAATATAACAGTGCACAAGTACACTAACAATCCATTAAGAGCCGAAGCAAATCCCCCATGAGACAATCTGCCCACACCTAATAGATGAGTAAATGAAGAAGTAAGATTTCAATGAGGGTCCTTTGGTTTAAAGAATGTTTATTATGGCCTAAGGAGTCTACACAATGCTGTCTGTGTATTAAAAAGTAATGTGTGGCCAGGCATGGTGGCACATGCCTATAATCCCAGCGCATGGGAGGCAGAGGCTGGAGGATTTCAAGTCCCAAGGCAGCCTGAGCTACCCAGTGAATTCCAGTACACACGGGCCTTGTCTGAAAAGCACAGGCTGTTATGTTTTCATACATGTTACACAGACTGAAAGCATGCACACATACCAAGAACAGGTTACCTTTATAAGGGAAGAAGAAGGGAAAATTGAAATGTTTCCTTCTGAACTGAATTGGGGAAATGAGAAAGACAGACAGACACAAAGACCACAGACAGACAGACAGAGAAAAAGAGATTTTATTCCTCTTGATTTTAACATGACAGTTATAATTGCCCCCCCAACAAAAACCAAAAACCAAAATGCCGGTTTGCTGTGCAGTGGGCATCTCTGGGTGTGATTGGTTACTGATTTGTTTTTATCTTCAGGATGCATTTGTAGCCACCCCTCATCTAACTGTGACCCACAAACACGGATCACACCAGCACCTACACAGATATAGACTCCTAAAGGGAGTCTGGGAGTCTGGAATCCTTGGTTTATTGGGACACTGGAAATTGAGATTGGACAGAGAGCTACTGAAAGAGTGACGCGAAGGAATGTATGCTGGGCTGGAGACTTACGGACATGGCTTCTGTCTCTTCAGATGACGGGGAAAGACTCTGTTCTAAAGACTGACTGACTCACAGACACCGAGAATCTCTGAGTCCTTATTGCTGCACAGTCTGCATGCTTACGTCCAGAGCAGTTAGAGGCTGGAAGTGCCACAGGCTGGTCTTTGAGAAACCTTAGAAAACCGAAGCTGCTTGGTGTGTTTAAGACAGGCAAACACCACACTAGGTTTTCAAGTTCCTACAGGCTCTACCTCTAAGCTTGATCTTCTCTCAAAAAAAAAAAAAAGAAAGAAAGAAAGAAAGAAGGAAAGAAAGAAAGGAAGGAAGGAAGGAAGGAAGAAAGAAAGAAAGAAAGAAAGAAAGAAAGAAAGAAAGAAAGAAAGGAAAGAAAGGAAAGAAAGAAGAAAAGAAAGGAAGAAAGGAAGAAAGGAAGAAAGAAGAAAAGAAAGGAAGGAAGGAAGGAAGAAAGAAAGAAAAAGAAAGAAAGAAAGAAAGAAAGAAAGAAAGAAAGAAAGAAAGAAAGAAAGAAAGAAAGGAAAGAAAGAGAGAAGTTAATTCTAGAATGGCTTATTCAAAGGACTCTTTGGGATTGTTTTGGAAAAGACAAAACATACCACCAATTAGACCAGTCATTTCAAACCATCCAATGTTTTGTTTTTGCTAGAGTATGCCGATAGGCGAAGCTCGGTGTAAATGATCCTGGATTCTGCAGGATGGGTGAAAGACCTCTCTTAATGCCTTAGGAGACAATGTGAAGGTATGGATCAAATCCAGTGGCAATTTGCCCAGGCCTGTTTCATTGTTATTATGGTCTTACTTCATCCAATCTTAGTGAGAATTTAAGCCCAAATTCAACCTGAGATCCTGGTTAGGAAATGTGTCAGAGGGCTGGTTAGGCAGGCAGCCCGCCACAGAGGTGCAGGATTTCCCAGTATAGGATTTCAGAGCATTGGAAGTTCTTATCAGCATTTCACTCAGATCCTAATTTAGAGGCACCAAGCTGAGCCACACCTGCATTTCTGTCCCACAGAAATACCAAGATGCTACGTGTTTATTGCTCTGAACAAATACTTTTTGAAATCATTTCTTTTGCAGCATAGATCATTAATAAAACTAAACAGATTTTCATGTTTAAAAGTGCATAGTTCATGTGAGCGTGTATGTGTGCATGTGTTTATGTGTATATAAGTGCATGTGCACATGCATGTGCTCATAAAGAACAGAGGTCAACTTCCAGAATCTTTTCTCAGGAGCCATTCGCCTTGGTTGTTGAAACAAGGTCCCTTCCTGGGACCTACAGTTCACCAGCCAACTCGCCCCACAGATTCTCCAGCATCTGCTTCTCTGGCCCTAGGATGTCAAGCACCCATCACCATACCTCCCTAGCCCTGTATGTGAGTCCCGGAGCTCAAGCACAGGCTTGCATTCTCTCACAGCAAACACTTCTCCACCTGGGCCAACTCCCCAGATGCACTGCTCTGTAAAGCAGTTTGAGAGAAGAATGAATAAGTGACACATTACATGGCGTATAGGAATCTTGAAGTTTGTACGGCCTGCACTAGACTTTACTTAAACACTTCATGGGTGATACAGACTGTCTCCAGATGTGGATAAATAACAGTGGCAAGAACTACGCAACAAGGAAATCTCGGGGGAGGTTGGATCTAAGATGAGCTAAGGTGAGAGGATACAGAGGAGACGTCACCGCATGGACACCACTTTATTTCAGCTACATTTCTGTAAGGATCCAAAGCAAATGTTAAAAAAGAAAAGGAAGGAAGGAAAGGAGGAAAGGAAGAAGGGAGGGAGGAAGGGAGGAAGAGAGGAAGGATGAGAAGAGAGGAAAGGTGAAGGAAGAGGAAGGGAGGAAGGAGGAAGGGAGGAAGAAGAGAGGGAGGGAGGGGGACGGAGGGAGGGGGAAGGAAGAAAAAAGGAAAAATTGTCTATGGTGGATGTTGGGCACTGGCATGCTCTCCTTATGTTTTGAAAATTGTTTCTCTATTCCAGACATAAGTGTAAATAGGGATTTTCTTATGAGCATGTTCAGACTGAACGCTGTTTATAACAGGAGGTTCAGATGTTTTGTGGGCAAGTTCTAGCAAACCTACAAGAAGCAAACAAATGTTATCTGACCTGATGCCAAGCATCATTAAAAAGAAAACAAGTCACAGGTCTTCCCACCCCACCTCTTAAAGCCATTGTGCTTGCAGCCTACGGTCCGTGCGCTGACAGAGGAGCACTAAGTTGAGAAATCCATAACTGTGACCATGAAAAGAATAAGACAGTTGGATCTGGTAGCCCAGACGCTGGTTCAAAGGCTAACGCTAGCTACTCGGGAGATTGAGGCAGAAAGGTCTTAAGTTCAACACCTGCCTGGGGTTCACAATAAGCAAGTTCAAGGCAACCCTTGAGGGCAAAACTTTAAAAGAGTGAGAGGAGAACTCTCACAGTCCGGTTTTGCCTAACATGTGCAAAAACTGTAGCTTCAGTCACTGGCACCACAAAACCTAATTAATTTATTTATGGAAATAAATTTGATAGACCGAAAATACTGCAAAAGACTCAGGCATGCTGACATCTGGTATAGCTAAGGGAATTATTGGAGGAGATGGACCCTCCCCTGAAACACTGTAACATAAGGGACATTCTAGAGCATGGCCATCCATAAAGAGTAAGAGGCATCCAACATGCAAGATCCCATCTCTTCCCCCACAAGACTGTCATCTTTGTCTGTCCCTACCTTTCATTTGGGACTCCAGTTACAAATAATGGGTAATTGTAACAGACACATCAACCAACAGCAGGATTGAACACTGATTCATGAAATCACACAAATATGGTCAGTTGACTTTTGACAGGAGTTCTAAAGGTCGCCCACAGAGAGAGACTAGTCTTTTCTGCAAATAAGGTTAGAATAACTAGACAGCCATATCCCAAAGCTAAAAGAATATCTCCACATTTTTCTGTTCTAAATTTGTTTTGTAATCCCTTCCTGCCATGAAAACCGATATGGGATCAACATTGTGATTGTGCTTTGGGGGGAGGGGACCCTGCTACTCTTGCCCTCATGATGAAAGCAGAAGGGTTCTGGGCCCCTGTGTATTTCTGCATGGAATTCCATTTTTCCCTCTCTTCTCTGCATGTTGAACCAGAGATTCCAGTGTCTCTATGTGAAGATGAACAGTGTAGCATTTGACAACGTATCTTCCTTCTCTCGTGCCATTGTATGTGGGGGGGGGGGGCCAATTCTCCCCATCCATCGTGTGGGCACTTGGGAAAGTCACCAGAACCTACAGGATTTTATTTAGAGTGGATAATCCATATGATAACTTTTATCTTCAGGGTTTTCTTGTTTTCCCCTGGAAAGGAAAAGTGGTGCTCCGTTTTAAACTTTAAATGTATAAAGGTTTTTGATTACGGTACAGCTAAACCTGCACACAGAGAACTGGATGCTTTTCTCTTGGAATAGAACTGTGGCCTTCCCAGATGGATTTTTTTTTATTAACTTGAATATTTCTAATTTACATTTCGAGTGTTATTCCCTTTCCCGGTTTCCAGGCAAACATCCCCCTAATCCCTCCCCCTCCCCTTCTTTATGGGTGTCCCCCTCCCCATCCTCCCCCCATTGCCGCCCTCCCCCCAACAATCTAGTTCACTGGGGGTTCAGTCTTAGCAGGACCCAGGGCTTCCCCTTCCACTGGTGCTCTTACTAGGATATTCATTGCTACCTATGAGGTCAGAGTCCAGGGTCAGTCCATGTATAGTCTTTAGGTAGTGGCTTAGTCCCTGGAAGCTCTGGTTGCTTGGCATTGTTGTTCATAAGGGGTCTCGAGCTCCTTCAAGCTCTTCCAGTTCTTTCTCTGATTCCTTCAACGGGGGTCCTGTTCTCAGTTCAGTGGTTTGCTGCTGGCATTCGCCTATGTATTTGCTGTATTCTGGCTGTGTCTCTCAGGAGCGATCTACATCCGGCTCCTGTCGGTCTGCACTTCTTTGCTTCATCCATCTTGTCTAATTGGGTGGCTATATATGTATGGGCCACATGTGAGGCAGGCTCTCTATGGGTGTTCCTTCAGTCTCTGTTTTAATCTTTGCCTCTCTCTTCCCTGCCAAGGGTATTCTTGTTCCCCTTTTAAAGAAGGAGTGAAGCATTCACATTTTGATCATCCGTCTTGAGTTTCATTTGTTCTAGGCATCTAGGGTAATTCAAGCATTTGGGCTAATGCTTATCAATGAGTGCATACCATGTGTGTTTTTCTGTGATTGGGTTACCTCACTCAGGATGATATTTTCCAGTTCCAACCATTTGCCTACGAATTTCATAAAGTCATTGTTTTTGATAGCTGAGTAATATTCCATTGTGTAGATGTACCACATTTTCTGTATCCATTGCTCTGTTGAAGGGCACCCAGATGGATTCTTATAACAGCATCTTCCTCAGACTTGGTCACCCTAACTTTGTATCTTGTAGGCACGTTACAGGCTGACCTCCAGGCTGTGTAGATTGAATAAGGAGATCTGACTCAACGTCTTACTGTTTCCATAGCTAGACAACGTGGGTAGTTTGCTAGTGTAGGCTTCTACACTTGACTTTTTTTACTCTCTGTCACTCTTTTAAATAAGATTTAGTTACCCCGATACTACGGTAATTGTGTCTGCGACTACTGTCCCGCAGACCCGTTGCTCAAAGTCGAGGTATACAGAGGGCAGGTAAAAGTGGCAATACAAACGCTGGCCAAGAAGATGAGCCATCGTAAGAAGTTCGCACTGGCAGTTAGGAATACTTTCACTCTCTCGCTGGGTGTGTAGCAGGAAGTTCTTAGACGTGACCGTGGAGCTCTGAATAAAGAGGTCTTTCTGTCCGATGCCACCGTGAGAGAGAACCCCTGACTGCCTAAGCTTTTCAATGCTATAAAGCAGAGCTAAAATTCAATGCCTGATCAAACTCAAAGTTTTTTGATGTGTAAACTTTCTGAATATAACTATTCCATCAATAAGCAGTGTGATCGAAACCTGTCTGCATGGGTAGGGTATCATTCCTGCACAGGACTTTGTTTAGTCAATGTATACCTGTCAGGAGTCTTGCCCCAGTAAAGAAACATATTTAGTATTTTTAGTTTTATTTTTTTTTTCGGGGCTGGGGACTGAACCCAGGACCTTGCGCCTCCTAGGCAAGCGCTTTACCACTGAGCCAAATCCCCAACCCCTTTAGTTTTATTTTTAATTGGACATTAAATAAATTGTCTGTTTTTTAAAAAACCCTTAGATGGGCAATGGTGGTGCATGCCTTTAATCCCATTACTCAAGAGACAGAGGCAGGTAGATCTCTGAGTTCAAGACCAGCCCGCTCTACAGTGACAGTTCTAGGACAGCCAGGGCTACCGAGAGGAACCCTAATTCAGGAGATGGGGTAGGAGTGACTATCATTAGTTGAATATCCCTAAGCTGTCCTCCATGACCAATATCTCAGATTTGTGTTTACCTATTTCTATGTGGTCAGGTTTGATCTGGTTGGTTTGGTTCAATTTGAGGTCTCTGTAGGCCAAAGTAGCCTGGCATTCATTGTGTATCTGAAGATGTCCTTTAGCTGTTGTTCTTCCTCCCCGGTGCTAGGATTTCGGGAATGTACCAGCATTCAGTTTAGGAGGAGCTTGGGATCTAGCCCTGGGCTTCCTATATTCCAGGCAAGCTCGTTACCAACGCTGCTTCATCCCTGACCTATACAGCTATTGTTGTTATGGGATCTCCTTATATACCCTAGGCAGCCGGAAGCTCATGATCCTCTCAGTCTCCTGGGTGCTGGGGTTAAGGGCCTGCTACTTTACACTCAGTCCACAGGTTTGTGTTCCTCTAAAGCTCTCCTGAATTATCTCTGTTTTGAGTTTTTCATATCCACTCGTCATGGAGAAACTAGGGCCACTCAGTTCCAAAGAGCTCTTGGTGATCAGAAGATCAGAAACAAGCTAGTTACTTGTCTTTTCTCCTTGCCCATCTATAGTTCCAGATACCTGCTACCCATGTAGATCGATGCAGATTTTCTGACCAGAGGGCTCCGGTCAGTGTGTTTAAATGTGACCTAAATGAATGCAGTCTGTAAGCTTTACACGATACATTTAACCACTCAAATTTTTATTAGCAGCCAGCAGCAAAACCGTCTCCAGGAACACCAGGCAAAACCAAAAGAAAGGAGAATTGGAGAGAAGGCTTTGCTGACATGAAATGAACTGACATCAGGAAATGCATTCTGAGAGGGCCAACCATGCCTGCTGATATGCCACTGTTGGGTAAGATCTCCTCAGAGCTGACAAGTGCTCTCCTCTGCACTTGGAGAGAATGAAGGTCTGAACTCCAGTAAAGCCAGAGAGGAGGCAACATCTGTCCAGGGCTGGAGACAATGTCTGTGAAGGGCCGGAGGTAGGCTCCCACAGGATAGCTCCATACTTGTGGACTATAGCACACCCTCAGAAGGGCTATGTAGAGAGTTCCATCGTGAATCTTGGCCTTAGGGAGGCTGGACTCACAGCTAGGTTGTCAAGAAGTCAGCCCACAGGTGCCTGCTTGGCATATGTCTGGTGAGGTTGGTGGACAGCAGCCACTGCTGGAAGGTTTACCTACACCAGTCACACAGCAAGGGGGATGGCAGGAAAGAGATTCGCAGCCACTCTGATTGGGAGTGGGTTCACCACAAATCGATTGGCCAGAAATCATAACACATGAGGCTGATTTGCTGCTGTTCTTTGCAAAACAGGGGAACTGGCAGGGAGCCGCTGGCTGGCAGATGAAGGAGATTAAAGGTGCTGGTTGACAGTGAAGTAACTGGCAAGGGGAGGGCACACAGCAAGTTTGACCGCAAGAACACATACATGTTACCGGCTGGCAGGAGACAGGCATGCAGGGAGCTGACTGGCAGGACTTAAGAACATAGCAGATGGGTTGGTAATAAACTGACTGGCACGGCTGACCTTCACCTTTGGGGGGTTGACATGGCCCTCCTTGGTAGGTTGGTTGGCACGAGCCAGTCTCACAGCTGGATGGTAGACACGGAGTCTGAGCACAGGATGTTACTTCAGAGCAGGATGGCTGGCAGGATCCATCATCACAGGAAGCTGGTGGGTCACGTGCTGTCTGGCATGGCGCCGATGTGCAGGCAGATCCCTGGCCGGAGCTCTGGCCGGAGGAGCTGTTCTCACAGCACATCGTGTGACGAGAAGCAGATTCCAGACAGGAGGGCTGGCGTGAGGCAGCAGATTGAGGAGTCCCACGGGGGCCGGATGCACAGCCCGCTGTGTGCGAACCTATGGGCCGGCAAACAAAACCCACACAGGGAGTTTCTGGAAAGCACGTTGCTAGGCAAGAAACAGGTTCAGAGATAACTGGGGCACTGTCGGGTGTTGGACGGTTTTCTTGATGTGTAACCAATTGCCACGTCCTGCTCTGGCAGGAACTGGGCAAATGGATAGTATTTCTAAGGCAGCCACCATTAGAGCATGTAGAGATGGTGGGCACCGCTGGAGCAGCCGTGGGGGTTCCGGGACGACAGCTGTCTGCCATGGCGCTCCTTCTAGCCACACTGGAAGGCTGCAAGCTCCATCCCTCTGAAAAGACATCTGACTCCAAGAGGATTTTATAGTCCTTCCCTGGGGTGTTGGCCCTGCCTACAGCATCTTTCCTTGTTACTGTTCTTATTCATTTACATGTAAACACCAGGTAAGGGCTTAGGGGCCCTGGAAGAGGCCCCCACTGGGAGTTTTCTTTGCCAAATTTGGATGCACTCTGGGATGAGCTGTCTCTTTTACAGGTTGTTCCTCAGCCTCACCGAAGCCAGCCTTTCCTCAGTACCCTCTCATCAGGAGGCCTCTTCCAAGAGGAAGCCGCTCTTCCTCCAGGAAGCAGTTCTGCGCCATCAAGTGAGGTGGAGCGTTGTTGGTATTCAAAGAGAAGGTGTGATATCAAAGACGAAGAACAGAAAACTAGTTTGTAGATCCCAAGGATGCTTACGAGTGCCCCCTCTCCCAAGAAACCTCACATCAGTGCTTTGGACTTAACTCTCAATTCGGTGCCGACAGTTAACAGCTGTAATGTCTTCCATTGGCACAGTTACCGTATACGATTGGGCCTTTGGTGGCATCTTTCATTTATCCTTGAAATGGCCTTAGCTAGTAAAGTATGGGTGACGTCCCTATTTTAAAAGTAACAAGACGAACTTGAGTTTAAACTATGATTAAAACAAAATGCAAATCCAGAGTGGTCCGCTCCGCTGGATTTCCCGAGGAGGTACAGAGAGTACCAGCAGCAGGTACAGAAAGGTTGAGCAGGACATTCACGCATCAGGGCTGGCCCGTAAGCAGCATATCCAGGCCCTGTGATGGGGATCATCTCCCCAGCGTGGTGTGATGTTAGCTGGATCAAGCAGGATGAGTGTTTACCTCTATTTACTTATAGACCCAGAAGGGTTGCTGTAAGTTCAAGCCCAGTGTGGGCTGCACGGTGAGTTCCAGCTCACCCACACCGAGGCGTGAGAAACTTCTCAAACACTTCTGGGGAAGTAAGACAAACCTTCAAATGTTTCACGAAGGAGTATTAAACTCATAAAATGGAGATCAACAGCTTATGAATCCCACAGAGGCAAAACGCCGGCAACCAGAAAAACCAGGTCATCTCTGCAAAGCATTTTAAAAGTTCAAGCAATCTCTCACAAGAAGGATTGGTGATGCTCTCTCTGGACCTGTCCCTTTTTCCTCTGGGCTCAAGTGGGTGGCTGCACTGACCAACTCCTGCATCCCACGTGAGTGCACATCCTGGCCTGGATCCTGCTGGGACTTGCGATGGAACAGAAAAATGATGGTGTGGGGTGGCAGGCAGGGCGGTTCTTGACTTCTGGATTTGCAGCTCATTCTGTGGAATGAAATGGCTCATTACCCCCATCTTCAAAGTACCAGGACGTCATAAGCTGCCTTGTTGTTTCTTGGGTTAACTCGGCTGCTTCAGAAACATGAAATAGCTGGAGATTCAGGAAGGGTATAGCAAGGGAACAGCTGTGGAATCTTGTCTTTTTTGCTCCCTCTTCTCCCTCCATTTTGAAAGAAGAGAAACTCCTGGGCAGAGCCATACCTGAGAGACACGCACCGTCGTCCTTAAAGAGCTCTTCTCTACCACTGTCTTTCCCATCGTGGTGTGGATGGCTCCTGGCACCCTCCTCCTCATGCTTTCATTTTGTCATCTTTAAAACTGCAGCCATTGTGAGCCCCTATAATGCTGATATGTTTACCCCAAAGTTCTTCATCCCCCGAAAGAAATGCATTTAGTCTCACCAAAGAAGTCAACCAGACTAAGAAACACAAATACTTGAAAATGTAGCATCAATTTCAGTTTGAAAACTGAAATTCTGTGCTGAGCTGCCCCGGTTGCGTCAACGGAAAACTTCACTTCTCATCTATTTTTCTCCAAGTGATTTTGCTTTTATTTTTTTCTTAAAAACATACCCCAGTTGAGAGAAAATTTTATTTCCTATCAACTTAATACAATTGAAGGTTCTGAAGACACCTGTAACATCATTCAAAGACATCTCGTGACTACAGCATAAGAAACAGTGATAGGGCTGGAGAGAGGCCTTAGCATTTAAAGTGCTTGCTACACAACCATGAGGACCAGAGTTCAGATGCCACATTAAACAGCTAGTCATGGCCATGGATGCCCATGTCGTCGACATAGTTAGAGTTTGACACACAAAGATCACTAGCTTTCGGTGGTCACCACCCTAGCTTCAGTGAGAGGCCCTGGGTCAGGGAAACAAGTCAGAGAGTGAGCCAGTAGGACAAGCAAAGTCCTCCTCTGACTGCAGACCAAACTCACATCTGCGCACGCACACACACACACACACACACACACACACACACAGAGACAGAGACAGAGAGACAGAGACAGAGACAGAGACACAGAGAGACAGAAGGACAGAGAGAGACAGAGACAGAGAGAGACACAGAGACACAGAGAGACAGAAGGACAGGGAGAGACAGAGACACAGAGAGACAGAGACACAGAGAGACAGAAGGACAGAGAGAGACAGAGACACAGAGGCAGAGAAAGACAGAGACAGAGAGACAGAGATACATATGGATATACACAGCATACATTCTCTGGCTCTCTCTCTCACTCTCTCTTAATCTAGTATAGTTATTCATAATTACTTTCTAAAAAACAGACTTTGGACCCAACTTCATGTTTAAATAATTTGTTACTCGCTAGATATATATATATATTTCATGTATATATGTATATATACACATATATATTTAATGTAAGATATATGTCTTTGTATCTGTGTATTTATATATGCATGTATATCATACATATATGTATAGGTTGTTTGTATACTTTAAGTATAAATATCATCTTCTAGGAATTATTTAAATCAATCAACATCCTTATTAGGGCTCACCCGTGTTGTTACAGCGATCTTCCCCTTTTTCACTTCAACACAATACTTCATAGTGTTAATTAAACCATATTTTATTTGTCTTTTCATTGGCACTTGGCTTGATTAACCTTCAGATTATTTCATCTCACACACAGGAGAAAAACAGGACAGGGAGAAATCTTACCTTGAAGAATAATGATGGTTTACATGAAACACTAAATCTAGTGCCTAGCACCAAGAATGGAAACCCTGGACAACTCCTCATCTGAAGGAGATAGGTTAAATCCTATTGTCCTGTCACGACAGTAACTCCAACCAACACCCATGTGCAGGTCAGTGTCACTATTGACTTTCTCCCTCTGCTGTTGTCTAATCTACAGATTCTCCAATGGCTGCTTTCATGATTCCTTCAGTTGATAGGAACCAGGATTTCTGCTTCATGATCTCCAAGGCTCCTCAGAAAATGACTGTCCCATTCAAATGTCAGTGGTGGCAAAGCTGGGAAGCCCTGCTCTCTCCTCTTCTGTGCTTATAATTGTTCATGGAGGAGAGAAGAGACACTTTATCCTGTGTGTGAAGTAAGGATGTGACAGCTTGTAAGAGAGACGATGTGTTTCAATTGTAAGAGGCAACATTTAGATAACAAGTGTCCGTGGGGCTCAGAACGCAGTGCTCTCCTACACCCCATTGCCTGACCCTCCTCACTACAAGCAAGACTCCCATTTGCTGTTCTCATTCCTCTTCGACCTCCCCCTGCAGAAGACATGTTTCTTTCTGTTTCTCTACATCCAAGACCATGTCTTCCCATTGAGTTTTCCACACCAAGGTCAAAGAGACTTTCCAAAACCCATTTTTCTTCATGCCCTGTCCTGCATACAGCCCCTCCATGACTTCACGTAAGTCCTTCACCAAACCAAACATCTCTCTATCCCACAAGGTTCTCCATGGGAAGATCACTGTCTGCTACCCACCATCAGGGCTCACCTTCCCTCGAAGGACTCCTCTGCCCAACATCGCCTAGTAGACAGTTGGCTCCCAGCCCTGCTCATCTGTCTGTACATTTCCTTCCCAAGGAGCTCCTCTTCTGCACCTGGTTTACTCTTACTTGTACCAAAGGATATGAATTCTCTGCTTTGCATAAAGGAATATAGTGACTGTCTCGTTGACATGTGTCACCACACCACAAAGTGATTTTCCTGAAGACTGGGGACTGAGACTTCTGTCTTTTGACTCCTAGAACATTAAACTATCCATGTCACTTACCTAGCAGCTATTCTCTAAGCACCACTGATTGCCTAGCTAGATGCATGATTAGAAGGATGAGCAGGTTGGAAAGGAGGAAGGAGAGGAGGGAGAGAAGGAAGGGGGAAAGATTGAGGGATAGAAAGAAATAAGAACAAGGAGAAAAGGGGAGAGGGAAAAGAGAGGAAGGAGTAATAGAGGGAGGAGAAAGGGGAAAATTAAAATGAAGAGAAACAAAAAAGGAGGAAGAGAAGAAAGGAAGAGAAGGGGGAACAGAGGAAAAGAGGGGAGGGGGAAAGGGAGGGGAAGAGAGAAGGAAAGGTAAAGAAGGAAGACTTGGTGGTGATAACAAAAGACACTTTAAAAGAAAAGAGGAAAAAGAGGAGGAAGTAAAGAAGGAAGAGGGTGGTAAGAACAGAAAGGAGGTTGAGAAGTATAGAAGAAAGGGGAAATAAGGGAGGAAAAATAGAAAAATGAGTAAGGTAAGAAAGCAAAGAATGAAGAATCAAAAGAAGCTAATGAACAGTAGAAGCTGTGAAAGAGAAGGAGAAAGAGGAAGCGAAGGAGAGAATAGATGGGGGAAGAGAGAACTATAACAGCTTTAAAGGAAAGGGGAGGAAGTGGAAGGACAAAGGAGAGGTTGGAAGGTGGAGGAAAGAGAGAGGAAAGGAAAGAAGAAAGAAGAGGAGAAAGGGAGAAAACACACATGGAAGAAATAATGGATGAGCAAGGGAGGGAGAGATTGAGGCATGAATGAATCAAAGGAAAGAGATTGAAAAGGGATAGGTGGGTAGAAGAAGGGAGAGAGGAAAAGAGAGAGGGAAGGAGAAAGGTGGAGTGAAGGGAGAATGGGTGGTGTGATACCTGGAAGAATAGAAGGAAGAAGGGAGGGAGGAATAGAAAGAAGGAAGGATGGATGGAAGGAGGGGTGGTGGGGGGCGGGGGGGGGCTTTCTCCAAGAAAAGCAAGACCGTGTGTCACTTCAACTTGTCCACTTTTATTGCACAATTAAATATATCTCGCTGCAGATGCTCCCAAGGAACACAATACACGAGGACAGAGCTTCTTGAGCAAGAAAGAGCCCAGATGGTGTGGCAACACAGTTCTCGGTGTACTGGTGACAGAAGACTAGAACATTCCATTCTCTGTGCGGGAGAAAATATCTTCACTAGGACCACTAGGAGGCTGGAACTTTTGCTAAGTTCTCTGAAGCATAAGCAAGTGGTGTGTGGCCGGGTAGAATGAACAAGATTCTAGCTAAGTCATAATGAGCTATGCACGGGGCGTTCCCAGTTTCTCTCTGGCTTTTGACTGTTGCTTTGCAGGAGCTAGTGAGCTGGGGCTGGCTTAGCGGTCAGCAGGCTTGCTAGCAGCAGTCTGGGGGCCTGCTGCCTCACGGGTGATGGGGCTGGCGGGTTTGATCTCAGAAGGCTGGCAGGGAGTCTCATCTGGAACCTCTGTCTTGCCAGGTGTTGAGTCAGCACAGTCGGGTTGACTGGAAGTTGGCTTTTTGCAATCAGTCTTATCGCTGTCAGAATCGGTGCAAGGCTGGCGGGAGCAGACAGGGCGGTAGGAGTAAGAAGCTAGGCAGGTGGGACGGCGTAGTATGGAGTAGCAGGAGCGGTAGCAGGCAGGGCGGTAGGTGATGGATGTCACATATGGTTGCCTGAAGGTGATGGGTCCAGAACAGATGGGGCGGCAGATAGGGCGGCAAGAAACTGGACTACAAGATGGCTTGCAGGAACTGGGTATGTAGAAAGTCCGAGGTGGGCAAGCTGGTTGGCAGATAGCAGATGCAGAAGACCCGGGACGGCAGCAAGCAGGTTGGCAGGAGGGAGATGGGCAGGAAACAGGCTCACAGCAGACAGAACGGCATCGTTTGACTATGTAGCAGGAAGGTTGGCATGGACTGGGCACACACACCGATGGTAAGCAAGGGCTGGGCTCAGGGCAGACAGGTTGGCAAATACTGGAGACACAACATGAGGAGTCTTGGCAGCTGCTAGAACCGCATGGTGGCTCACAAGGGCCCTGGACACAGCAGACAGGACGGAGACAAACAGACTCACACACCAGAGCCATACAGGCAGTTGGTTGACAAGCACTGGCCTCTGAGCAAGGTGGCTCACAGGGACTGGACTCACAGTCGACTGGCTGGCAGCTACTGGTTGCAGAGCAGACAGATGGACAGCAGCTAGGTGTCGGGCATACTGGCTGGCAGCAAGCAGGCTCACAAACCACAGGCTCACAGATCATTGGTTGGCAGGAAGCAGGCACAGTGCAGACAGCTGAGCAACAGCTGGGCTCGCAGATGACTGGCTGGCAGCAGCTGGGTTTACAGATCACTGGCTGGCAGGAGGTAGGCAAGCAGAGGACAGGCTGACAGGATGTAGTCTCACAACACACAGGCTGACACATGGTGGCCTCGCAGCACACAGGTTGGACACAGGTGTTCATGGAACAGGAAGGCTCACAAATGGTGGCCTCACAACACACAGGTTGGGCACAGCTGCTCACAGAACAGGAGGGCTCGCAAATGGTGGCCTCGCAACACACAGGTTGGGCACAGCTGCTCACAGAACAGGAGGGCTCGCAAATGGTGGCCTCGCAGCACACTGGCTGGCAGCAACTGCTCACGGAACATGAGGGCTGACAGCATTGGGAGCCACAGCCAGATGACCCACAGCTGTCCTCACAAGTCACCAGCTGCCATGTCTGACTCCGGCAGGAGCTGGGTAGACAGATGGGTCCTCCGCAGCTCACCTCGGTAGAGCAGAGGGAGATGGCGGGCAGGGAGGGGCATTTCCTAGAGCAACAGCAGCCAGCCATGGTGGAGATACCTCTGTCTTGGAGTGAGTGCTGCCTGAGTGTGGCATCTCCCTTTTATACTCCCTCAGCAGTGCGTGCTGTTTGGAGGCCCCCTGCATCTTTTCCTCATTGTTGTTTGGGCCCTGTTTCTGGGGGAACATCTTATTATGCCAACATTTGTTAGTCTGGAAGTTGTTTGTCTGCCCATAAAGAAGATGTTTGTTTACTGGCTTGCTAAATAGGGAACCCTCAAAGCTACAGGTAGTCACGGGATGAGCATTGTCACCTTCACGATGGATGGTCTCCATCCTGGCATCCTGAAGAAGGAAAGAGGAAAGGAGCCTATTATTTAGCAACCATCTATCTACCCTTCCGTCTCCTGGGCTTAGACACAGATGTCTACATGAGGATGACTGCCTACCCTGCAGCAGGCAAACAAGCCAGGAGAAGACTTAACCACACTGTCATGATAAGCTCCACAGAGACACACAGTGAGGAGTTCAGCTGTGGATGGGACTTCCAAAGCAAACTGTCAGTGGCCATAGTCCACAGCCATCCTGTGTGGGTCAGATTATTCTCCCCTGTTGCAGACGGAGAACTGAGGGTAGAGGATAAGAAAGGTTAAGTCGCTCGCCGGAGGTCCCTCCCATCCTCTCCACTGGTTCGCTTTCAGCGAACGGAAACCCCTTTAACAAAAGAAAGCATTGTCATTTATTCACTGTGTATATGCATACATGTGCAGGCACATGTATGTGCATGCATGTGCCATGTGCATCCGTGGAGGTAAAAAGACAATTCAGGAGTCAGTTCTCTCTGTCTGCCGTGTGGCTCCTGGGGATTGAACTCAGGCCATCGGGCTTGGTGACAAGCACCTTGACTTGTCGAGCCACCTCACTGGGTCAACTTTCTTAGCAGATGTCATCAATGTCAGATGTCATCAATGTCATGTGTAATAGGCTCATCCAGTGATGTCCCCCTTTCATCCTGTTCCAGTAGCCACCCTGCTCAAGAACATGTTCTCTCTGTCCTTAGGAAGGGCTTTCTCCACTTCTACATCGTTTCCTTCCATGTCTACCCCAAGCACTCAGTGGATCTGCAGAGTCTCCTTGTCGCAGAGGCTGGCCCAGCACTTGTACTCATTCCCAGTGTAGGGCAGGGACTAGGGGATGACCTGCTGAAGGGCCTGGCTGGTCCAGCTTCCACACAGGAAAGACCCACTTTGAGAGGCTTTTGAGTGCTCTTAGTAAATACTGGGCCCAGTAAGATGGCTTAGTGAGTAAAGGTGACTACCACCAAGCCTGACGACCTGAGTTCGATCCTGGGACTCACACAATGGAAGACGAGAACCAACTCCTGCAAATTATCCTCTGGCACACATACATATGTCACGTCCCATACATGCCCCACATACATACAAAATAAAGACGTGTAGAAATATTAACTTTTAAAAACTTTTTATTAATTATTTTATTTATTTACATTTACGGTCTCCTCTTCACGATCCACCCACTCCATCCCCTCTCCCCTTGGCCTCTAAGAGGGTGCTCCCCCACCCACTCACGCCTCAGACCTCTAGCATCTGCATTCATTTTAGGATGAATTTATTCCCATGTCATAAGTTTTTGTTTCTTCAGTTCTCTTCTGGGATAGATTTTTCTTCTGTGCAAACTCCTCTTCTGGCTTTGGAACGTTTGTTTCTTTTCAGTAAGGATCATCTACGTAAATTTGTCGGGATATCTCAGGTGCTTTGTTGACTGGGTGTGTTCAGTGACTAAAAAAATCTACATCTAAACCCTGAAGTTTGGCATGACTCCCTGCAGTTTTAAGCATGTGCACCAAAAACTCTATTTTTGGCTACTGACGCTATTACCCAGCCCCACTGTTTGACCTGGACACATTAGCAACTCCACTGTTATATTGCCAGAAGAGCAATCTTTAAAGTGACATCTTTCAAAAACTTAGTGGCTTTACAAGTATGCATAACCTTGGTGGCCTGGGCAGTTTCATGGATATTCTTAAAGTGAACTTGGAGATTTGAATCTCTTGATTTACATAATTTTGTAGGGGTTTACTGGGTGAAGAGAGTAGTGAACCATCTTCCCGGGTCACCTCAGGCTGCTTACAAAAAGGGCAAATATTAAATCATTTGAAGATATTTCTAGGATTCATGAAGTGAAAAGAAAAAAAAGGTGGCTTTCCAGGTGGTGCCTAAGGCGCTGTGAATAAGACTTGTCTTGGCTGCTATGTGAGATTAGGTGAGAAATAAACCACAGGTTCTCAGACACCAAAGCTAGACCTTCTTGTCCAATGAAAGGCCAGTGTCTCCTGTCTTTTCAGCCTGAGTGTAGGTTAGCCTCCCTTGGAAAGTTGAGCACTGGCCATCATTCACCCCTCTCTTCATACATTAATGTGCGTAATTATTCACTCAATTTCTCTTTGGCTTGCCCATCAACTGGGACAGCACCAGGACCTCTGGGAGAGATACAAAAAGAATGACCAGCAATTTCAATCGCAACATACAGGTTAAAAGAGAGAGATGTGCACCCCCGTGAGCAGTTGTGACATTACGATGATTGTAATAAAGAGATATGCAAGCACTGTGAGGGTAATGGGGAAATATTCATACAGGATTTAGGAACGTAGGAAAGCTTTCTGAAGTCATAAATAAGATAGCTGATAGAATCCTCTAGGATGATGAAAAAGCTCGATCTGTGGAAACCAAAGACACAAGAGCAGGATACATTCCAGAAATAATTTGACAGCTAATGGCAATTGACACAGTCAAGAAGAAGAACACGGAAGACAGGAAGAGACAGTATTGGAACCAGAGCAGTCACTTAGGCACCAAGCTTTAGAAAGTCTTGAGTAAGAAGTTAGATTTAATAATGATACTTGGTGATTTAAGCAAGGAGGTGGTGGTTTTGTGATTTTATAAATCTCTGCCTATGGAAATGGGAGACAGAGGGCAAATTTAAAGGTAGAGAGACCATAATGAGACTGGCCAATTACCCAAAAGCCTGCTGGTGACAACCTGGACCTGGAAGCTCTTTGGACTAGAGCAATAGGAGATGTTTTAAGGCAGCAGAATAGTTGAGACTAGAAAGGACCACCCTTCTTTGAGATATGCTTCTCAGCTATGGGGAAGGGGTACCTTCCGACAGCTTTGTAGAGGGAACAGTGGAGAGCTCACCAACTCCCTGTCATGCATAGGTCCTCTCCTTCTGTTTCCCTTCCTCAGCCCAGCCACTGATGGAGTTGTAGTTGTTAAGGACTCCCTCAAAAGAGAATACTCATAAACTCTCTGATAAGAGCTGACAGGGAATCATCCTTTATACTGTGGTGTTATCTCCTCCAAGAACCCTCCCCCGCTAAGTGGAATGGCAGCTCTTCTAACTATGTGGCCATTCCTGCTCGACTCATCTTCAAAGCACTGCTCTCTTCTCAGCATCCTCCAGGTGCCACAGGGAAAGGACTTGGTAACCTTCAGTGCTTGCATACCTGGTACCCAGAGTCAAGGCTGATTCATAGGCAGTGTGCAATTACTATTTATCGAATGGACTAATGAGAACCTGTGCATGTAGCTAAGAAGGGCAGCCCTTGTGGGTAACTCAAAGAAATCACTACCTCCACTCATGCATCCGAGTGGCATTGGCCATGAGCAATGGATTGATCAGCTGTGCTGACTCACAGGCACTCCGTACCCGGCCACTGGTCTGTTGGTTTGTCCCATTGTCCCATCCTTGGCAGGATGCTCCTTCTGTAGCCATGAGTCTGTTCTGGCAATTAAAAAGTCTCCCTTTAGGAGACCAGTTACATCCAGAGTAAAAAATAAATGAAATAATGGAGTCTGAAGTGGGAACAGAGCAAAGTAGGATCTCATATCCTCTGAAAGAAAGACACCAATATTTCATAAGAAAACCCCAAACTGAAAGCACAATATCAAAGGGAGAGAGCACATGCATGAACGACAGAGAGTTGATGAGCAATCCATCACTTCTCCTACAAGGCTATCGGAAGGTAGGTATATTGTGCTTTCCGAAGCTATAGAAATATACACATATGTTTGAAAACAAAAAGACTGATAATATCAAGTGTTTGCAAGGGCATGGAGTAGCTAGAACCCTCAGATATGGCTAATCGGAAGACAAAATGGTAAACCACTTTGCAAAGTAATTTAATACTTTCTTACATGTTTAGACATCCAATTGCCATTTCCCCCAGAAGTATCACTCCTATGCCTTTTCCAGAATGAATGAAAACATGCTTATATGAAAACTTGTGCATGAATGTTTCCGAATGCTTAATTCACAATGATGAATAAATTATAAGCAGTACAAATATCTTTTATTTAATGGATGGATTTTTAATATCATCTATCCATACAATGGAACACTAGTCAACTTAAGGAGGGAGGAGGAGGAGAGGAGGAGGAGAACAAACTAGGGTTTGGGGAACTGACTCAGTAAAGTACTCATTATACAGGAACAAGAACCTGAGTTTGATTCCCAAGGGCCACATTTAAAAAGAAAAAAAGCTGTCATGGCAGCAAGTCCTTGGAGACCCAGTGCTAACAAAGTAGAGATGGTGAAATGCTGGAGCTCATTGGCCAGCCTGTCTGCCTACTTGATCATTGAGAGAGATCCTGACTCAAAGGGAAACAGGTGAACGGTGCCCAAGGAACACAACCAAGGCTGGCCTCTGATCTCCCCGTGTGCAGTCATACACAGGAACATGGCACACACGTTTCCACACAGAGAGGGAGAAACTTGATGCTGGCAGCAACGTGAACGAATATCAAAGCTGTTGCAGTGAATGAGAAGAATTCACACTGCATGGTTTCTTTCTTAATGAAATTCTAAACATGGCAGAGTGCCTCGGACTATAAGGAACCGATAGCAGCCAGGGGCCAGGGAGGGTTAGTGACTGAAAGAAGAAAGCAGGGAATGAGATAGGTGGTGGAGCCCTCCGCGATCTGCATGCAGCTGTGATACCACAAGGAAAGGATGTACAATACTCAGGTCTCATCAGGCTGGTAAAAACGGTAGCATTCCAATCACATAGCCATAAAATATATTGACCCATAAAAGTTTATGAAATTCTCATAAATTGAACAGTTAAAGAATGTTTAAATGAAACAGAAAAAAAATGAAAGGCATTACTGTAGGAGCCTCCCACTTGTGCTTGTGAGGGCCCTCCTGAGATACGTGTCAGTGAGAAAACCTGAGCATCCCACTGCCTCTTTCTGCTGCCCATTCTCCTATAGTTTGCTTCCTTTTAAGAATTACTGCTCTGCTTATAGTCAGGTACTGACATATAATATATATTCTTCATATATATAGTCTTTATATATTATATATTTTATATGATATATATCCTTTATATAATATATATTCTTTATATGTGCTACATGTGCTTTTTATATAATATATATCCTATATTTTATATCCTATATATAATATATCCTTTTTATATAATATATATCCTTTTTGTATAATATATATCCTTTCTTTTTTTTTTTTTTTTTTTTTTTGGAGCTGGGGACCGAACCCAGGGCCTTGCGCATGCTAGGCAAGCGCTCTACCACTGAGCCAAATCCCCAACCCCAATATATATCCTTTATATATATGTATATATATATATATCATATGCTTTGTGTATATATATATCTTTTATATAGAATATAACCTTTATATATTATTTATCATAGATTTAGATTTAGATTTCTGCTTTATATATTATTTATGATAGATAGATAGATAGATAGATAGATAGATAGATAGATAGATAGATTTAGATTTAGATTTAGATTTAGATTTAGATTTCTGGCCAAGAATAGTGGTGTATGCCTTTATCCCCAGCATTAAGGAGGCAGAGGCAGGCAGATGAGTTAATAGCCAGCCTGACCTATATATAGGGAGTTCCAGGCTACCTGGGGCTATATAGTGAGACCCGGTCATTCCTCTGTAAAAGTAAAAATAAATACTGTTCCCTTATTGCAAGAACAGACTTTACTTATTTTAACCCACATGTCACTTAAAATCATCCCTTATAAGGGATCGATTCATCCACTATTATATGAGTTTTCATTTCCCAGCCAGGCTTGTTCTGTACATGTACCCCTTTCCTTCCTCCCAGGACAGTAACCACAGCTAGGTCCAGGACAAAAACAAACAAAACAAAAAGACAAAAAATTAAAAACAACAACAACCAAAAAAAGCAAGACCAGAACATGAGACTAGAGAGAATCGGAACCACGCAAACAACCTCAGAGACTGTGCATTCACGCAGTCTGACCGCAGAAATTCCTGCCGTTCACTACCAGCCTGGGGTGGGTTTATGATGCCAGTTACATGGAAGGCTGAGGCAGGAGGATTCTAAATTTAAGGCCATCTGGGGTACTCGTGAGACCCTATCTCACAATAAAAGTAAAAGGAGGCCTGAGATTTCAGTCCTGTGCTAGGGGCCTTGCCTAGCAAGCTGTTGAAGCCCTAAATTCAATCTCTAGCATAGAAGAAGAGTCTTTGACATCCCTTTGCCTCCTCTGACTCTGCCCCAGGGTTCAGGCCAAGCATCCTAGAAGCACACTACAGAAAGCAGGCGTGCATCCTGAGCGTGAGGAAGCACAGCTAGAACCAGCACACCTTAAAGCTTTCAGAAACATGGCCCTCGGGCATCCCGGGTCCTAGAGCTAATGGAAACCACAGCAAGTGGTGACACCCAGGTCCTGTCAAAGCCTCCCTAAGTGACTCTCACACTGCACTCAACAGCATCTATCTACAATCTGTCTACAATCTGTACAACCTCCAACCCTCCATGTAGAGAATTACCTGTGTTCCTACTAAAAACACAGATCCCCAGGCTACACCCCAAAGCACCCCTTATGTTTCAGGGAGGGCTCCAGAGCCTAGTTTTAACCAATCTCCCAGGACTCTGCTACAGATCAGCAAATACTATGCTGTCCTTACGTGGATGCCAAAGTAACTCTTGCTAGTATTCCCTAGGAAGGGTTAAAGGAAGAGGCAAGAGGACAGATAGGGTAGCCAGCATGCTTGAATTTATTAAAAGGTTGACAAAGTTTCAAAGGAGCAGAAAGCTGGAGTGAACCAACAAGTCCAAACACCTCATAGCTACAAGGCATTTGACTTCATGCAAATGAAGCCAGGAACATTGAACTTGGTGACCACCTCACTGAAACGCAGCTCCTTGGCCCCTGAGTGCCTTAGACACCAGGGCGAGCTCTCCTCTCAGAAGTAACAGGAGAGGCATGTTGATGTCTTGGAGGTGAGAACGAGTCAGGAGATGAGGAGGTCTCCATCTGGAGTGGACGGAGGCTGTCCCCAACACTGTCTCAATTAGATGGGGGAAAGATCTTCATTTCGT
This sequence comes from Rattus norvegicus, assembly GCF_021556685.1. NCBI lineage: Eukaryota > Metazoa > Chordata > Mammalia > Rodentia > Muridae > Rattus > Rattus norvegicus. Next base: position 91,232,975 of record NC_141543.1, read on the forward strand.
CTCGCACACAGGTGTAGGCTGACAGCACACTGGGCCACAGCACCCGGAGCCACAGCACCCGGAGCCACAGCAGCTGCCTCCGCAGCCCCCGCAGCCTCCGCAGCCCCCGCAGCCAGATCCGCAGCAGCCAGACCCGCAGCCAGACCCGCAGCCAGACCCGCAGCAGCTAGATCCGCAGCCAGAGCCTCCGCAGCCACAGCAGGAGCCACAGCAGCCACAGCAACCACAGCAGCCCTGCTGGCAGCAACACTCCTCACAACAGTCTTGTTCCTGGGAGCAGCAATTGAGGCAGTCTCCCGGGCAGCATCCCATGGTCCCAGCCGGTCAGGTCGCAGGTCAGGAACGCGGCCGAGCTTCCCCTAAGTCTGACAGTGGCCAGCTGGACAGCAGCTTTTATATCCCCCTCACCCAGGGGTGTTGGCACGGGGTACAGGATGTTTGCTTTGTTATTATTTATGCTGGTTTCCATAAGAACGTCTCATTAGCTGGCTGTTTATTTTCCAGCCGTGAGTACCTCAACTCATAAAAAGAAGGCCCCACTCGTCCCAACTGCTATTTGTCCAGAGGGTAAAAATATACCCGGGAAAAGGCCTGTCATTAGCCAGGTTGGAGAGAGGAAGGGAAGCTGGCCAAGGAATCTGCTCTAGCTCCTCCTCTCCCACCCCTTCTCTGGTGGCAAAAGGGAGATTCCTCCGTTGGCTTTGAAGCCTGTTTGCATGGATGCTGACCCTTGAAGACTTGAAGAGTAAGAACAGATGAGGCTTCTGACTGCACAGAGGCTGCAGGGGAGGGTCTAACGCTGTGGACCCTCCCAGGCAGAATAGCATTCTCTCCCCAGGCACGTGAGCAAAGCAAATATTTGTGTCTGTGCGAGGTATGTGGATGTGAGCTGCACGTTTATTTAGGCTTGGCAGGTGAGCATCAATCACGAGTAATAACCAACTTGTGAAATGCAGATAGACTCGCCATAAAACTGCGGAAGGCTGGGGAGCCCCATTCTCTCTCAGCTGAGATGAACTGAACATTCTCACTTCTCTGTGTAGGCAGGAAGAGCTCAGGGCAGCTCCTGCTACCCACAGCCCCAGGCCTTTCTGTAATGGAAGATGGAGATGAGTAAGGGAAGGAGGGAGGAAAGAAGGAAGGGAGAGAAAGAATGAAATGAGGAAACAAAATGAGGAAGGGAGGGAAGGAGGAAGGAGGAAATGGGAAAGGGAAAAGGAAATGGAAGGAGGAAGGGGAAGGAAGGAGAAAAGGAAGGAGGAGAGATGCAGGGACAGAGAAAAAAAGAGAAATGAAGAGGGAAGGTGGGTAGGAAAGATGAAAGGAAGAGAAGACGGAAACAGTGGTGGAAGGTAGGAAGGCCGGGAAGAGGAGGGGAGAGGGGATGGGAGATAAGGGAGGAAATGGGAAGAGAAAGAGTGAAGGAAAGAAGGCAAAGAATGAGGAAGAGAGAAAGGAGAAGGAAAGAAAAGGGAGGGAAGAGGGAAACAGGAGGAGAGGGAAAGAGAGGAAGAGGAAATGGAAGGGAAGAAAAGAAGGAAGAAAGGGAGGAAGTAGGAAGGAAAGAGAAGGGGAAGGAGGAAAAGAAGTAAAGAAGGAAAATGAAGAGGAAGAAGAAAAGAAAGAAAGGGGGAGGCATGGAAAGAGACATAGAGGGAGGGAGGGAGGAAGGGAGGCATGGAGGGAGGCATAAAGGGAGGGAGGGAGGGAGGGAGAGAGGGAGGGAGAGAGGGAGGGAGGGAGGGAGAGAGGGAGGGAGGGAGAGAGGGAGGGAGAGAGGGAGGGAGAGAGGGAGGGAGGGAGGGTCTCTGAAAGCCAAAACACTCCGTTGAACTGGGAATGTTGCAGGGCTGAAGAGAGGGCTCAGCCCTTAACACTCGTTTCTCTTGCAGAGGGCCCAGCTTTAGTTCCCAGCACCCACAGGCAGCTTAAACCGTCAGCAACTCTAGCTCCAGAGTGGCCAGTGCCCTCTTTTGACCTCTGTGCGTACCAGGCGGACAAGCAGTGCACAGACATACATGCGGACCGAACACCCATACACATAAAATAAATAAATCTATAAAAATGAAAATGGGTATGTTGAATTCATGGGTGACTAGAACTGCCTTTGACGAAGCTATACATTTTGTGTGGTTGCTTCTAGGCAACCAATGTCAGTTAAAATCTCCCCCGGGGCTTCATTACTTCTCATAGGTTTTTCTTACTGAATTAAACTCCTACTTCAATTGAATGCTGAGTTTTAAGGAAAACAAACGTGGATATGACATAGAGCATCTTCCAGGATATGGCATCAGTGTGGGGTATCCCAGTGTTGCCCCAAGAAACCAAAGTCTTTGGGGAAGAGGTGAGGATGCTTGGGTTCTGAGATGGGTGACGTCTGTCTCCACTCTAAGCCTTGGGACCTTGCCATGCTCTAGGGACGATCACAGCAGCCCCAGAGCCCATGTGGCTCCACCTGAAGCCAAGGGGAGAGGAGTCCAGATGGGAATCTGGGCCAAATAGCACAGCCCCTCCCTTTCCTTTGCCTTTCTTACTGAAATGGGCTGGAAGTGAAGCGGCCTCTAAGAGAGGTTAGGCAGACTCAGGACAGGGCAGATGTGGCGCAGGAATGGGAAACACAAAACTTGGACCTTATGTGAATCCTACTGCTTTACTCAACGGGAAACCTAGGCATGAGGAATCCCTGAACCGTCATCAGCTCCGGTTACTAAAGCTACTTTCATGTCAGGATTCCCCGGAGTGGCGACTTCCAGGATGACACTGGGATCATACTAATGCCGCACCCTGGCAGACTTCTCCATCAGTGGTCCTCAACCTCCCTAATGCTGTGACCCCTCAATACAATTCTTCATGTTATAGTGACCGCCCCCTCAACCATATAATTACTTCTGGAGCTACGTCACAACTTAAATTTTGCTAAGGTTGTGAATCATTTAAATATATAACGTGCAAACTGTCTGATATGCCACCCCTGTAGCAGAGGTCACAATCCATGGGTTGGAAATGACTGCTCTCTATCTTACCCTCTTTTCCCTTGAAACCAAGCATTCAGTTAAGTTAGGTGTTATATGGCACGGATCATCTCCAAATGCATCCCTGTCTTACATTAAGTCAAAACCTGTGGGGCTGGGGATTTAGCTCAGTGGTAGAGCGCTTACCTAGGAAGCACAAGGCCCTGGGTTCGGTCCCCAGCTCCGAAAAAAAGAACCAAAAAAAAAAAAAACTGAGTGGTTCTGAAGTTGTAAGCTTGAAAGTTCTAAGTTGGGTTAGACCATCAAATTTTAGCTACAAAACACTGACATAATTTAACACTGCTTAGACCGCACATACAACCCGAAAGTGGTCGTACTCTTTTGGAAGATGATACGTGTCCACAGGGACACATTAATGATAGATTGGAGTCATCGCTAGCTGTTCTGTTTTCTGGTTAAGTGTCCATGCCACAGTACCCCCCACCCCGAGGCTGGCACTTGGGAGAGGAACATAATGAAGCAATGACCACTCTGGCAAACACATCCTTCTATTCTGTTGGTTTGGGGACAGGCAATGCATTCTCAGTCTTAACTACAATGTGGATGAGGTTGAAGTGTGTTCCCTCAGACTGTGGTGGGAGCTTGGCCCTCACTGCAGCAATGTGAGGCACTGAACAATCTTTAAGAGGTGAGACTTAGTAAGTCGCTGAAATGCTGCCCACCGGAAGGGAATGCTGGGCTCCAGAGTGATTCTTCTCAGAGCCGGGTCTTATAAAAGCCGGAACCTGGCTTCAGTTGCCTTCTAATATCCCATTTGGAACAGAGCTAGCTTGCTCTCTCTCTGTCTCTCTCTCTCTCTCTCTCTCTCTCTCTCTCTCTCTCTGTCTCTCTCTGTCTCTCTCTGTCTCTGTCTCTCTCTGTCTCTCTCTCTCTGTCTCTCTGCCTCTCTGTCTATCTCCATCTCTCTGTCTCTCTGTCTGTCTCTGTATGTCTCTGTCTCTGTCTCTCTATCTGTCTGTCTGTCTGTCTCTCTCTCTGCCTCTCTCTGTCTCTCTCTGTCTCTCTCTGTCTCTCTCTGTCTCTCTCTCTGTCTCTCTCTGTCTCTGTCTCTCTGCCTCTCTCTCTCTCTGTCTCTCTCTCTGTCTCTCTCTGTCTCTCTCTGTCTCTCTCTCTGTCTCTCTCTGTCTCTGTCTCTCTGCCTCTCTCTCTCTCTGTCTCTCTCTCTGTCTCTCTCTGTCTCTCTCTGTCTCTGTCTCTGTCTCTCTATCTGTCTCTGTCTGTCTCTCTGTCTCTCTCTGCCTCTCTCTGTCTCTCTGTCTCTGTCTCTCTGTCTCTGTGTCTCTCTCTGACTGTCTGTCTCTCTGTCTCTCTCTGTCTCTCTCTGTCTCTCTCTGTCTCTCTCTGTCTCTCTCTGTGTCTCTCTCTCTCTCTCTCTCATCTGGTACTGTATCCTTCCTTTTCCCCTCTCTCTCTCATTTTTCTCACTCTCATGTACCGATGTTGACAATCTGCCATTGAACATCCTGAACTGTGAGTTAAATAAACTTCTTTTGTAGATGTATACTCAGTTAATATTCAGTATTTTTAAAATACAAAAAAAGAGAAAGAATTCAATGACTTGAATTCAAAGAATTGAATGAATTCAGTCCTCTCTGTCTTCCTTGTGCCATCATTTAGTGTGTTCTTGCCTCCCAGCCAAACCCCCTCTGTGCTCCTACCTCCTCAACCGTTAGCTGGACACTATGATAATAATGACAAGCCCCTCAGAATGGCTGTGATGAAATGCGTGCGTGCATGTAACAGATCTCCAGACCTTAGCACACCTGACACCATGTTGGAAGTACCATTCAGACCTTAGAATCCTGCACGTAGGCAACCATGTCTGCCAAAATCAGAACAAAGACCTAATCCAGTAAGATCTATAGTTCTGGGAAAGTTTCTAAACAATTAACTTTGCTTTTTGGCTTCTGTAGCTCTGCTTCTAACGGATCTTGCTAACTGAGGTGTGTCGAGCCAGGATGTGGCTTTGTGCTTAAACGCCCACCCCGAGAAAGATTTAGAACTGCTCTGGGGTCCTGAATATCCAGTGTAGTTGCTGACCAGCTAATAAACACTTCCTAATGGATTGAACCATATCTAAGTGGTCTACCCTGGTGGGTATGTCACAACATACATGCAGATAGAACATACATGCAGGGAACAACGGCCAGTCACATGCACTTAGAGAAGCATCTGCTATTGCAAATATCCAGTAGAGTGTGTACATGCGTGCATGTGTGTGTGTGTGTGTGTGTGTGTTCATAAAATGCATAAGGATAGTAATTTCAACTAGAAACCCAGATGAAAGAGGAATAGAAACTTCGGAATGGGATGAGTAATGTCTACTACCCTCTACAACACAATGGGGAAGAAGGAAGTCCTTGCAGCCTCAATGGTCAGCATGGAGCACACTCCCTTCAGTCTGCTGCCTTTTCCAAGACTTGCATAGTGGCAGCCAAGCCACTGTACTCCGTTACCCATCCCCCACAAAATATCTCGGGATAGGGAACGTGGGGAGTTAGGGAGAAGTGATAGGGATGAGCTTTGGCCTGGGTAGCATTAGGACTGACAAATGTCCAAGAATATCCAAGAAAACTAAGCAACAGAAGCCCCTTAGAGAAAAGGGGAGAACAGGTCTAGAGTGGATGTGGGCAGAACTGGATGAGTATTCCCCTATGAACCATAGGTGTCTGGGAACCTGAGCCCCTCGAACCTCACCTAGATAAGGAGTAACCCCAGGTCTCTGTGACTCCATCACTTCCAGGTGAGGACAAGATGGGCTGGACACCTATGAAGAGGGCCAGGAGGGTTCCATTCTCTCTGATCTTCCTGCACCCCAAAGAAAGCTGTCTGATCTAATTCAGAGACTACATAGAGCCAAGTGCAGTGAGCCCCACCTGTTGACAGAGACACAGACTGACTCGGAAAATGATCCCCTTCACCAGTTACACCTGCTACTGAAAAGGGGAACATCTCCAAACGATATAGACCTTAGGCTTCTTTAAGCTCTAGAGAGGCAGAGTGGTTCCAACCCAAGAGCCCAGAGGTCTGTTAAGGGAATGGAAACTCAGCAGACACAGGATGACTCTTAAGGCAACTGGAACCTCTTTCAGGAGACAGACATATGAGTGTGGGCTATGCCATGAGTGTAGAAGGTGGTGAGAAGCTCATTTCCCTCCCAGGGCAGAGGCCCTGTGTCACTTGTCACTGTGTAGTAGAAGGGTTGAGGACATAACCAAGTAGCTGGCTAAGAGCCTAAGGCAGAGGAGCTGAGCTTCTCTAGTGAGAGAGCAGGTCAAGAGCCAGGCGTGGCCACGCCATCCTCATTCAGAAAGACTGCCAGAGGCACTCCTCCTTCTTTTCCTGCTTCTGCTTTGTCCCTAGATGTCCTCTCTGGAGCTGTGGTTTTCCAAGTCTCCCCATTCTCCCAGTCACCGCTTTCCTTTGATAGACCCAGATGTTGTCTAACTGTTCAGTCTAGTGATCCCTGCCAGCCCCTCTTCCTTGCTTTTTCTTTCCATGTCAGGAGCGCAAGGCTCGGCAGAACTTCAGGATTTAGTCCTCTAGTCTCTTTTCTACCTGCCTGGTAGAAATGTCAGTAGCCACAGAGACATGGATTAGGCTGCTGGGCTCCAGCTCCAGGCCCTGCATAGTACCTGCTTGGCTGTGGTAGAAAACAGGCTCCATTTTAGCAGCAGCAAGAGCCAACCTCAGGAAAACCTCCCTGCACTTCCCTTTAGAGACCTACGCACACTGTCCTTAGTGCTGATACCCCAGCCCTGACGATAACTCATAGGCCATTTCATCACCAGGTACATGAAGAAGTTTTTCATAGGGTTATATTATAACAGTAGTCTGCATTAACCAGTTCCTCCCTGAAAGGCATTTAGGTCACTCCTACGCACTCTAGCCACGTTGTGGAGAATAACTGTAGTTTAAACCAGTTGACACATGTCTCGATATCTCCCCGCTGTAAGCTCTTTGGAATCACTGGGTCAATGAGTTCTTGTGTTTGTAACTTTCATGAATGTTGTCATCTCACTCTTTATAAAGGTACCAAATTACACCCCTTCGGCCCTGTCTCATTCCCTTCATGCTTCGCCTACAAGATGACTGTCAAGGAATGTGGCCTTGCCCATCGGATGCAGGGAAGATAGAAAGGTTAATTTGCCTCTCTATTGTGTGCATCTCTTAGATTAGCATTTAATGCCAGCTGAGCTCCCTCTCTGGTGAATTATCTTTTCATCCCAAACCATGGCCCATCTTTCTGTTGAGTTGTTGCTATTCTTTGGTGGAAATAGTTTGCACGACAGAAAATAAGTATTTCATTTCTATTTACTTGTATCTATGGTTTTATTTTTTTTAATCTTATACGGTTTATTATATATAAAACACTTGCAAGTAAAATCAACATCATGTAACAAAATTAGCCAAACCCGATATCTTTATATCCCACTGAGCTTCCGTACAGCTATATGAGGCACTTTAAATCAGTAGAACATTTTCACTAACTAATATATTCTTGTTATGGTATTTTTCAAAAGATTTACTTATTTTATTTATGAGTGCACTGTAGCTCTCTTCAGATGCACCAGAAGAGGGCGTCAGATCCCATTACAGATGGTTATGAGCCACTATGTGGTTGCTGGGAATTGAACTCAGGACCTCCGGAAGAGCAGTTGGTGCTCTTAACCACTGAGTGGTCTCTCTAGTCCTTTTTATGTTATTTTTTAAATGGGTTTTTTCATACAATATATTCTGATTTCCCCAGATCCTCTCCACTTCCCCACCCACCCGAACTCATACCCTTTCTCTCATTAGAATAAAAACAGGTATCAATAATGATGATGGTGATGATATAATAATATAAACAATAAGATAAGATGAAAACAAGCCAGAATAAGACAAAACAAGCAAATAGTAAAGTAAAAAGAGCCCCCCACTCCCAGCACAAGAAGCACAGACTCTGAGACACACATTTGGGGAGGAGGGGGCTTCTTCAGCTTTTGTTTTTGCATGTAAACCACTGGGCGAGTCTTGATGGTGTGGGCACCCTAGAGATCACACTGGAGTTCTGAGGGCTCCAGACACTGGCTGGGAAGTCAGGTGACAGAAACAATGTTTCTGACCAATCACATGATTACAAAGCTGGGGTCTCCAGCAGGGCTCCAGGTGGTCAGGGGTGGACATCTAAGGTAGCAGTGACATGGGAGGGGCCAGCCTTGAGCCGCCTGGATGACATCGGGGACAGAGGATATCTGGTCCATGCCTTATTTAGCCAGCAGGTTTCTGAAGGACCTGTCAGCAAACTTGTCTCTGCTGCCCAGCTCCTCCTCGATTCTAAGGATCTGACTGTACTTAGCCAGGCGCTCAGATCGGCAGGAGGCACCAGTCTTGATCTGCCCAGTGCAGAGCCCCACCACCAGGTTGGCGGTGAAAGTGTCCTCAGTCTCCCCAGATCAATGGGACACCATGACACCCCAGCCATTGGTCTGGGCCAGCTTACATGCCTGCAGAGACTCAGTCACAGAGCCAATCTGTTTACTTTGAGCAGGAGGCAGTTGCAGGAATTCTCGCCTGCAGCCTTGGCAATCCGCTTAGGGTTGGTCACTGTGAGGTCATCCCCCACCACCTGGATGCCTGCAGTAGCTGTGAACTTCTGCCAGGCATCCTAGTTGTCCTGGTCTAAGGGATCTTCAATGGACACCAGTGGGTAGTCCTTGACCAAGGACTTGTACAGGTCGGCCAGCTGGTCGGCTGTGATGTACCAGCTGGCGTCATCTGGAGACTTGAAGTCCAGGTCATACTTGCCAGCCCTGTAGAACTCGGAGACTGTAGACTGCTTCCTGCTGATTATGGGCATGAAGTTCCTAGGGACAAGCCCATTCTTCATCTCCACGATATCCTCTACTAGCAAACCAGCAAACCAGCAACAGCTGCAAACGAACCAACAGCAGCAGGGAGAGCAGCAGTGGGGCTCTGGCATTTACGCATTCTCTCTCCAGTCCCCAGAATTTGAAGCATAAGCTAACTTCAGATGGCAGGATCATGTCCCTGCCAGAGCATGAGACAAAACATAGTCAGCTGCTGTGGACAATCTGAAGCAGTCCCATATCCCACACCTGGGATTAAAACAAAAACATATTCACATAGCATAACCGGGTTTTTAAGGAAACCAAACTTCTCACTATAGGAAAACCCATAAAAAAACAAATCCAAAAAAATCAAAAAACATAATATATATGAGCAAAAGTTATATAAGAAAATGTAAAGAAAGCCTCTAAAATCACCATTTTGCTTATTTCATGTTGTCCATCTACTGCTGGGCATGGGACCTGCCCTTGGGTGTGATTTGTCTATGCAGGGAGACTCCCCTGGAGAAACTGAACTTCCCTTGCAAGCTGTTATCAACTGGGGATGGGGGACTGTTAGGGATGGGGCCTTGTGTCCACCTCTTCTCTCAACACTGGGACCCGTCTGGTTTAGTCGTGCACAGGTCTTGTGCATGCTTCCATGGTCTCTGTGTGTTCAAATGTGTCTCAGTCCTGTTGTGTCTAGAAGGTCTCTTGAATCCCCACTGACTCTTACAATCTTTCCACCTTTCATTCCTCAGACTTCCCTGAACCCTGGGGAAAGGGATTTGATGGAGACATCCCATTCAGGACTGAGCGTTCCAAGGCCTCTCTACCTCTGCACATTGTGCAGCTATAAGTCTCTGTATTTGGTGATGTGTGCCTGCAGGATGTACTGACGGAGGCAAAAGAAGAAAGATCCAGAGTTTGAGGCTAGCTTGGCTCATTTTTTTCACTGTCACCGAGACAAAATGGCAGGCTACAAAGTGGGGGAGGGGTGACACTGTATTAAAGAACTATTTTCCCAGGTTGCCCCATCACGTTATTTTTATTATAATTTTAAATGTCTATGCATGTGGTTGTGAGTGTCTGTCTGTCTCTGTTTCTCTGTCTCTGTTTCTCTGTCTCTGTCTCTCTGTGTCTCTCTGTCTCTGTCTCTGTCTCTCTCTCTCTGTGCGTGCGTGTGTGTGTGTGTGTGTGTGTGTGTGTGTGTGTGTGTGTGTAGGTCAGAAGACAGCTCTCAAGAGTTGAATCTCTCCTTCCACCTTGTGGAGCCTGGGAGTGGTAGAATTCAGTCCACCAGGCTTGGTAGCAGGTGCCTTGAACTCTTAAACCTTCTGTCTCCCCTTCCCAAATGTTGTGATTACAGGCATCTTCCACTGGGACCTGCTCACCTGTATTTCTTCAAGTCTTGGAATCCTGAGGCTAGAGAGATGTCTCAGCAGTTAAGAGCACAGGCTGTTCTTCGGTGGGACCAGAGTTTGATTCCCAGCGCCCACATGGCAGCTCACAACTTTATGTAACTCCGGTTCCAAGCGGTTTAGTGGCATCTTCTGGCCTCTGAGGACATCAAGTATGCGTGTGGTACACAAACATACATGCCCACCCATACACGTAAAATACAAATAAATCTTTTTAGAAACCTTATTGTATGTCTAGTAGGTCGATTGAGAAATTCCATGTTTATTTATAACTAACCATTATTTTCCACAACTGATATCAGAGAGACAGAGACAGAGACAGAGACAGACAGAGACAGACAGAGACAGACAGAGACAGACAGAGAGACAGAAAGACAGAGAGAGAAACAGAGAGACAGAGACAGAGAGAGACAAAGACAGACAGACAGAGACAGAGAGAGGGGAGAGAGAACTTCCCTTAGTAAACTACCTATTTCTTCCAATTTTTCTACTAAACTATTCATCTTTCCTGACTAATTTATAGGAACCTGTTTTATAGGAAGTATGTTCCATTTTTCATTATGTCAAATATGTTTCAAAATTTGCCTCAGAGCATCATTTAATTGTGTCTGTGGTGTCTTTAAGTACAGTTTTTTTTTTGTCAACAAATATATCTTTCCTTCCTTGTCCTGTTAAGTTTTGGAAACCATTCTCCATATCACAATCAGATGCGAGCCACTTTATTTATTTCTAGTTCTTCCAGTTCCACTTTTATATTTAGCCATGCTAATACTATGAATTTATTCTGGCGTGTGGCAGACACCACGGTTTTCCTTTTCGAAGAAATTCATACTTAAATAAAATGAGTAAACCTAATTTTAGAAACCATTTTTAAGGTAAGTGTGCTCACGGCCAGCCTTCATCAGCGAATCCTCTTTTTCCAGAGAACAACGCATGTAGAGACCCACGGCTGCACTGGATGCCGGGGCTAAGTAACAGTTGACTGCTGTGCCTTCAGAAACGCACCTGCATCTTCCCTGCTAACACTCAAGGAGATCGTTGTAGAAGGGGGTGGGGAAGACGTCATAGCAGAAGGCAAGGAGAAGGTGTGCAAACTGTCATCCTCTGGGCAACACACAGCATAGAGTAATTGCGACCACATGTTGCAGCAGGTCAGGCGTCCGCAAAACATGAGATCAGGGGCTGGAGAGATGGCTCAGCGGTTGACAGCGTTTGTTGCTTTGACAAAGGACCCAGCTTCGGTTCCGATCATCCACTTCAGTAACTCCAGTTCCAGGAGATCTGACACCCTTGTCTGACCTCCGCGGACACCAGGCCTGCAAAGTGGTGCATAGACATATACACAGGCAAAACACTCATGCATGTAAAATGAAATAACTTTTTTGAATAAAATAAAGAAGAAGATTGTCAGCGGTCAAGCATGGAAGAGAAGGGGGGTCAAGGACTCCCTCTCTCGCTACTGAGCCATTGCCACTGACAGATGAAGTGCAGGAGTCATAGCCACTGGTGACCCCCCCCAACACAAGCACACACACACACACACACACACACACACACACACACCCATATACATAAAATACAAGATAAGATAAGAGGGTATATGAGAATTATCATAATACACACACGTGTTTGAAATTGTCAAAGGACAACTTTTTTGGTTTAAAAATAGAGTAAGCATGCCCTCTATTCTGGCGGCCTCTAGTGTTCATCTACTGACATTGCATGCACAGCATCATGGTCCCGACTGCACTGGGCAATTATAGGTAGGATTTGCCTCTGTAAGGTGTGTGTGTGTGTGTGTGTGTGTGTGTGTGTGTGTGTGTGTGTGTGTGTGTGTGTGTGTCTGTGTGTGTGTCTGTGTGTGTGTCTGTGTGTGTCTGTGTGTATCTGTGTGTGTCTGTGTGTGTCTGTGTGTGTCTGTGTGTGTGTCTGTGTGTGTCTGTGTGTGTGTCTGTGTGTCTGTGTCTGTGTGTGTGTGTGTGTGTGTCTGTGTCTGTGTCTGTGTCTGTGTGTCTGTGTGTCTGTGTGTCTGTGTTTGTGTGTGTCTGTGTGTGTGTCTGTGTGTGTGTGTGTGTGTGTCTGTGTGTGTGTGTATCTGTGTGTGTGTGTGTGTGTGTGTGTGTGTGTTGTTCAAGCTTTACAATAAGCTTGGACTGGAACCCATATCTGCCTGCTCCTCCTTCACTACATACTTCCCCTAACTACAGAAACTGTCTCTCTGTCTCAAAGAAGGCCTCACTATCAGAATATCCTTTTTTCTTTTGGTTCTTTTTTTTTCTGAGCTGGGGACCAAACCCAGGGCCTTGAGCTTCCTAGGCAAGTGCTCTATCACTGAGCTAAATCCCCAACCCCTATCAGAATATCCTTAAGTAATGCTTAGACTTGACGCACATACACACATGCACAGGGCTGTTTTAGTCACCAATTGACAGTGGTTAGTGTATATAGCACATTCAATAGGTTTCTGCTAAATGAAATCATCATTAAATGGGAGTTGTTTTGTCTGATGGCCGTAGAGTGGAAGGTATCAGCTAGAAGACTCCCTCACCAGTCAGCGCTCGTTTAATGTTGGATCAGGAGTGGTGCTTTGCTATAAAATATTTTGTGCCAATAGAAATGTTCTGCTAATGGGGCGAGTGTGTGTGTGTGTGTGTGTGTGTGTGTGTGTGTGTGTGTGTGTAAGTACACCACTAAATGTACTTTCTAAGATTTTCTAAAGAAAACTTTCTATAACGCACTCTGCAGGACAGTAGACCCCAGCTGCCTGTGTCCACTGGACACTTGAAATGCATCTCGTGGTGGAGAAACTGAATTTTTATCTTCTTCTAGAGGTAACACATTTATATTGAATGACCACCCACATGCACGCGGAGCTGGTAGCAAAGGCAAACATTATTTCAGATAGATGGTAAGCGGGGATGTTTGAAATAACCCCCGTGCTACAAACAACTAAATGTGCTATTTGTTTCTAAGTCTAAATCGTTTTAAAAGCATCGGGGAACAGGCAACCTAGTGTGTGTACTGAGCAGTTGTCAGGAGAAGAGAAGTGCTCAGAAAGCCGAACTGAACATGGAGACGGCCTCTCCCCTGGGGCGTTTTCAGAACTTGGAAAACTTGAATTTCAACCTTTCTGACCTCTCAGGGAGGTAGAAACCACAAAGTCTTAAAATTGCCCTAAGCGGAAACACCTCTGTGACCATGAAGCTAGGTCTGCAAAGAACCACAGCCTTGCAGAATGATGGACTGGAAATAGGCTCCACCCACCAACGCCTACACCGAAGGACCGGAGGAAAGCTGTCTAACCCCATTGCCTGCATGGTCCACAAAGTTCCCTGACTGTTCAGAGGACCCAGCTGGTGGTATCCGAATGTCCTGGCAAAAATGAACGCTCATCCTTTTGGAGAGACACAGCACTATCTGCTTCAGCAAACGCCACAAATAACAGCCCCAGAGGAAGCACATAGAGCGGCCGTTAACTCAACTATTCCTGTCTGTCTGTTCTCTCAGGCTTTCCAAAGCGTGACAGGAATGTGCTCAAGTTCTGCTTGCTTTGGAACTAGGTCTGACCAAGAGACCTTCTTCAGCTAACAATGTAAATAGCAGTGAGGAGGGTTAATTTCCAGACCAAAGCTTCAGGCGGCAATGCACCTTTCTCCTCCCATTGTGTAGCTAGTATGTGGAAGGTCACATAGAGTTGGAGCCACAGCCAGCCTGAGTTTCTCCAACTAGATTTTAAAATGAAAAACATTGAGAGAACTAGAGGTATGGCTCAGTGGTTAAGAGCTCTGGCTGTTTTCCCAGAGGACCTGGGTTCCATTTTCAGCACCTACATAGCTGCTCAAAATCCATTTGAAACTCTAGTGGGGGGTGGCGGGGAGTGCGCGGGACGGGCGGGGTGGTGGTGTCCATCACCCTCTGGTGGCCTCCACGGGTACTGCACACACCTGTTGCCATTGCCTGCACATAGGCAAAACATACGCAGAAAATAAAAACAGATACATTTTAAAGAACGTTGAGGAGTTTCCTGACTTTCATACACATTTTTATTTCAATTTTCGCTTGTCATTAACATTATTAATAGATAAATGAATCCTATGTACATACATGCATGCATGCATACATACATAGCGTTGTAGTTTTATAAATGAATATACAAATCCAAGCTTTTTGGCTTTGGTTTTGGTTTGGTTTGTTTTACGTCTTGTTAGATCCATGAGCAGATAGTTTTCAATGTTTAATGGAGTGTACAGTTCACATAAGATTGCTTATTATCAGTTAATTCAGCAGAGTGCTCACTAAACAAGAAGATAGCCTTGATCACACCCTGGTTCTCTCTGTTAGAATCTAAACCTTTCTTTAATGCACAGCTCATGAGCTATTGTTGCATTCGGCCAACTCTAGTTCAAATGCCCCTCGAGCCTTACATCTAGCCACAGAAACCCCATCCTGGAGAAGCTCGGTAGGGACAAGCATGAAGGGATGAAGCCGGGAGGAGCCATGAGCCACACAAGCTCCTGCCTCTTCCCTTAATCATTTGATGAACTGGAGACAGGGGCACTGGCACAAACCCAGTCATTTTGTGGCCAAATCACTTAAGTTCTTAATTTCTCCTTTGCGGCAAGCTTCGTTCAAAAGACCTCTGCAACTCTGTTCTTGTCACTGAAGTGCTTTCAAAAGCAAGTTCCGTGCCTAATCCTGTCCGCGGTTGTTATCACGGCAAAGCCGTTCCTCCTTCAAACAATACAGTGCCAAGATGAAAAGGAGACGGTTGTTAACATGGGAAAGCCATTCCTCCTTCAAAGAGCACAGTGCCAAGGTGAAAAGGAGGAGGGAGTGTCCCACAGGCTGTGAGTACAGCTCTGAGAGATGTGAGTGGAAAGAAAGAGGAAGATGGCAGTGGTAGCATTGGTAAAGTAAAACAGCAATTTACAAATTTCCAAGACAAAGGACAACTTTCTTCTCCTTGTGCTTCCTGCTTTTCCACCTTCTCTTCCCCCTCCCTTCCTCCCACTCACCCCCCAACTCCTTCCCCTCTTCCTCCCTGTCATCCTCCTTCCTTCTCTTCCTTCCCCTCCTCTCTCTCTTCCTCCTTCCCCCTCTATTTTCCCTTCTTTTCTTTCCTCTCACACCAGCCACAGAGCAGAATCTCAAACTGATTTCCATGCACAGGAATCAAACAGACGTAAGGTCTCCTTCCTTTCTGATTTTGGTTTTGTTTTGTTTTCTGATGGCTTGTGTCTTTTTTTTTTTTTTTTTTTTTTTTGGCTTTTGTTTTGTTTCATTTTCTGAGACAGGATCTCACAAAAACCCCTGCTGACCTCAAACTCCATAGGGGAAGAAGACCTTGAACTTCTGATCCTCCTGCCCTCACTTTTCTGAGTGCTGGGTTTGCAGTAAAGACTACCAAGCCTATCCTTTGCCGTGCTTAGATCGAGCTTCCGGCGGCGGCCTGCTAAAAAGGCATCCTACACTCTGAACTACATCCCTACCCCAGTCACTGTTTAAAAAAATCCTTCTCTTGCATCCAAACGCTGACTGAAACTCAGTGCATCTTATTGCCAGGATTCTGAATACGTACTCAACTGATCCCCAAACCAAGGAATCTCTCGACTACCACCTGTCCACCACCCATGTCTCTGGAGATGAGCCGCCTTGGGGTTACTGCTAATTAGACATGGAGTGTGGCCAAGAGCAGCCTTGATGCTTTCTTGTTTATCATCTCCCTCGCCCCCATAGAACACCTTTCTCAGAAGGATTTCACTCTGAGTAGAGATGCTCTACTCCTTGCCACATGGCCTGCGGGAGCCACTCCCAATGGGACCTCTGCCTTCTCTGGACGTTTAGCCACAGACCACACACATCTCTCCTTCCCTGGCACCATTGTTCACTTATCACATTCTTTCTTTTTCCTTATTCTTTTGTTCATGTGTTTGTGCAAGCACGCGTATGTGTGTTCACATGGGCGTACCCGTGCACATGGGTTGTGTGCAAGCATGTGAAGGATCAAGGTTGATGTCTCAGGAGTCTTCTGGTACCACGTTTCCGCTTTATTCTTTGGAGGAAGGGCCTCTTGATCAACCCCACATCTCACCAGCATACAACTCATCTCACTAGAGAGCTTGCTCTGGAGATGCGATCCCCATCTTCCTGGTGCCAGAGTTATAGGTAGGCGGCCATGCCTACTCAGCCTTTAGGGGGGTTCTGAAGATCCAAATTCCTATCCTATTGCTTTTGAGGTGAGCATTTTAACCACTGAGCATCTACCCAGCCCACTGAGCTATCTTCCCAGCCTTTCACATCTTTCCCTACTATCTGCAGCCAGCCACACCCTACAACCAACCAACAATGTATCCAATATGGAAAGATAGGAAAATGAGACACAAATATGCAACATTTTTACCAGGCCTTCGGTGATAAACTTAACTGTTGCATTCTTGAATGAAGAACAGGCATAGGATTATTTTCAGCTATCATGAGTGAAAAAAAATTACCTTGACATTGACACTGATAGACCCGTACTCTGTTTCTGTTCTCTTAGGATGATTCTGATGATCATCATTGGTGACAATACCATATGTGCTGATCATAGAAATGTCCTCCGAACACCACACACACACACACACACACACACACACACACACACACACACACACAGTGGGGAGGATAAAGATAGAAGAGGAAAAATTAAACAGTAAGGTGGGGTTTTTTATTATTCTTTCTTTCTATAACTCAAGAATTGAGGCTCAGAGAGGCAATATAATACACTAGGAACCAAGACAGTTATAATTAAAGACTGAAAGGAAAACATCATTTTTAAACCCCAAATCTGGGAGAGGGAAGCTTACATTTTTATCACCTTTTAGTCACTTTTTAATTTTCAAATATCTACATTCCTATCTGTCACGCCCTAAACCTTTAATAGCAGCATATGGAGGCCACCACCAACCTTCCTGGTCCTTCGTGTGAAGCCATTTGCATCCACACTGAATGCTCCAACCATGGTGAGGCACAAGTCTTAATTTCTTATGGACATGTCTGTGAGGACCCCATAAGGCCCTTTAGCCTTTACATTTCAGACAGATGACTATCCTTGTATGTTTTAAAAAACCAGGAGAGATTGATACCTCCGCCCATACGCCCGCCGTGGGCTCCTACGAACCAGGTGAGCCTTGCCCATCTGCCTGGCTGGCCCATGACATTGTCAAGGTGTTAGTGTGAGTTTCGTAATGACCAGGGGCACGATACATCTTGATCCTATCTTCTGGTAGTTGGAGCAATTCATGTGATTTCTGGTACCCTTATCTTACTCTCCTCTCACGGATGGAAATGTGAGCAGTTGTTCACGTCAGTGATTCCTTTTCAGATCAAAACAACTTGACTTGTAGCTGTCATCACCACCTCAGAGACTTCAATCTGAATGTTCTGGGAACCTGTCTCCTACTCAACCACCAAAACAGCCTTTAATGGTGATACCACTTAATCCAGCCTTAGACTCTCCTGGAGTGCTTCTCGTACTTGAAATAAAATCAGGGGGCTGAGGACAGTTGTGTCTGTCATGTGCTTGCTGGTTTGCATTGGAATCCCTAAGACCCACATACAAAGCCAGATGCAGTGGAGCCTGCAAACCCAGCACTGGGAGATGGGGGAGGCAGGAGGATCCCGGGACTTGCAGGCCCACGAGTCTAGTCAACTGGTGAGCCCTACGTTCACTGGCAGACACTGTCTCAAGTAACATGGACAGTGACAGAGGAAGGTGTCTAGTGTCAACTTCTGGCTTCCTTACATGCACACACACACACATACACACCACATACCACACATATCACGTACACATAACACATAACACACACACACACACACACACGAGTAAATAAATAAATAAATAATCAGTTTCTCCCAGAACCAATGATCCCTGCACACCTCCAGCCAACCACTCCCCACTCTGCCCCGCTGTAGGCACACTGCTCCCCTCCCCCCATGCTCCAAAGGTACAGCTTTGTTCCCTCCCTTAATCCCTGCTGTCTCCCTGGAATGTTCTTTCCCTCTGGATGTCCCCTCTCTGGTTTCAGGTCTCAACACAAATGTCATCTATGGGCAAACCTTGGCCATGGTTACTAACACCACCTAGACCTGGATCCAACTCCTCTCTCTGTTCTCTTAATGCGGGTCTGGCCATGGGTGACCTCAGAGAGAGGCTTTTCCCTTGAAGGAAATCACAAGACATATATGGGGGTGACTGGACCTTTCACCTAGTGGGGAAAAAAACTGGTTACCATTGAGTGAATCCGATAATACAGATTTTTTTTTTAAGCCAGAATAAGAATTTATTGGGAAGACAAAGGATTTGTATTGTCTTTAAAAGACAAAAAGTGTAACAAAAAAAGGTTACACCCACTCATGTTCTGCTTCAAAAGCATGCCAGCCAGATCCCCCACACTCAATGGAATTATTTACAAATCACAGTCAGGTGTTTTAGTAAAGCGAAACATTGAGTATGTAAATATGGCTTTGTGTGAGTAGATGGTACTCGACCCTACCGTAGATTCCTCCAAAGACAGACTTTGCATTTCCTCAAACCAGAAAATACATCATGGACTGGAACTGACCCTAAGAACCGGTCTGTCTTTGTCCAGTGTGGTCACTTTTTAAGGTCTTGAGATGAGGTGGAGTTAAGGTGCAACTCATATCTTTGTCCCCCTTCTGGCGATGGTATCTTTACCGCATGAAAGTGTTGCAAGGTCCACACCGAGGTCTTGTGACACAAGGGTTAGAGACACAGGGCCCGATGGGCTTATCACATGCATTGGTTGTGGCACAGGGATTGCAGGGGAGACTGAAAACAAGAAATTATTGGAGCAAGTTAGGGCAGAGTGAGTTCAACATATAGAAAGATACTAAAAACAGTCAGATTAGCACCCTTCCTTTGGATGTCTCCAGGTAAAAGTGTGAAGGAATAAGTTAATTCCCACCAAGAAAACAACTCACCCAAGGAAAAGTCATTCAGCCGTACTCACTTGCAGTCCTCGCTCTCCAGCAGGCCCCTGTATGTGTTGATCTCACACTCCAGCCTGGCCCGGATGTCCAGCAGCACCTGGTACTCCTGGTTCTGCCGCTCCAGGTCAGCCCGGATCTCACCAAGCTGGGACTCAACGTTGGTGATCAGGCACTGCACCTGGGATAGCTGGGAGCTGTAGCGAGCCTCACTCTCTGTCAGGGTGTTCTCCAGAGAGTTTCTCTGTGGGAGAGAAGGCAAAGGCTGTCACAGAGCTGTTCCCTCTCAAGGGTCCTGCATGGCCTTCCAAAGAAGTCACAGGCCTCAAGAGATAAGAAGAGAGAGAGAGGCCCCAAGGACACCCCAGTGACTCTCCTCCCCACTCCACACTGCCCAGCAGCAGGTCTGGACACTACACACCAGGTTGTGCTGGGCCTGCAGCTCGATCTCCAGGGCATTGACTGTGCGTCTCAGCTCGATGATCTCGGCCTGGCAGGACTGCAGCTGCTCTGAGCTGGACACCACCTGCTTGTTCAGCTCCTCAGTCTGCAAGAGGCAAGGGGAGGGACAGGATCAGACCCTGCCCTACAGTCCTTGGGGACTCGGTTCCTGAGTGACCACAGACTCAATGCCCACCTGTGTGGTGAACCATTCCTCCACTTCCCGGCGGTTGGTTTCCACCAGGGCCTCGTACTGACACCTGGTCTCATTGAGCACCCGGTTCAGGTCCACAGTGGGAGCAGCATCCACCTCCACGTTGAGGCGGTCTCCAAGCTGGCAGCGCAGGGTGTTGACTTCCTGGTGTGGGAAAGGGGGAAATTCAAAATATCACAAAGGACCTTGAGGCTCTCCTTGAGAGAATGCAGTCGGGTGCCTGGTGCACTGAATCACTCCACAATCTCCATTCCGTTCTTTCCCAGCGTCCTTTTCCCTATGGCCACTGACTGACAGATTCCCCTTCCAGACCATACCTCATTCTGCCCTTCATGCTAAACATAGCACTTTTTATTCAGAGGGATAGTGCAGTTTCGTATCAGAGCTGAGACATGGCAACCATTTCAATTCTTCTCCCTAAAAGGCCAGTTCAGAGGTCTTGCTGAAACATCTCACCATATCTGTAAGTGTTTTTCTCCTTAAGCCTGGACAAAGTTTGACCACAAAGAAAACAAAGCGATCATCTCCACATTTTACTATTGACCTCTTTGTGGAGCCAACAGAACTTGGTTCTGGGCTTAGGTAGCCATCAGACAGATTTAAATTATATCTCATCTTTAACACTCCCATATAACTTCTAGAAACATCTAGAACCATGTTTCTCAACCATCCTAATGCTGCGATCCTTTAATACGGTTCCTCAGGTTGCGGTGACCCCCCCCCCAAACATAAAATTTATTTTCATTGCTACTTCATAACTGTAATTATGCTACTGTTATAAATCATAATGTAAATATTTGATATTTCCGGTGGTCTTATGTGATCCCTCTGAGAGGTTTATTTAACAACCCCCCCAAGGGGTCGCCACCCAAAGGTTGAGAACCGCTGTTCTAGAATCTTTAAACTGCTCATCTCCCCCACACCCCTCTGAAGCTCTCAAGTGCTTAGCACAAATTTGGTGCATATCAAGCTCTTGGTTAGCATTGACTCACTACATACAGAGTTCTAGCACGTGTAGTTTACAACCCTATGTGTCCTGGGTGGTGGTGACTGATGAACACATTGTTCTGTGTTTCCTCCAAGCAGCACAAACAGCAGAAAGAATTTTGTATGGCAGTGAAGGACCACACCCTGAAGTGTGTTCTGAGTCCATCTCAGCCCACTTGTTGGGCATCCTAAGCCACCCTGCCCTTTGCCGTTCAAAGCAGAGAATCATAGTCTGCAATGGTGTCCACACACACTCTCCCAGCAGCTGCCTTAGCTCTGACCTTTCCCCATTACTGACTGAGCTAGCCAACTTCTTTTATTCTTGTTCCTGCCTCTGGCTGAAAATCTTAATCTCCTATCACGATTAGTCATTCTCTACAAATCCATTTTTGTTTGGAGAACAGCTTTCTGAGCTAATTGAGCCTCAACCCACGGGCTCTCCCGACAGCCTGTGGCAGTTAAAGACATGTCCTGGCCAGTCCAACCGTGCGCTTCACTTTGGGAAACTTCACCTGTTCGTGGTTCTGCTTGAGACACAGCAGCTCCTCCTTCAGGGACTCCACCTGAGCCTCCAGGTCAGACTTGCAGAGGGTCAGCTCATCCAGGATCCTGCGCAGGCCGTTAATGTCTGACTCCACCAGCTGCCTCAGACTGAGCTCTGTCTCATACCTAAAATCACAGGAGAATCAGGGACAGACTGTAGGAACGGGCCCCAACTCTGCTTTGGTTTGCTTCGTTGGATAACTAGGAATGACAGATACGAGTTTTTATAACTGTCTCCTACTTAAGCTGTCAAGATCCAGAAGTAGATCCTGCAGGGAAGTACATGCTAATGACTTTCACAAAGACAGTGAATCTGAGGAGATAAGAGTTTGTACACTTCCGAGACTTCCAGGATGAATGTATTCCCACATTCTCGTGACTGAGTTTTGCACACAGTAGAGAACTATGCTAATCACAGACATATAGTTTGATAGTATTGAGGTTGGGACTGGAGATGTTATTCTACAAAGGGGAAGAGGGAAGAGGAGGGAGTGTGGATCTTGGAGAAACTACTAGAGGAAATCTTGATCAACATTGGCCTGTGTGAACAACAGAGGAAGGGGTCGGAGAGAAGAGAGGTGGAGACCAGCAACGCCCCACCGATCCACCCACTCACTTGGTCCTGAAGTCATCAGAGGCCAGCTTGGCATTGTCGATCTGCACAACCAGCCTGGCGTTCTCAGATTTGCCACACAAGATCTAGAGATCATAAAACATTGTATAATGAGCAGTGTGGTGGCTCTTTTCATCAAGAGAAATCCTGTTGATTTGTTTACATGGAAACATCAGAATTAAAAAAAAAGACATATCATGTTTCATGTCTGTTAAATGCTGTGTACAATAAATGCTCAAAAATTATCTGAGGGACTAAATCTGGAGGCAGGCATGCAAATGCACAAAGAAGCATCAGAAGATGATCTTATTTTTCCCCTTTCTTAATAAGAAATATCAAGTAGCTGATACAAAAAACATTTTGCGTTCGTTTAAAACAACTGATATTTGGTTGGAAAGGCTCTAAAAGCTAAAAAATATTCCATAACTTAATAAACGTTCAGTCAAATTGGCAAGATGAAGACGTAAAGCAGCAAGCGCAGGGGCCTAGGCAATGGGGGCTGTTCCGTTCTCCAGGTCATCCTCGATGGCTTGGGACCATGTTTATTTAGTGTCTAATATTTCTGGGTTTAGCCAAATACTCTGATTCCCCACTGGACATGGTGCACCGAAAGAACCCCATGGGCATCCAGGTCAAGACAATGAGATCAGAGTAGTAAGGTGCCCAGAAGAGGTCCACCAGAGGTCAGAGCATCACCATGCCAACCAAGTTAATAAAGAAAAATAATGGCCCTTCCTACTACGTGACTTCCTCCTTCAGCTCAGTCCTTTTCTCTTACTTCAAGGAAATACTTTCCGAGCTCAGAAACACCCACAGGCCACTCTTAACCATTGTCGGGAGTTCTCTAAACTCCTATGACTTCCACTGAGTCTAATTTCTGCCAAGATTCAAAACTAACAGTCTCCAGTCTGCAAATAGAAGAGTCCACAAGAAAAACATGCTTAAAGAGCTGGAAGTGTGGCTATCGAATTTTCCACCACACCAAGAGGTCACATCAATTCTGTCTCACGCATTCTCCTGTCAACTTCCTTCTAGAAATGCTGTGGTTGGCCATCCCCTCACCTTCTGCTGCAGCTCCTCAATGGTCCTGAAGTAGGCCTGGTAGGCGGGACACACCAGGGGGTCCTGCTGCTGGCTCCTCTCCTGGATCCTGCTTTCCAGCTCTGCATTCTCTCTCTCCAGCTGCCTCACCTTCTCCAGGTAGGAGGCCAGGCGGTCATTCAGGAACTGCATGGTCTCCTTCTCACTGCCATTGAAGGAGCCCTCACAGAACCAATTGCAGTTGCCCACATTGGCGGGGATGTTGCAAGCCCCGGGCAGGGTGCAGCCATGGCAGCTGGGGGGCACGCAGGGCCTGGAGGAGCAGCTGGTGCGGCAGCTCAGGGCGGGCAGGCAGCAGTTGTATGGCATGGTGTTGGAGGAATTTGAAGTGCCGGTCTGAAGTCACAGAGTGAATCCTCCAAGCCTCAGAGCTCTGAGTCCCCTTCCTCTGATGAGCATTTATACTCACTCCAAAGAGGGTGTGAACATATAAGTTGACCTCTCTTTTTTTTTTTTTTTTTTTTTTGGCTTTGCTCATTTAGTGATGGTCAAAGGCCTCCCCATTCATTTGCTGTGCTTCCTCAGAAGACTCCCTCACCTCATAAAAGGCTTTACTTGGGCTTCTCCCTCAGTCAGGACTCCTTGCCATGCTGTACATCATGAGGTAAGAGCTTGGTGGTATGACTTCAAAGGATAGGTCTCATGAAAGGCCCAGCCTTCATTAGTAGGGTGTGGTAGGTCAAGGGTCAGTGCTGCTACTCCGTGAGGGCCCTGACACTTGAGTGAGCCACTGGTCCTGCTTGATGAAGCAGAGAAGCAGAATTCTTCCTATATCCAATTTCCAAATGTCAGAATCACAGTTTTCAAAACAAAAAATCAGGGGCTAAGACACCCTAGCTTCTTTGTGACCCTGCTTGTAGATACCATCCCCCAAGACAGCACTAGCATCATGGCCTGCCAGGCAAGGTACTAGACACTTCAAGGAGTGCAAGGTGGTCACGTGCTACAGACAGAGGGAACTCCCACTTGCTGGATGCCTGTACAGTTCCCAGACAGTCCAGGTTGGCATTTTTTTTCACAAATCTTGGATCTTCCCAACCCTCGATAGGCATCTTCAAGGCAAATGCTTGAACACAGCAAAACCAAGTGTCGCAGGTAGAAGGTGGCTACAAGTCTAGCATCAGCGTCTGTTCTTTTTTATCATTTTGCACTGCAACTATACAAAGAGCCCAGCTTCCATCTGACCCTCTTTGGTCAGGTCTTATCTCCTCTCTGAGCACTCCTTTTGTTCAACTTTGAGCATGACTTTGTCCTGACTTGTACCTTTATCTCTGTTTGAGCTTCTGACAGAAAGGACAGGGCTCAAATTCATCCTTGAGCCCCAGTTCTAGGACCTTGCTACGTGATGAACACATTGAGTGAGTGCGGGCCAAATAGATGAAGGCATGAACAAGAAGTAAATATCCGAAGCAGGAGGTGACAAGTAGCGTAGAGAGGTTTGCAAGTTGGGAAAAGCAAGCATCATCCAGATTGCAGGCTCACAGACATGGATCTGTGCTGGGAGGCAGTGCAAAGTGCTGTCTAAGAAACAGAGGGAGAAAAAACAGGAAGTCCAGGTGAGATCTGGGGCATGCACCATAACACAGCAAGAAAATTCAGCACGGTAGAGGAACCCACGTAAGTGAAGCGAAGGGAAATGGTAGAAGACAAAGCTGCTAATGAGGCGAGAGACATATATATCTGCCAGTCCCCAGGGAAGACTTGGACCACCCTGGTATCAGCATCCATGTGAGTCTTAGGTATGACAAAAGTTTTAAGGCACCATTTCAACAAATGGTTACCATTTCCTGTATAAAAAGCTAGAAGCAGACAGACCAGCAAGGAGGTTGTTGTAGCAGTCCAGGCAAGCAGCAAAAGGGGACAAAGGGAGTCCAAGGATAGAGTTCACAGGAGGCATGTTAACGACAGATGTGGGCATGGTTGGGGTATAAGTGTGAGAAGTATAGAGATGGGCAAAGGGGAAAGAATAGAGAGAGAAAAGCAAGAGCTGAGGGCCAGACTTTGGAAATTCCAGAGAAGTGGAGACAAAGGAAGAAACAATGAAAAGAGTGAGTTTATGTCAGCACGGATGAGCAGGGAGAAGGGTTTATGAAAGAAGAGGCCATGCAGGCCAGCGAGATGGGTGTCAGGAAGGGGCTTGCTACGCAAGCATGAAGATCATTCAGATCCCCAGCACCTACATTTGAAGGCAGGTACAGAAGCACACAGCTGTAATCACAACAGTGGAAAGATAAACACGGAAGCTCTCTGAAGCTCTCTGGACAGCTAACCTAGCCAGGTGGTGAGCTCCAGGTGCAATGAAAGACTCTGTCTCAAAAACTAGGGTGGAAAACAACTGAGGAAGGGACCCAACATTGACCTTTGGCCCATACACACATGTACAGAGACAGACAGACAGACAGACAGACAGACAGAGACAGAGACAGAGACAGAGACAGAGACAGAGACAGAGACAGAGAATGGAATGCACCTTGTGAGAATGTCCAAGTACACCGGCAAGATCATGCACAATCAGGACCACGGAGAGGGTGTCGAGTAGACGGAAAAGTTGTCAGGACCTTCCTAGTGTCACATTGGTATGCCTACTGTGTATAAGACCCATGTCTATAGAGTAATATCCACACTAAACTTCAGTAAACTGAGTTTTCAAACATGCAGAGGTAAGACGTCCATTCCTTAGAGAACTTCCTCCCTTCTACATTTGTACACTTGATGATAAAGCGTATGAGCTTCGGTCTCAGGGAATCAGAGTTTTACACAATGGTTGGACCTTGAAAGATAATTGCCCTTGAAGCAGTTCAGAGATGCTTCATTTGTTTGAACTCGATGACTCATAACAGTTTGTGATTTAGGAACAGTCATCCGAGAGGCACAACAGTGTAAACTGCCCGTGCATAAGACACCGCCTCGGCTCTGTGAAGAAGAGCATGATTTGAGATTCAGTCATTTAGCTCTAGAGCAATGCGTCATCCAGGCAGGACTTCCCACTGTCCTCACAGCAGAGGACAAAGTGCAGCTCAGGGAGAGATGCTCCCCAACAGATCCGAGCCGTTCAGCTACAGCTGCACCTCAACTGCCTGACTTCTTTTCCACCTTCTTGTGTAGACCCTAAATGCCAAAATGGTCCAAAGAGAGGAGATCTTGGAACAAAGGGATATCAGGGTCTTGTAATCTTCTTGTCTACGTGGCCCTTGTTTACCAATGGGGAAACTGAGGCTCAGAATAGAAAAATGGTTGTTCTGGATCCTATCATTAGAACCTAATCAGCCCACTGATCCTCACTGCGTCCCCAGCCCCATCACCATGCTGCAGAAATGATGAAAAATTTCAAAAGAGTCTGACCTGACATTTCCTGGAACCAGAAATCAAATGTACAGGGGGACTTCAAAGGCCACCAGTATCCATTGTTATGGTCTGTTGATGAATTAAGGATGCACTAACAGAATCTAGCAATACAAGATTTCCTTGACATCTCCTTGGTTTTAAATGTTCTTTTTAAGTTGACAATATATTTCTCGCATATAAATGTCGGTGCAGCCATATCCTAGCCGGCATAGAACTACATCTAATCAGTCAGAAGTAACTTAGAATGGTAATTGGTACCACTCCCCAGCAGTACACTTAACTCTCTCCACAAACACAATTTTAATAAATATTAGTAGCTGGTGGGTCAATAAGATCGCCCAGCAGGGAAAGGCACCACAATTATTTGTCAACTGTGTTTTTATTAAGATTCACTCTGCAGGCCTTCACAGAATTTCGGGAGTCTTCGCTCTGGGTTTTGATCTGGGTTTTCTCTTCTTCTGGATGGCAAACTCACTTGTATACAATTGAAAGGATCTCTAAATAGTTTTTGCGGGTGTCTGGAGTTGGTTGCTCATTTTGTTGGATTTCTGGCAGAGTGTTCTGCGTATCCTTGTATTAAGATGTAGAATATACGTTTCCACACCCACCATTTTTTCTTTCTTTCTTTTTTTATGTGTTCGGGTGTGATTTTATGAGTCAAAGTACTATTAGCCTTAATGACTGGCTACTATTTTTAATAAATCCAAATATCTTTCTTTAAATTGCATTTACTGAGGCCAGTGAGATGGCTGAGTGGATAAAGCTTTGCTGCCAAGGCCTAAGGCCCAACCCGGGAACCCACATGTTGGAAGAAGAGAAGTGACTCCATATGTCATCATTTGACCTCCCCATGTGCGCAGTGGCCTGTGAACCCACATGAGTACACACACACACACACACACACACACACACACACACACACACATTCAAATTATTTATTTCTAAAACAAAAAAAATTTAAAGCTAAATCTAATTTAAAATAAATACTAAAACATCCTTATTTCTAAAAGACTAGCATCAATTTTAAAGCCCAACAGACTTATTAAACATTAGATTAAATAGAGGTGGAAGGATAATAACTGAATTAGAAATCACAGATGAAGAAATCGTCAGCCTACAGCACAAACAGGTCTAAAAGCAGAAACATTGAAGAGGAAATGAGAGAGAAGCTATGGAAGTCCAAGATCTGCAGAAAGGAGTCCAGAATGATGTTATAAAGAACTCAAGGATAGTCTTCCTTCTGGAAGACATTTGTTAAGCCACTCAAAATTGGTAAAGAAAATCAACATCCTTAATGAAAAGGTTTACAAAAAAATACTAAGACGCATGGGCTCAAAATGCTCATAGAAATGTTGTGAGAGCATCAAGGGATTTTAGCGTCTGAACGCCCTTGTTTAGCCCCGTTGTAAGAGAATCGGGAGAGTCTAGTGTCTGAATAAGGGACTGTGCCTGTTCTTCACAGTTCTGCTTTCCCTAAGCATCGTGGGCCTGGCATTGAGTGGCAGTCCCAATTCATCTCAACAGCCAAGACACATCAGCAAATTCTATTCTGCACAACCTGACCCTTCCTTCACCCACCACCAGTTTCCTACACATTGGACCCAGGCAGGATGGCCAAGGAATGGTCCACCCCTTCTCCCTCCCATACCTCAGGGTGGTGGGTAAGATATCCTCATGGATACAACAACCAAGATGGTATCACCTAGAAACAAATCTCTAGGCATGTCTGTGAAGAATTACCTAAAGTTAAATGAGTTGAAAAGACTTTCCTGTGACATAGTTGCATGCACTGGAACCCTAGGCTGAATAAAAAGAGGACAGAAGATGGGACACAACTATTCATCATGGTCTGTTTCCTCACTGGGACAACAAGGTCTCTAGCTACATTCTGCCCTTGCCACATCCCTTCCCTTTGCCATGATGAGCTGCCCCTCTGGAACTATGCATCAAAACTATTCCATCCTCAAGTTACCTTTGTAGAGTAATTTGTCACAGCAAGTTATACAGGCACAATGCAGATGACAGTATCCTGCAACTGACTTTAAATTTCAACACAAGGCCCAACAAAGTCCCAGCTAGCTTAGGCATAGCTATTGGCAAGATGGCTCAAAAATTCACGTGGGAATGGAGTCAAATCACCGAAGTAATCTTCAAAAGAGAACAGAGCACTGGAGGAGTCACACGTGCTGGCTTTAAACCTTCCCGCAAAGCTCTTCAGTGTGGGTTCCAGTGAGACTAATAGAGGAAAGACGCTGCTTTTGATGAGCAGTGTCAAAGTAACGGGGCATCCACGCGCAGAAAAGTAGAGCTCCACCTTTGGTCACGTCACACATTCCTACGCATTCCTACAACCGCAGTACTCGTGAGGTCGAAGGAAGATGACGAGTTTGAGTTCCGACTAGGATATGCAGAAAGATGCTGTCTCGGAGGCTAACAGTAAGAACTCCGGGGGGAAAAAAAACCCTAGAAAATGTGAGGGTAAGGTAGGAGGAAGCCTTCTCAATCTTGGATTAGGAAAGAAAGTTTCTTGCCAGGCACCGGGGTGCGCGCCTTTAATCCTTTAATCCCAGTGCTCAGGAGGAGGCAGAGGCAGGTGGTTCTCTGTGAGCTCAAGGCCAGTCTGGTCTACATAGTAAGTTCCAGGACAGCCAGGGCTACACAGAGAGACCTGTGAAGTAAAAAAATAAATAAAGGAACAAAAAGAAATATTTTTAACATATGTCTCAAATATCACAAATGATAAAAGTAAAAGGGGGGACGCCGGAGGGGACACCAGAGATGATGTAGCAATTGAGATCACCTCCTGCTCTTCTGGAGGACCCCAATCAGCTCCCAGTTCCCACCTCGGGAGGCTCACAACCACCTGAATTCCAGCTCTAGAGGATCTGACACCCACTTCTAGCTTCTACGTGAGTGCTTGTATGCACACGTGTGCATGTGCACACACGCAAATGCACACACACAATTGAAAATAATTTAAAATTGTTCTAAGTAAAATTAGATGGAGTTCAAGATTCCTGTAAATTAGATTGGACTTCAGGATTCGAAACTCTTCTGTAGCAAACAGACTTTGTGTCCTCCAAGAAAGTGAGAAAGGGAAATGTTTTTGATAGGAAGGACATGAATAAATCATCTGCTGGATATGCGTCCTGTGTCCCGACCTTTAAAAGTACACCTACGACTTAAAAGAGAAGTGAGCCAGGCTTTAAAGCCGAGGCAATGGATCTGAGTAAACACATCTCCAAAGATCTGCAAACAGCCTGCACACACATGAGAAGAAGGGTGATCCTGTGAGTCATCACAGCAATGCAAACCAAAACCACAGCGAATGCTACTTCGCGTGCACTGGGATGACCTGTGTTTCTGTTGTTGTTTTGCAATATGGAAAAACGCAGGTGTTTGTGGGAACATGCAGAGGCTGGAGGCCTCTCCTTCAGTCAGGGAGAATGTCAACTAGCACAGAGACAGGTCTAGCAACCACTCAGCTTTTGGAAGTGTGCAGTTATGACATAACCTAGCAATTTTATTCCCGTGTACCTATACCCAAAGTAGCTGAAAATATATGCCCAACCAGGGGTGGTAAGTCGCATAGGAAGCCCCAGGACTTGGAAGTTTGAGGCAATAGAATGGCCATGAGTTGGAGGCCAGCCTAAGCTATATAGTGAGTGCCAAGCAGCCTAGGCTGCAGGATAAGACTCTGTCTCAAAATAACAAATATGGTATGAGGAGGTGCCTCCTTGGTAGAGCACTTGCTAAGTGAGAATCTGAGTTCGGATCCCCAGCACCCACATAAAGCAGCTGGTGGTTGGCTCGTGCTTGGAATCCCAGAACTAGGATGTATAAACAGAAGGATTCCAGACTGTCATTGGCCAGTCTAAGCAAATCAGCAGGCTCTAGGTTCAACAAGAGACCACGTCTTCAGAAATAAAGTGGAGAGCAAAAGAAAACAGGCAGCACTGTCTTCTGCATTCCATAAGTGCACATATGGGCTGCATACCTCTGTGTGAGCATGTGTGCGCGCGCACACACACACACACACACACACACACACACGTGCCACAAACATACACAAAGCACACATCACACACAGAAAGAAGGAAGAGGGAGGGAGAGAGGGGAAAAAAAGCATGTCCACCCTAAAACTTGAACACAAAGATGTAAGGCAATGCTACCTTAGAAACAAAAAAGAATGAAAAAAAAATCCCGAAGTGCAATATTCACAGTACATGTTGCTTGCTAGAGGATGGGTGAATCTAAAGACACGATTTATGCAAAAGAAGCTAATCACAGAGTATCATGTGTCTATCCTGTGTATCTACTCATATTGTTACCGGACTTGGGGTCACAGCCAGCCTGTGTGACAATAAGCCAATTTCAACCACCCATCTTCAGTAAAACCCACAAAAACAGTCATATTGCTAGAGAAAAGCAAAAGAAAGAGTCATTCAATGTCCACACTGGGAAGAGAAACAAGGAGATCTAATAATGTACCCCAAGACTTTCTTTGGGGTTCTGAAGCCCAAATCTAAGTAGAGGTCTGGTATTATGCACATCTAGGTAGTGTGGGTCAAAGTGTAGTCCTACCCATTACCCATCTTTGTTTTGGTTCTACTCTTCCGCTAGAAATATATAACCTCTTCCAAGAGAGAAAATATTCCCCTCTAGCTTTAGGATCTCTCTTTTCTCAGCGTGAGATTCCTGGGGAATTCTAATTCCTAAGGCCTATGGGTCAAAGTGAAAGACACACGTGACGGTTTAGAGTTTGAGATACCTAGAGTGGGTAAATCTATAGACACAGTGCTATGGGTTCAGGCTAATGCTTGCATTATGGGTCTCCAAATTGCACACAAATCCTGCATGTGAGATGCTGAGGGTCCCTGCCCCAGCTGGTTCTAATTGGTAAACAAAGTTGCCAGCAGCCCATAGCTGGGCAGGGAGTCAGAGACGGGATGCAAGGGAATAATGGGAAGAAGAGGGATTGAGTGGTGCAATGGTGGGGAAGCGGAGGGATCAGGCTTGAGGACAGAGAAACAGAGAGACTGCCAACATGTAAGGGTCAAAGATTGTGGCCCAGGAAGGCTACAGGCCTGGGTCTGGTGGAATATAGGTTTTAGTAATAATTCAGGAATATTGGAGGGGAGAGTGTTCTGCCGTTTAGTGCGAGCCTACATGGATGCTGGCACTAACTGTGTCTGATGAACATTAGGACAGGGTTGGTTAAACTATCAAGCCCCCCTTCTGCATTCATGTGTCTTCATAAGAGTCCCACAGAGAACAAACACTGTGAAAAAAGATGAATACAAGGGAAACTCATATCTGTTTGCAAGAGGAAAATTTATTAGGTTTTTGGAAAACTGCAAGAAGGGGTAGAAGAAGCATCGAGAACCACAAAATACCTTGTGTGGCCCCTTCACAGCTCAGACCTCTTAAACCACCAGAACAGGAGCGGGGGTGATCACAGAGAAGCCCTGGATGAAGATGGCCCAGTGGGCCTGGACTCAGAGACAGACCACAGCACTAGGGCCTTTGTTCTTCTTCCAGACCATGATCCCTAAGGTGCTGGATGTGGATTCAAAGAGGCTGAGCTGATCCACCAGCTTTCTTTCTGACTTCATGCAATCCTCCTGCTGGTCTCAGGGTATTTAGCAGCCAAAGGTACCGCAGGGTCCACATCGGGGGCGTGTGACACAAGGATTTGTGACACAGGGTCCAATGGGCTTGTCACAGGCATTGGTGGTGGCACAGGGGTTGCAGGGCAGCCTAGAACACAGGATCATTACAGTCAGCATGAGAAAGTGAGTTCTTGGAAAGCAGAGTTGCCTAAAGGCAAGAAGCCCATTCCCTTATTTACAGAGCACACTTTGTTCCGTTCACTCCCTCTACAGAGTTCAGAGACAGTCATAGAAGAGAATTACAATACTAGCAATGGAGTCCAGCCTTCTGAATAACACAGGGGAGTCACTTCGACCTCTAAGCCTCTACCTCCAACCTAGAAACCGGGATTGGTGATATCCACCCCATGGATGCAAACTTTGCAAGAGAATCGTGCTTCTAAATAGGCTGCCTGAGCTGGCACGTGGCCTGATCTACTGTGTGTTGAGCCCTCTCCTTAGAGATGCTCGAATGCACTAGAAGATTGCCTTATTGGATTAAGTTCCTTCTCTCAGGTGATTTTTAACAAGAGTTTAAAAAAAAAAAACAGTGGACCTAGAGTTTTAGTTTAATCAAACAATGGTCGCCTGAGTTTTCTATCTCCTTTGCATGTCAGAACCCATCCAGGAAGACACAGCAGTCAAAGAATCGCCAATGGGGAATACAGTCACCTTGTCACTATCTTCCAGAGAGAAAAATATCTTTAGCCCAGTTAGTACTGACAAGTACCTTATACTGGTCTCTAGAGATATCCTGGTATCTGAACTTCACTTGCAAAGTCCCTGTATTGTTCTTAAGGCACTCTGAGTGTGCCTCATGGTGCCAGCAACTCACTTGCAGTCCTCGTTCTCCAGCAGACCCCTGTATGTGTTGATCTCACACTCCAGCCTGGCCCGGATGTCCAGCAGCACCTGGTACTCCTGGTTCTGACGCTCCAGGTCAGCCCGGATCTCACCAAGCTGGGACTCCACGTTGGTGATCAGGCACTGCACCTGGGATAGCTGGGAGCTGTAGCGAGCCTCACTCTCTGTCAGGGTGTTCTCCAGAGAGTTTCTCTGTGGGGAAGAAGACGAAGGCTGTTACAGAGCTGTTCCCTCTCAAGGGTCCTGCATGGCCTTCCAAAGAAGTCACAGGCTTCAAGAGATAAGAAGTGAGAGAGAGAAAGAGAAAGAGAGAAAGAGAGAAAGAGAGAAAGAGAGAGAGAGAGAGAGAGACCCCAAAGACACCCCAGTGACTCTCCTCCCCACTCCACACTGCTCAGCCGCAGGTCTGGACACTACACACCAGGTTGTGCTGGGCCTGCAGCTCGATCTCCAGGGCATTGACTGTGCGTCTCAGCTCGATGATCTCGGCCTGGCAGGACTGCAGCTGCTCTGAGCTGGACACCACCTGCTTGTTCAGCTCCTCAGTCTGCAAGAGGCAAGGGGAGGGACAGGATCAGACCCTGCCCTACAGTCCTTGGGGACTCGGTTCCTGAGTGACCATGAGCTCAATGCCCACCTGTGTGGTGAACCATTCCTCCACTTCCCGGCGGTTGGTTTCCACCAGGGCCTCGTACTGACACCTGGTCTCATTGAGCACACGGTTCAGGTCCACAGTGGGAGCAGCGTCCACCTCGACGTTGAGGCGGTCTCCAAGCTGGCAGCGCAGGGTGTTGACTTCCTGGTGGGGAAGGCAAAGCACGGACCTCAGAACTAAGGAGACCTTTGGACTTTAAGAAGCACACACAAAGCACACTTTTTAAAAGATGAATGCGAAAGGGTTTGAAAGGATGGATGTCTCTAAGAGGCAAGTTGACTGTAGACACAATTTTGAGGAAAGAGAATATTTTAACATTGACTTGAAGTTATAAAACCTGAGTCCAGTTTATGTACATCACCCCTGGTGACTCTGTCTGAGGTCCTTCCCTCATCTATGTATGAAGATTCTTGGTTAAGTTGTTGCCAATATTTCTTGGGACTCCAAGATTCTATCATTTCCTTCTGATTTTGCATTCGTTGTGTGCTAAGCCCAGTGTGACAAGCGATTTTTAATTGTTGCTACTTGAATATGAAGAAACACAGGTTAATGGTGTCCACTCATTCTGTGTCCTCTGATATCATATCCTGCCTGTTAAAACTAGTCTCCCATGTTTTCCCCATCCATTTATCTACACACCCAACCATCCATCTACTAGCTTGGAGTCCATTCACCTAGACTTCGCAAAGCACAAAAACACTCTCTTTTCTAAACTTCACCATTGATTTCAAAACTATTCAGAAAACAACAAAATTCGTGTGAGTCTAGGGCCATACTTCTTCCTGGGAAAGAGATCAGCTTGGGCCTATCACTCAATCATCTCTCAGCTTTCCTTTGAGCAACTAAGAAAGACGTTGCTTTAATCTAGCCCACCAAGGCTTCCCTTCCCCTGCTCAGGAATCGTGGTACCCTCAGTATTGAGATGTTGGTAGCTGGGACTTTCTTACCTCCTCGTGGTTCTGCTTGAGACACAGCAGCTCCTGCTTCAGGGACTCCACCTGAGCCTCCAGGTCAGACTTGCACAGAGTCAGCTCGTCCAGGATCCTGCGCAGGCCGTTGATATCTGACTCCACCAGCTGCCTCAGAGACAGCTCCGACTCATACCTGCACACATAGACAAGGCAGAAGGCATCAAAGAGGAAACATTTCTGTTTGGATAACCTGGTCAAACTCGTCCTACTCTGAGGCCAGTCCATTTTAAGTGTTGTAAAAGAACAGCATCACTGTGGTAAGTTGGGTGTCCTGTCTGTGTGTGGTTCCATTCACATTCACTACAATTGTCCTAGGAATCCACTCACAAGTTGCTGTCAAGGAAGCATAGCCTTCACCTTCTTGAATTGCTACCCTTCCTTGTTCTACTACAACATATCTCCCTTCCTTTCCAACTACACTGAGAGTCATGAAATTCAAAGTCCCTCAGATAGAGCCTTGCCATTAAACGGCTGGGGATGGATTCATTACCCTCCCTGAGCCTTGTTTGTAAAATGAAGACAGAACTAAAACTTCATCGTGTTGGCCTGAAGATGAAGGAGCTATATGAGTGAAATCCTATTATTAACTCTATAAAATATCAAAATAGTATTATGAGCACAATCATACCTGAAAATACTGATAATTCACTGAAAAAGGGGGGCTTTTGCCTTCTATTTTTTATGGCTTAATTCTCCTTTTGGTTGCATTGGTAACAACTAATGTGTATGGTAAGGCCAATATGAAAGTTGCTTTTAAAGTCAGAGTGTTGAGTTCAAAAGGGTAAAGAATGAATGGTCTCTTACACTTCTTCAAGCTGAACTTGAAGCACAGACCCCTCAGCTCTCAGTGAAGAGTCCTTGGCTTTTAATCTAACTTTAACCCAAGTCGCAAGAGCACTTGTGAGCTCTCTGGCACATCCTCAGAACAAAGAGCCATCACTTTGCAATTCACCCTCTCCTTGGGCTGTTCTGGTCACTACGGGTGTCTTACTTGGTCCTGAAGTCATCAGCAGCCAGCTTGGCGTTGTCGATCTGCACCACCAGCCTGGCGTTCTCGGACTTGCCACAGAGAATCTGCAGAGGATTGATTGTGACATGAGATACATTATTTCTTCCCAATTGCTCCCATATCCTTTCAGATCTTCCCATCGGTGGTAAAGCAGGCCTCAAAGTGCTGGGATAGAATGTAACACGGATGCCGGAAAGGAAGCGTGTGGTTTGAATGCCAGTGTTCTTTCACCCACAGCCAATGAGTGCAGTCATGATTTCCACTCTTCTAGGGCTGTCTCTAGACTTCCTGTAGAAACTGAGTCTGCTGGGTGATCAAGCCTCAGGTCATGTGACCAGTGTTCCCTCTACACTTAGAAGGGAGAGCATCCCTGGGATACTAAAATTAGGCACATCCCAGACATACAGGATGAATTCCTTATCCTCTCACACCTCCTCTGTTGGAATCCTGCTGCCCCCTGTCCACACCTCCCATGTACACTTTTCCCACAGCAGGGCTTTGCTGTGCTTGCTCTCCCCCAGATCTCTCTACCCTACTAGGCTGTGCTCGCCCGCTGATGCGAGAATCTCTTACTCAGCATTTTACCCCTGACCCCAACCCTAGAACTTTGCCTAATGCTCACCAAATGTGAGTTAAACAAATAAGGACACTCCAATCATACTACTCCTTTCTGACGTTTACTTTGTCAGGACTATAGGGCGGTGGACAGATAGTTCCCTCCAGGAACCAATGGCTTACACAATCTGATATAAACTCCTACTCGTTGGGGTCTGGGAGACAGTTCCGTTGGTAAAGTGCTTGCTTTGCAAAATGAGGGCCCAAGTTCACTCCCTAGAACTAAAGTTTAAAAAAAAAATGTATAATCCCAATCAGAGCCCTGTGGCTTGACAGCCAGCCTACTTGACAAGTTCAAGCCAATGGGTCTCTCTGTTTCAGAAAAAAAAAATTGGTGGACAACACTTAGGACTGACATTAGGCTATCCTCTGACCTACACACACACACACACACACACACACACACACACACACACACACACACACCAATCCCTGCTTGTCATTCAAACTCCACTCTGATACCGACATTTTGCGAAGCCTCCCATATCCCACCTTTATGTGGGCTCTACTCCTGTCTGTCCTGTATGCCATTTGCCTACATAGTGTCCTAGTGAATGGTGTGTGTGTGTTAGTGTGTGTGTGTGTGTGTGTGTGTGTGTGTGTGTGTGTGTGTTAGTGGAGCTCCTGGTTTACCAAAACTGTCTTTTACTATACTTGCTACAAGTTTAAAATGCTTTAACTATTTGAGGACTCGTATAGAAATCCTTTAGCTCGAAAAGCTAACTCAGGTGCATAGTACTTTTTAATGTTATAATTGGTCCTAGAGCAAGAAAGAAACATCATAAGAAACTTTTTTTTTTAATGACTTATTCTAGTTTGGGACAAGCATGTTAGGATACTCTGGCTAATTGGGCACTAATGCTGAATCCAGATAATTCCATTACCGTGATTGACTCACAAATGGATTTCCAAAACCTTCTCACTTCAGACCCGGGATAGGCCAACATTATCTGTAAACACCCTCAGCCCTGTTCAGACAGCACTATGCTCAACTTGAATAAATAAACTGTCACTACGATGCCCACCCCCTCACCTTCTGCTGCAGCTCCTCAATGGTCCTGAAGTAGGCCTGGTAGGCGGGGCACACCAGGGGGTCCTGCTGCTGGCTCCTCTCCTGGATCCTGCTTTCCAGCTCTGCATTCTCTCTCTCCAGCTGCCTCACCTTCTCCAGGTAGGAGGCCAGGCGGTCATTCAGGAACTGCATGGTCTCCTTCTCATTGCCATTGAAGGAGCCCTCACAGAACCAATTGCAGTTGCCCACATTGGCGGGGATGTTGCAGGCTCCGGGCAGGGTGCAGCCATGGCAGCTGGGGGGCACGCAGGGCCTGGAGGAGCAGCTGGTGCGGCAGCTCAGGGCGGGCAGGCAGCAGTTGTATGACATGGTGCTGGAGGGAGCAGATTTACAAGAGTCAGCTTCTAGGCCTGATATCCTGTGTCTGGTATAAGACCTGGTCCTCTTTGGAGCTTTATATCCTGTCAGTGGTGGGTGTGGTGACCACGTAAAACATTACCCTCCTTTTGCGCCCATTACCAATTTCCCATTTGTTATTTAGCCACCTCACATGAGTCCTTTGGCTCATAAAATGTTTTACTTTGGCTTCTTGCTATGTCAGGACTCCTCGCCTAATCATGCTGGTTAGTGCAGAAAGAGCTTCATGGTTTGGCTTCAAAGTAACCAACTTTGCCAACTGTAGCACTTGTTCGCTGGCCATTAAGTTACGGTGGCTTCTGGCCCTAGATCTGGA
Source organism: Rattus norvegicus (assembly GCF_021556685.1). Taxonomy (NCBI): domain Eukaryota; kingdom Metazoa; phylum Chordata; class Mammalia; order Rodentia; family Muridae; genus Rattus; species Rattus norvegicus. Next base: position 91,271,004 of record NC_141543.1, read on the forward strand.
GTGCTTCTGATTGCTTTCTCCTAAGCTTTGGAAAGCTCTGTGCCTTGTTCAGCTCATCCCTAGTGAAGAGTCTGTGAGGAAACTGTCTGAGCATCTCCTTGGAAACCCAAATGGTTGGTAGCGAATCCCAAAAGCTAACATCAGAAAACACAATCCAGCTCAGTATCATATCATCCAAGTGGGTAGAGACGATGTTAACCTCTTCCTACAGGGAGTCTTTGGGGCTTCATCTGTGCCATCGTGTCCACATAGGGATACTTCGAGGGTAGTTATTGCACACAGTGTAATACAGTATCTGCCTGCATATACCCTGGCTGTAATCGGCTTCTACTTGCCTGAGTGCCCACTTTGCACCAGACACTGAGTTCTCTAGATACCTCATATCCATCAATTCCTTTGGGAACCACAGAACCCTCTAAGAGTTTGTAAGGTAGCTTTGGAGTTTTCTCAAGATCCTACAGGACCACCAGGATGGAACCAAGATCGAAAGCAGACTTCCCTAATTCTGGTGGTCCTATTCTCACTGTCCCATGACACTCTGTCGCTTCCAAGACCTTTACTATAGATGGATAAGCTGACTGAATTCAGTTGAACCCAGCCTTTGCCTGGCGGCGTTTCTCCCATCCCCCACCTTCCCAACCAGAATGAACCAAGAAACAAATCTATTCTTCTTTTTTTAAGAATCCAAGTCATTTCTATTCTAATGAAAACTTACTTACCAAGACCACATTATTCCCACTAGAAGTTGAAAAGAAAGAAAGAAAAAGCCCTAGTCAATCTAGTGTAGAAATCCCTCAGCCTAGCTCTCCCAAGAATCTCAAAGCCAACACATTTGCACACAATAAGGTGACATCTCATGGCTGTCGGAACATTTCAGCCAACTCATCCTCTGCCTTCATGCTGCTATTACAGGTGGAGCTTTCAATCAGAGATTTCATATCTAATAGATCAGCATCCCAAATACAAAAGGTATTTCTTAATGTTCTCCTCTCCCTCCTTCTCTCTCTCTCTATCCTCCTCCTTCCCCTTTTTGTCCTCCTCCTCCTCCTCCTCCTCCTCCTCCTCCTCCTTCTTGAAAATCATGCTACCTCCTATCACATGGTTACCACTCAGGCCATTCTTCAAATGTGTGCCGGGACCATACTCTTTTTCCATTATTCTCAGGAAAGGCAATTCTACATATTTTAAGGCTGTTTACATTTGTGGGGCCAGCCAAACGTTATCTGAAACTAATCCTATTGAGTAAGGAAAACATCCACACTGAGTATTTGTTTAATGGGTCGGGAACAAGTCGAGACTGTAAAACGATAAGGTGCGCGTTCCTCGGTGATTCTGGAAGTCATTTCCAAGGAAGGGCTAGCTCCAAGAAAACACGCTTTAAGTGAACGGGTGGTCTTTTCAGGCTAATGCTAGGTACTCACAGTCTCTGTCTGCCTTCCTGACTCTTCTTGTAAAATGGTTCTACTGTGACATGTGGACCAAGTGTCTTTAAAGGCAGCAGCAAGCTGATCTAAGTCCAACTGAATGAACTCACACAACCCAGAGCATATGTGAAATCATTATATTTAATTTCTCCCATCCTTCTCTTTTTCTTCATCATGAGCCTCAAAAGAGAAAATTAATGAGTAAAAAAGGAATCATTTGTTGTAAATGAGAAAATACATCCATGAAGGTTAACTGTTACTATAGTTTCCACCTTGGTCAGAGCATAATAATCTGTGGAAAAGATTATTGTATGTTCAAAAGGATACGGTAGAATTAGAAAAAGAGACTCCTGAGTGGAAAATATATATGTAAATATATAAATACTGTATTGAGATATATTATACGTTTTATATATTATGTATTATATATGTGGCTGGAAGGATGATGATCTGTTAAGAAAAGAAAAATATTTGTTTCCTAGGAATTCTTAGAAATAAGTGCTTCTCACCTATCCTGTTTACTGTCTATACTGTGTGTTCTCAACTTTATATAAATGATGATATTGTCTCTTGACAATGATCCTTCAATAAGCACGATGGGCAGACAAAATCCCAACAACCAGAAAGGTTTTATAGTTACCTGTATCATTGTGTCAGACGCTGTGGCTGAGGCTTCTGGTCTCAAGATGTGAGCTAACGACATTTGAGGTTTAAGGACACTATTCATTACAGAAGCCAAGGCTATTTCCATGTCAGAGATCACACACAAACTCAGAAGTAGTATTTAACCACAGAGTGAAGTCAGGGCAAGTCTTTGTCTGGAGACACCCTCCCTGTCTTTAAAGTCAAGAGGAAACCTCCCTTCTCTTTCCCAAAGTCATGTTTATGGTGGCCAGAATTTACTGTTTGAAATTCACATCAGGACATATCATATTTCTTTTGAAAATGTTAGATAATGTATTGGACTCCTCACACAGATTTATTACATGTGGCTGTACACAGGGAGCAGTTCAAGGTCATGAATGGAATCACTGGACAAGCAAGATTTCTCATATCAAAAAGGGTTCCTAGTCGAGAAGTACCAAGTCCACTCGTGCTTCTCTTCACCCTAGGATAGAAGAATGGGCAGCAGTTCCAAACAACGCAACTTCATGATGTTTTAAAATTGTATATATTTATTGTCATTATGGGCCTGCATGAGTGTAGGCACACAAACATGCCAAAATCAGACACATTTCAGTAGCCATTTCTCCCCTTCTACCTCTGCATGGATTCCAGAGGTCCAACTCGAGGCATCAGGCTTCCATGGCGATCACTTCACCACAGCTGAACAATCACATCAGCCCTAACAATGATTTTACTCTACCTGGGGATGGTGAGATTAGGGGAACACGCAGAGCACGGATTGAAATCTGATGTGTAGAATGCTCTACATGTCAAGGGAAAGAGCAAATGCTAACACAGGATTGGGTGTGTTTGTTGTTTGTTTGTGGTTTCGTTGTGTTTTGGTTTTTAGCAAATCAAGAGGCTTGAGTGCAAATGTACAGCAAACCCTCGCATTACAACCACTGTCTGGTTCATTATTTGAGGTGACCTTGAAGGAGTTATGAGAATGCTGCTTCTTCCCCAGCATCCTACAGACTGTCTCTTCATAGTCACCAGTGAACACCCTATTTTCATATCCAAGCTGACTCTCCTCTTTCTTGATCTGTTGACCAGCCCCCTCAGTGAAACTCTTAACTTCTTTTGGCTTCCATGTCACCTCAGCTGCTCCTCCATTTTCCTCTCCAATTGCTGCACCCAGGTGTCCTCAGAGATCTGGAAAAACAAGCTATGAACCTCATGTTGGGGATTTTTGAAGCACACCGTGTCAACTCTGTCATTTCTGTCAGTTGTCCCCTAGGCTCTTTTTGTAGTCTATCTGCTTCCCTTCAGTGGTCTTAACTCTTACATCCATAACTACAACTCTTAAATATCTCTCAAACAAATCCAGCCATTCTTTCGAAGCTCTCTATATCAGCATTGTTTTATTTCAGGAAGCCCCAAAACTTCAGACCCAGGGGTCTAGAGAGTTGGGTCAATAGTTAAGAGCACTTATTGCTCTTGCAAAGGACCTGGATTTTTTTCCAGCATGCACATGACAACTCACAATCATCCTTCTAAAATTGCAATCCAAGGGGATCCAATATCCTCTTCTGACCTCCCTGGACAGCAGGTACACCACACACACACACACACACACACACACACACACACACACACACACACATTGCCTATATATGCATGTCAGCTAAATATTCAAACATATAAAATAAAATAAACAAATCAGTTTTTAAAAGAGGAGATTATGTTAGACCCACAGTAGGAGTTTGTAATGATAATTTTATGTGTCAACTTGACTTGGGTGAGGGATGCTAAATAACTGATTAAGGCTACTCCTGGATGGATTTATGAAGAGTTTCCGGGGGGGGATTATATTGAAGATCATTTTTTACCAATATAGATGGGCATCATCTAAACAACTGAGGGCTCAAAGAAAAAATATAGTAAGGATGTTGGAATCACTCTTCTTTCTTGAGCTATGGCACCAGTCTAATCCTGACCTCAGACATTTATACCTTCTAACCTTGTTACCTGGTCCATCATCTCTTTTGATTCTCGAGCCTTCAGGCTTAAGATGGAGCTACACAAATGCCTTTCCTGGGCCATCAGCTTAAAGAGTACAGAATCCTCAGTCTCCATAATGATATGAGCCAATCCTCCATAATATTTTCTATATATCTATTTGTCTTAAATAAAAGATAAATACATGCATTGGTAGATGGATAAATAGATGATAGATAAATGATAGATCTAGTGATTTGAGTTCTCTAGAGATCCTGTTGGTTAGTTTATCTAGAGAACCCTAATAGTGTTCAACCAGTATGATTTCTTCCTATCTTTTTTTCATTTTTTCCTCATCTCCAATCAGTTTTCCATATGGTAGAGGAGTCCTCCAAACTCCAGCATCCCCTCCCCAACCCACCCATCTCAGTTCCTGGTTTCTCTCAGCAGCTTCCTAAAATGTCTTCCTTGTACAGCAACCCAAGTCTACAAGCTTCCAGGTCCCATTACAAGTCAGCCTGTCCGCAGTTGCCAGATATATCACATGGCAACTTCCCTTGCAAGAAAATCTCATAGATAAACATTCAAAGCACTGTCTATTGCAATCTACAAAGCTGTCAAGCAGTTTCACCTGACTGTCACAATTCTGTTACATTCTAAGTTAGAAAATAAACCATCAAATTATAAAAACTCCTCCCAATTCCTCATTTCCCTATCAGACAAACGTAATCCTTAGAAAAACTTTCCCTCCTCTTGAACCTACACACTGCCATCTGTCCAAACATGTGCTATCAAATTTTATTTCAGAATTATGCTAATATGTATGAAGAGTTGATTGAAGTCAGAACTGTGGGAGGTACATAAAGTTTTAATAATCTTATCGTGACTCCTCACCACTGTAACTCTTCCTTATTCATTCCACTCACAGAATGGAGTTTACACTCTGATTTGATTAGAAGATGATTCTTTTGCAATTGAAGGGCCTGCAGTCAACAAGACAGCAGATGAATTCTATATGTAATGAACAGGTTTCCAAAGCACCCAATGGGCATTATCTTGTTCTGAGTCTTTTCTTATCATTCTCTCACACTTCTGATATTTGTAAGTCTTTATTTTTATCTCCCTTGAGCCATCTTGCTGTTCGTCAATTATGTCCGTCTCTTTGTGTCACACAGTCCGGGCTGTAAACATTGCTATGAGTCAGGAATGGAGTATGTTTGTAGGGTTTCTGTTTTTCTGACATAATGTTTGGCATACAACAATAGATAATTGGTTGCATTTGTGTCAGTTGGAAAGCAATAAATGAAATAATAACTGAATACCTAACAATTAGAGATTGTTAACCTAAAAATTCAAAGATGGGGCAAAGGGGCAAAGACATGAGAATTGTGTGTTGAGAGAGACAGTGAAGACTGGTCTTCCTTAGAATTATAGGCTATGGAATACGAAGAGTTCATGCTGGGCATAATGATGCAGGCTTTGGGCCAGTACTAGGGAGGCAAAGGCATGTAGATAGATCTCTTTGAGTTTAAGCCCCTGCATGATCCACAGATCAAGTTCCAGGCTACCCTGTCTTAAAGAGAGAGAAAGGTGAAATACAATGATTTCATTTTTAAAGTTGGGTACACAAATTAATAACCACAGTGGTATCTGTGTACAGGAAATATATATATATATATATATATATATATATATCCATATCCACAGGTATACAGCTCATGATTTGACCTGTTTCTACATGTACACTTTCCCATTCATCACTGCTATATCCATTGTTGTTGGTATGACTCAGAATTTAAGTTACCAACACATGTGTGTTACCACTGATTACTTTGCATGACTAGCCTGTGAAGTCTGTGATGCATTCATGTGATTCTCAAGTAAGTCCCTTTAAAGATGTAAATTTCAAAAAGAAATTGTTGGGCCTAGAGAGAGGGTTCTGCAGTTAAGAGCACTTAATGCTTCTGCAGGGGACCTGGGTTCTGTTCCTTGCAGCTCATAAAGGTCTGTAACTTCAGTTACAGGGAATCTGATAGCCTCTTCTGGCTTCTGTGGGCACGAGTGGGCATAGGTGTGGTGTGTGTGTGTGTGTGTGTGTGTGTGTGTGTGTGTGTGTGTGTGTGTGTACAGGCTCAAATGTAGGCCAAATACTCAAACACATGAAATGAAATGAAATTTAAAAAAAAATTGTTGATTTGAGAAAGGTTTGGAGAACAAAACTGCCTTGAAGAGAGGAAAAAGGCAGTATCTTAGAGCAATGCCAAATATAAATATAATGGGTAGCAATATGACTTATTGGTTTAGTTAATTTCCCTTTGACATAACGGGATGATCTGAGCAATGAATGAGTGGTGGTTATTGTTGCTTTTCTTTGGATGGTGTTTTGTTTTTTGGTTTTTGGTTTTTGGTTTTTGGTTTTTTTTTTTGAGGGCTTTTTGTTTTGGGGGGTTGTTGTTGTTTTGGGGTTTTTTTTGGTGTTTTGGGTTTTTTGGGGTTGTTGTTGTTGTTGCTGTTGTTTGTTTTTTAGTGTAAGCCTCCTCTAGCAAAATTTTACTTAACTCTCAAATACATGTCCTTACGAAATTAATATACTTTCATTTACCTTTGGACAAATAAACATTTGAAATCTAAAACAAAGGCAATTTCTTAGGCATAACAAGTTGATAACAAGACAAACCTGCTTACCAATTAGTCCCGTCAGGCTTGGTTGTCAGACTAACTTTGATTCAGCTGATTGAATTGTCCTTCTCATTCATTGGCTCTTTCCTTCTTTACCTGTGTCTAGCTTGTTTTCTCTCTGCAAATTGCCTCTGTACAACTATCCTGGTATAACTGCTTCCTTCTCTCGCTCCTTCCTTTTCTCTCTCTCTCTGTACTGCTCTCTTAAGTTGCTTCCCCTTCCTCTCTCTTCTCATGGGCATATCCTATTCTGTCCGATCTTTCTCTGATTCGTCCCTTTGTCTGCCACTCAATTAGACAGCACTTTCAAACATGGGTGCTTCCCTCTACAAAGCAACTTCACCTCCGTTGTTTGGGATTAAAGATGTGTACTAAGGATGTGTCTGTGTTCCAGCCAGGGGGATTAAAGGTGTGTGCTAAAGCCTGAGCCACACCATGAACAGAAACAGGGATTTTTCAATGAATAATATAATCTCAAGGTTCATTGTGAGCAAATATCCTGCAACACTTGGTGGAGTGGAGAGACATGAATGGAAACGTTTTCATGAGTAACTGACAACATGGAACTGGAACCAAGACTTGTTATAACAATAAGGATAGAAAACAGCGAACAGCTTTGATGGAGAGGAAGGGAAACTCAGTTACCCTTCAGAGTGAGAGAGAGAGACTTCCCTCTAACCTCTGGAGAAAGGCTTCAAGACTTTAATCAAGAGAGATAGCTTGAAGTAAAAGAGAACGAGAGAGATCCACCATGGACACTGTGGTGGGGGAGGGAATCTGAAGGAAAGGGGGACCTTCAAAGAAACCCCTAAACAAAAGGAGCAGATGGGTTACAAAGCCAAAGCAGATGGGTTCACATACTTTAAGAGCAAGATGCCTATTGTGGATGACAATTGGAGAAACTTGAGGGATAGGGGAGCCTCAGAATAGTCAAGGGCCCTGAAGCCACAACAAAAATGGGCTTGGGTGTTCATGGCCAAGTTTTTCAGCACGGCCCGCCCTTGCTGAGAGTCCACCCATACGGAAAGCACCTCTCCCTGCCCCTCAAGGTTTCCCTTTGAGCCTAATAGCTAGGTCAGTCATTTGATCCATTTAACCACCCTGCTAGTTCGAGGTATTTTTATGGGACAGTCATGAATATTTTACAAAGAATGAATATGAATGAGAAACACCTTTACTATGCCAGAGAAATAAAGTTTATTGGGAGGTAAATGAAGTTGTCTCCTTGCATTCCAGAGAACACCAGAGAAGAAAGGAAGGCAGGAAATGGAGACTTGTACAGGAAACGCCCTCTATGCCAACCTCCAGTTGCAGACATGTGACACCTGCGCAGCAAAGAGACTCAACCTTCAACTGAAGGAGTTGGTCAGGAACTTGCTCGCTGGTTCTGGAAAGCACATCTTTGTCTAAAAATCACAGTTGTCATGATGATGTTTCTTAATGGCAATGGAAGTCCTTGCAAAGGAGGGGCCTGGGGACTGTTCCTGAGTTTGAACTAAATGGTTTCATTGACATCTTCAAAGGGGATCAGTTCACTTAAGAGCAACGAGAGCTGCCACAAGGTCCACAGCAGCCGCCGCTAGCATTGGTGGTGGCACATGGGTTGCAGGGGAGGCTGGGGAGACACAAAGGTTAACAATGGATTGGAGAGGAGAAGTCAGAGAACCCTAAGGCACACACAGTATTTTGTACTTACAGAAACAACCTACGAATTATCAGCGGTTGGAATTAGAATGGCCTTCGCCCTTACCCACAATGCCTTGTGCAGAACTGGACAATTGTGCTTTTAGGAAAACTGTTGTCTCATATGGTTGTGCTCTCAATGGAGCTTAGCAAGATCCGCCTTACCTAACATGTAAGACTGTAACTGGCAATCTCTCTACCCACCCCTCACCTCTCTATTGGTAACTTTCAGAGACAGGAACTATTCCCTCTGCTTTTGTTCATCTCCATTTACTGAACTGATGCAAACTGATGAAAATTGTAGGTTTTCAGTTTGCTCGCTATTTGAGTAGTTTAAACCATGGCCACCATGTGTGTGTCTCTGTGTCTAATATGCCCATCATGCATACAATCCCAAAAGTCCATTCTGTACTCACTTGCAGTCCTCGCTCTCCAGCAGGCTCCTGTATGTGTTGATCTCACACTCCAGTCGAGACCGGATGTCCAGCAGCACCTGGTACTCCTGGTTCTGACGCTCCAGGTCAGCCCGGATCTCACCAAGCTGGGACTCCACGTTGGTGATCAGGCACTGCACCTGGGATAGCTGGGAGCTGTAGCGAGCCTCACTCTCTGTCAGGGTGTTCTCCAGAGAGTTTCTCTGTGGGGAAGAAGACGAAGGCTGTTACAGAGCTGTTCCCTCTCAAGGGAAAGCATAGCTTTCCAAAGAAGTCACAGGCTTCAAGAGATAAGGAGAGAGAGAGTGTGTGACCCCAAGGACACCCCACTGACTCTCCTCCCCACTCCACACTGCTCAGCAGCAGGTCTGGACACTACACACCAGGTTGTGCTGGGCCTGCAGCTCGATCTCCAGGGCATTGACTGTGCGTCTCAGCTCGATGATCTCGGCCTGGCAGGACTGCAGCTGCTCTGAGCTGGACACCACCTGCTTGTTCAGCTCCTCAGTCTGCAAGAGGCAAGGGGAGGGACAGGATCAGACCCTGCCCTACAGTCCTGGGGGGATACTCGGTTCCTGAGTGACCACAAACTCAATGCCTACCTGTGTGGTGTACCATTCCTCCACTTCCCGGCGGTTGGTTTCCACCAGGGCCTCGTACTGACACCTGGTCTCATTGAGCACACGGTTCAGGTCCACAGTGGGAGCAGCATCCACCTCCACATTGAGGCGGTCTCCCAGCTGGCAGCGCAGGGTGTTGACTTCCTAATGGAAGAAGGAAAAAGAATGAGCCTATGAAGACAGATCTCTCTTCTTGCTACAGGGAAGTGAGTACAGCGCTACCCAGAAAGGGATGGGAATGGGGCTAAAAACAAATGTCCTGATCATTCCAAAGATGCACACATGACCACAAAACTCCAATAGGAACCACAGCCACGTATTTCTGAAACAAAAACCGAAGCACCTTCACAACCTTCTAACACTGGTCCTCAGTACAAACAAATCCTCCTGGGGTCCACCACAGTACTCTGGGTACTAAATGCTTAGTCGTACGTAAATATGCCTTACCTTACCACTTCTTTGCACAGCCTACATCCTCAAATGGCAACACTTAAGTGTTGGTTGAAATCTCTTTCTTGCCTCTGAGAAGTGCTCCCCAGCTCCTCTCTGGAAGACTGGCTTCCTCCTACTACGCACACCACACAACTCTTACTTCACTCAGCCTGACATTATATCATCAGGACTCCATAGCTGCCCTCCACACTAGACTGCAAGTTCTTGAAGAGAGAAGCCATGAGTTCTTTAATTTTCTTTTTTACCCTCCATCTCCACCATCAATTCCAGGACCTACTGGTAGCAACCAGCAGCAATGGGGGGCTCGTGGATGGACATCCATGCTCTAGCAGCTGCCTACACACACCTGTGTGCTGGAGCATCCACAACTCACCTCACTCCTCAATAAGGACACAGCGATAAGGTCCTCCTGGGACCTTAGCTTCAAGTCCTTCAGGGAAGGACTCTCACAGCTGGTGCCTCCTGATTTGGGGAAACCTCTCTTAATGCTAAAAGTGTCACTGTGAGACTGTGAAACTTGATTTTTAAATATTCCTTCATACCTCCTCGTGGTTCTTCTTGAGACACAGCAGCTCCTCCCTCAGGGACTCCACCTGAGCCTCCAGGTCAGACTTGCAGAGGGTCAGCTCGTCCAGGATTCTGCGCAGACTGTTGATGTCTGACTCCACCAGCTGCCTCAAGGACAGTTCAGTCTGGTACCTGCATACACAGGGTGGGAGGATCAGCCAATATCTCCTCAGGGTGGTATTGGACCAAGAACTCCATGAGTGTATCCATACGAGTGTTTCGTCTTCTGTTTTCTTCTTGCTATGTGTGGATCAGCTGGGGAAGGTCTTGACTTACTTATGCCCACAGACACCCATAAGGTAGAGCCTTCAGTCTGTTCTGGATGTTCTTGATTAGTGTAACACCAAATCAATCTATTCCCACCTCTAGATTTGGGGGTTTTATAAAAAAGAACTTTCTAGAAACCTTGATATATATTGAACATCACTAACCAGAAGATTCCATTCCTGAAACACTTAAAACTCTGAAAGTCTTTGAGGGATATAACACCACAGTTCAAACTCCCCCATCTGACTTCATTGACAGAGCAGATTCACAATGCAGGTGCACTACAAATAGTGTGTAAAATGGCATGCAGGCTGTGTTTATGGTGTAAAAACACCTTAAGAAATGAGTTTTGTGCTTAGACTCAGGTCCCATCCCCAAGATAGCGCATTATGAATGTTCAAATATCCCACAACTCAGAAGGAAAGTCAAAACCCAGAAATACTCTTGTCCCAACCACTTCCAATACAGGAGCGTCAATCATATCAACTGAAAGACTAGAGTCTGAATGCCTATTTGAAGCTTATTTTTTTTTTATAGCCAGACTCAGGATGAGACATAAAAAAAGAAAGAAATGTCTTTCTCATTCCTTCCACCTGCCCTTCCAGGCAACATTAGACCCACAGAGCCATGAACAAGCCATGACCAAGCCACCAAGGTTTAGAAGTCACCCAACTCATAAGGTTTAACGTACTTGGTCCTGAAGTCGTCAGAGGCCAGCTTGGCATTGTCAATCTTCACCACCAGCCTGGCGTTCTCAGACTTAGCACACAGAATCTGAAACAATGGTTCCAACGTGAGATCCACTTGTACTTGAGCATCTCTCCCCAGCCAGGAAAAGGCAGCTACCCCCTCACCTTCTGCTGCAGCTCCTCAATGGTCCTGAAGTAGGCCTGGTAGGCGGGACACACCAGGGGGTCCTGCTGCTGGCTCCTCTCCTGGATCCTGCTTTCCAGCTCTGCATTCTCTCTCTCCAGCTGTCTCACCTTCTCTATATAGGAGGCCAGGCGGTCATTCAGGAACTGCATGGTCTCCTTCTCATTGCCATTGAAGGAGCCCTCACAGAACCAATTGCAGTTGCCCACATTGGCGGGGATGTTGCAAGCCCCAGGCAGAGTGCAGCCATGGCAGCTGGGGGGCACGCAGGGCCTGGAGGAGCAGCTGGTGCGGCAGCTCAGGGCGGGCAGACAAGACTCACAGGACATGGTTTTGGGAGAGGTGATGGGAGCGGTGAGCTGCTGCAGGTAGATCTGGGTGAGGTTTGAGTCTCTCCTTCCTTCATGGTCTTTTTATACCCTAACCAGTGGGTGGGGGCTCGGGAATTAGCATAATTCTCTTTCCTGGTGCTGAAGCTAATTTTTTCTTCAAAATATGCTACTTAGACTGCTTTCAAAGAGTCCCCCCTCATCCCATAAAATTATTCCATTCGGCTTGTGTCACAGCAGCCTCTTCCTGGGTACAAGAGGTTGATGAAACCAGAGTTTCATTAGATGGCTTCAAAGGAGGCAGATTCATCACAGTCCCGAAAGTCTCACCCCATTACTCAGAGGGAAGGGTAGCCTGCGACATGAGGTGGGGTTGTTTGGAATCAGAAATTCCTTTCCTGGGGGGTTCTGCTGATATAACTATGGCAAAACGCACTTTGGGTAAACATCCGTCCATAGGGGCTCCTCTCAAATCTACGCACATCTCAGCATCCAGGGGAATCATCCTCACAGAGGAAACTCAATCTGGATGAACTGCAAGCAGGCTGATACCTTGAGAAATGTGCAGATAGACAGACTAGAAACAGTTGTGTGTTGCTGCTAGGGAAATGAGAATGTGAAATGAAATATGGATGGATGGATGGATGGATGGATGGATGGATGGATGGATGGACTGGACACAGACAGACCGACAGATGGATAGGAATTGTTCTAAATGGAGGTTTGGCCAAATATAGGCCACAGTCTGCATAGGGTATGAAGCTCTTGGAGGATTGTGGAACCTTTCAAATGTGGAACCATTGGATGGGTTCTCTGACATTGAGGGAAACACACACACACACACACACACACACACACACACCTGTACCTTTCTATCCTTAAGAAGCCAAGCCATGTGTTGAGTTAATAATGATCCAAATTATTAATAATCCTAATGAAAATTCTCGCTCTACAGTGCTTCCATGAGCACAGTGTTCCGTGCTTTTCTTGTCAAGTGTGCAAAATGGGTGGAGATGAGATGGTTATCTCTGCATTACCTCTTGGGAAACTAAAGCTCAGCTCACAAGTCCTGTCCAAGAATATCAAACTGATGGCTCTGATCAGTGGGCTTCATCAGAACCAGTGGGAACTCCTCACCTGTAACGATTCTACAAGTCCCCTGGGGCCAGGCCGGTTCTTTACTCTCGGGCTGAATCAGTCTGCTTGAGAAGAAACTGAATTCTCAAAAGGTTTCATGGGTCTTGGGGAAACAATGTCTAGGGCATGGAGCAGTTCAGGTGACAGGGTCTTCCTCACCTGTCCTTCTGACAGGCCTGCTCTTGAGCAACTGGTCTTTGCTGAAGTTGGTGGCAGGGGCCCTACCACAGGGCAGCCTGTGAGAGGTTGAGGGGGAGTGGGGAGGCAGTGGAATGTTTCTTTGGGAACTGGGTCTAGGGGGTGGAGCCTTTCAGGGGGCAAGTGGGTCACTCACCTGTTCTTCTGCAAACATTTTTAAATGTGCCCCCCAACTTTTCAAAGCACCCCAAGACTGAGAACTGCTGGTTTCCATACGTCTGTTGATGACAATGGAACACCAGGAAATGGGGTGGGGTTTTTTTTTTCAGCCATTTGTAAGTGTTTTGGGAACTGTAGAACACATTTATTTACAATATTAAGATGTGTCTGAATGTGGGGATCAAATAAGATTTGTTCACAACCACAGCATCCCTTTGTTATAGACATTATCTCTGCTCAAGGCATGCACAGAGCTTCCTGTCTTGGGGGAGGGTTCCAGGCATTTAATGCTCAGTTTGTGAACAGCAAACCTATCTTCTTGAGGATTAACTTGACTGTTGTGAAGCCATCCAATGAGCATCTGAGAATATAGTAGACGAGTTAATTAAAAGCAAGCAAACTATATAATTGCATCAATTTACATCAGTCATGACCCATTATTGTCTTTAGAGTGGCTTGACAGAAAATTAGTTTGGAATGTACCCATTGAGGAGCCTTGGGACATATGGGCCAACCTTGAAGAATGTCATTGACTTGAATGTAGACAGCCCATTCTTCATACTTTTATGGTAGAGTCTTGTGTATAGTCATAGGTGGAACCTAGTTCTAATAACCAAATGTGATAGTAAGCAAGTTTCTAAACCTCAGTGTTCTTGTCTGTCAGATGGATTTAATTTCTAGCACAGCTATAAACATTTATTGAAGTAACATCCTACTATTTAACCTAGCTCATAGCAGTTGCTCAATAAGTAAGAGCTGTGTCGATCTCTTGTCGCTGTTGCCATGAATTACGGTAGCTGGTCTTTGGCTACTTTGTGGGTCCTTCTTTCTTTCCTTTTTCTTCACCCCTTTTCTTCCATCCTTTCTGGCCCCTAACACTAAAATGGAGAACAAAACCATAGAAGGGAAAGGAGGCAATGTCATCATTAGAACACTTCCTGCTGACTTGGGCATTGAGTTCCTTGGGGCAAGTTTGGTCTTCACCATCAGGATATCTAATTGCTTCTTGTTTCTTCTTTGAACACAACTGCTTAACAAACTACGGTCAGCACCAACCAAGGAACAACTCACCGACAGCCACCAACAACCACCAGGGCTCTTGGGGCCCTAGCATTTATATCCTCTGAAAAGCACCCAGAATTCCAAGCACCACACAATCATAGAAATACCTACAGCTGTCAAAATCACGTCTCTGCTAGAGCAAGATGCAAACCATAACCAGCTACTTTGGACCATCTGGAGCAGCCCCCCTCAACCCACACCTGGGATTAAAACAAAAACATATTCTCACAGTATTTCTGTGTTCGTTTTTTAAGAAACCGAAACTCCGAAATTGTCACTAAAAGCCACCACAAAGTTAATGACTTTAAAAAAAAAACTAAAAATGTTTTTCTTTAAAATTCCACAAGTTAGAAGTCCAAAATTGGTCTCAAATCAGAGTTTGATGCTGCGCTAAAATCTAGAAAGCGGGTAGGCCTAAATGGAGAACCCCAAAAGGGAACTGGTGAGATGACTCAGTGGTAAAGATGCTTGCTGCCAAGCCTGACAAAATGAATTCCATCCCTGGACTCACATGGTGGAAGGAAAGCATCAACTGCTGTAGATTGCCCTCTGACCTCTGCATACACACGGTACAGGAGCGCTCCCTTACACACACAGATACACAAAATAGATCAATTATTTTTGATTTCTCACAGGATCAAAGTCCAAAACATCAGAATCAGAACTATAAAACTTGTAGAAGAAAACATAGAAGGAAATCTTTGTGAATCTGGGTTTGACCCTAAAAACTCAGGCAGCCAACAGAAAAATTGAATAAACTTCCTGTAAGCTAAAACTGTGCTTCAGAAACTCGATCGAGGGCTGGGAGAGATGGCTCAGCAGTCAGGCCACTTACTGCTCTTGCGGGGGACCCAGGATCAGTTCCCAGCACCTACACAATGGCTTACAACCCTCGGCAGTTCCAGTTCCAGGGAATCCAAAGCCCTTTTCTGATTCCCCGAGCATTGCACAAAAGTGATACATTTACATATGTGCATGCACACACGCCCACAGACATGAAATAAAACAAATAAATAAATAAATAAAATAATTGCGGAACTCCGTCAAGAGAATAAACACGGTCTGGAGATACAACTTGGTGAACAAGTACTGGCCTGACATGTAAGGGCCTGAGCTCAGAGTCCAAGCCCCAGAATGGGGGAGTGAATAAATCAAGGAGTTCAGAAACTGGGGGAAATATCTACAGTTCATATATGTGATGGGAAATATGGTCCAGAATTTATTTTGATCTCCTAAAACCAATCAAGAGAAGAATCTTTAAAATGGATAAGGCTCCAACTGGCAGTTCTCTAAAGAAGGTATATGGCCATTAAAAAAGACACTTAGGGTCCTTTGTCATCAGGAACATGCAAATAGAAACCACTCAGGCCCATTCTGGTGACCATTGCTTCAAACAAACAGAAAATGACAACCACTGGGGAGCTTGTGAGAAATTGGCGCCCTGTGCATTTCTGATGAGCATTTTGAGTGGGGCAGACACTGTGGCAAAGATGCAGTTTGAACCACTCGATCGTGTCAGGTCACAAGATCCTGGTTCACGAGCGTAGGTTGTAAATTGTCCTCAGGGTCCTCTGGGGTTTGATAAAGTCATTTCTGTGGATCTTCCTTACAGTTGAAGGAAGGTGCCCTTTCTTGATAAATACCGCTCTCCTCAGCCCCAAGCTTGTTTCTTTCAATATTCAGATACTTGTTCCCATCAACAGTTGTTCGGGAGCTGAGGTTCTGTGTCCTAGGGTAATAGTCCTTCTTGCTAGTCCAACTCTATGCCTTTTTTTAAAAAAAAACGTGAGTGATTTGTGATTGGGAGATGCCTGTAACTATCTCTCCCTGCTATACCACCCAGCATCTATAGCATATATATCTATATATAGCATATATAGCATCTATAATATATATATATATATATATATATATATATATATATAGCATCTATATATATTCGTCAGGAACAGGTTAGATTGCTATGAGAAGCCCATGAAGAGTTGATGGATCTTCTCGGTCAGCGACTGGAAGCCAAGGCTGATAATGAAAATATACATAAAAGAGAAAAAGACATCTTGGGTGTGGCAGGGAAAGGCAGGGAGTTCCTTCACAGAGTACCCCTGAGGTTATCTGAACCACAATAACCCAGGATCAGTCACAGAGCACTAGATCCAAGGATCCTACTGAGATTTTCTTTTTAACTTTTTCAGAGCCCCTTTGCTGTCCCTAGGTCATGCTTCCTAAGTCAGACTTGGATATCAACAGCTCTGGAAGAAGAGAAGCCGAGGCATGAGAGGAATACAGAAACCATAAAAGGGAGGGAGTGTCTGGCATCGCAGCAGCGTCGCTCTCCTTCCTGACAGCTGCTCTGTGTCACCCGTGGGTCCAGGGTGTCGGGCTAGCCATCTGCCCATCTAGAGTCAAGCCATCATAAAGCCTGACTTTCAAGTGGCTTTTTATAGAGTCCTCAAGTGGTAAGTAGTTGGCAAGAAATAAATACCAATGAGAGAGGCATCTGCTTTTGCCAGGAAAAAATGTTTATTGGGAGATTACAAGGGAGGGCCACTGGCACTTCAGAGTCCTCTGGGCAGGCCAGTGAAGAGGTGGATGCTTCTGAAGGAAAAGGCAAGCAGGGAATGGTCCGGAGGAGGTGCAGTGACTGAAGCCACAGGTTATGGGACTGTCATTCCAGGACTGCTCTGGCTATTCAGTTTGTGGTTTCTATGCCTGTTTTGTGGAACCAGAACCACAGTGTTCTGGAGTGCTAAGGCCCCGTATCCTTGTTCTGTGGACATCCCTCAGGTTCTAGCGTACAAAGCTATTGCATGGCCCACAGCGGGAACGTGGGACACAAGGTGTGCAAGGGGCAGGGGGTGGGCAGGGGGCGCAGGGATTGGAGACGCAGGGCCCAATGGGCTTGCCGCACGCGTTGCTTGTGGCACAGGGGTTGCAAGGTAGCCTAGAAACAAAAAGATAGAACAGAGTTGAGGGGAGGCAAACCACATTTCAAAGAGTCCCCAAGAGTAGAAAGTCTGCCAGGACCTGCCCTGGCTCAAAACAGAGAATGCCCAGTTCCCCTCTACTACAAGATCTTTAAATCACTAAAACTCATTCTATTACAGAGAGCCATAAATGCTACACCCCAAATTAATACGCTCCTAGCTGTTGATCTTGAGTGTGTTACTGCTTTTTCCAAGCCCTGTTTTCTTCCATAGAGAACTGGAAGACTACTGTTGCAGCCTACCCAAAAGCAATAGCACAACCAGATAAGATAATATCTTAAGCTCTCGGTACAATGAAGTATTGTAAAAAGGCAGCTCGCATGATCCTACATGTTATCATACTACAATACAAAGAGTAACTGTAATTTCACTCTGTACACAAACAACTGTGCTAACAAACCATTTGATGTTTTTAATGGTGGCCACAGTGTGTTGTCTAAGTTCTGTTCGAGCATGTCTGGTGGGAAGGTTATGATTCCTTTCCGAAGGTAGGCAATCTCTGAGTGGTCCAACTGAGTCTTCTCCTCTATTGGGAGCTCTCAGCAAACCCTTCCAGCCATGCACTCACTTGCAGTCCTCGCTCTCCAGCAGGCCCCTGTACGTGTTGATCTCACACTCCAGCCGGGCCCGGATGTCCAGCAGCACCTGGTACTCCTGGTTCTGACGCTCCAGGTCAGCCCGGATCTCACCAAGCTGGGACTCCACGTTGGTGATCAGGCACTGCACCTGGGATAGCTGGGAGCTGTAGCGAGCCTCACTCTCTGTCAGGGTGTTCTCCAGAGAGTTTCTCTGTGGGAGAGAAGGCAAAGGCTGTCACAGAGCTGTTCCCTCTCTAGGTTCCCGCATGGCTTTCCAAAGAAATCACAGGCTTCAAGAGTTAAGGAGAGAGAGTGTGTGTGTAGCTCCAAGGACCCCCCCCAATAACTCTGCCTCCCCACTCCACACTGCCCAGCAGCAGGTCTGGACACTACACACCAGGTTGTGCTGGGCCTGCAGCTCGATCTCCAGGGCATTGACTGTGCGTCTCAGCTCGATGATCTCGGCCTGGCAGGACTGCAGCTGCTCTGAGCTGGACACCACCTGCTTGTTCAGCTCCTCAGTCTGCAAGAGGCAAGGGGAGGGACAGGATCAGACCCTGCCCTACAGTCCTGGGGGACTCGGTTCCTGAGTGACCACAGACTCAATGCCCACCTGTGTGGTGAACCATTCCTCCACTTCCCGGCGGTTGGTTTCCACCAGGGCCTCGTACTGACACCTGGTCTCATTGAGCACACGGTTCAGGTCCACAGTGGGAGCAGCGTCCACCTCCACGTTGAGGCGGTCTCCAAGCTGGCAGCGCAGGGTGTTGACTTCCTACAGATGCATAAATTTAGAGTTACTATGCTCAATGAGTCTCAGAGATAATCCTGCCTATTGAAGTTCTCCTGAGTATATTTCCTCAGGAAAAAAAAAAAACTTTCAATGGAGCAGTCCATCACGTCAAGGTAAATAATCTCCATGTGAGTCAACTCCCACTCCCTCCTCGTCATTACCATTCCATGACACCTGTCTTCAAAAAGAAACCCCAAGGGTTTGCTTGGCCACCACTAAAATATGGGATAACGAACACATTTCCCAGAATGGAAAACTGTCTGTGAGACCCTCAAAATGCGAAAGGATGGCTGGACTGGTTCAGACTGTACATCAAAAAAAAAAATCTTACTACCAAAAAAAAGGGGGAAGGAAGGAAGGAAGGAAGGAAGGAAGGAAGGAAGGAAGGAAGGAAGCAAGGAAGGATATCATATCATAGCACCTTTCAGGAGATTCCTCACCAAGACTTTGGAAGAATGGAGATAACATTCGCCTGCCCTGACTTATGATCTTAGCAGAACAATCACATCACTGATACAGCGTGTCTACAACCCTACAGCTCGGTGGCCAATTGCCCGCAAATGGAGCTGTCCGGGAAACACTGTACGGGTTTTTAACATGAGGCATATTCTGTCAGAAAACATGGAGAAATTCAGCTCTACTTTTCTCTCATGGGGTCTTGGGGGCTCTGAAAGGGATTTATAAAGACACCCTGGGGTTCATCTCTATACCCTTAGTCCTGTTTCTCCCCATCCCAAAGTCCAAGGCTGTTAGTTTCTCCAGTTCATCTCACCTCCTCGTGGTTCCTCTTGAGACACAGCAGCTCCTCCTTCAGGGACTCCACCTGAGCCTCCAGGTCAGACTTGCAGAGGGTCAGCTCGTCCAGGATTCTGCGCAGGCCATTGATGTCTGACTCCACCAGCTGCCTCAGACTGAGCTCTGTCTCATACCTGAAAGAGGACAGCAACTTGTGGAATTCAAGAAACAGAACAATAATCCCTGTTAGACACCGTTTGCCTTGTTTCCTACTTCCTGCAATGAGTAGAAGCAGGAGACAGGGAGTTCTGGGTGCTCCATCGAAATCCAACACTGTTCCTTTCCGTTTTCATGATTCCTTTTGCTTAGTTTTTGCCCCCAACATCTTTGGCAGACGACATTTTGTCTGCTCTTTGGAAATCCCCTTCTTTAACTGGAGGTTAAGCCAAAGAAAAGGAGGCTAGTGCAGATGCCAAAAACTCACTTGGTCCTGAAGTCGTCTGCAGCCAGCTTGGCATTGTCAATCTGCACCACCAGCCTGGCGTTCTCAGATTTGCTGCACAGGATCTGAAGAAAGAGAGACCCCATGAATTAGTGAGCGTGAAACATAAATATGAAACCATCAACTGCTTTTAAAAGAAATTGGCTTGCAGAGTTTGAAGGGAGAAAAGGAAAGGATCGTTGTGGCATAAAGACAGGAAATTCTTCTCTACCACAGGCTGAGAACCATCACTTAGACATAGCAAGAAAACCTCTCACCTTCTGCTGCAGCTCCTCAATGGTCCTGAAGTAGGCCTGGTAGGCGGGACACACCAGGGGGTCCTGCTGCTGGCTCCTCTCCTGGATCCTGCTTTCCAGCTCTGCATTCTCTCTCTCCAGTTGCCTCACCTTCTCCAGGTAGGAGGCCAGGCGGTCATTCAGGAACTGCATGGTCTCCTTCTCATTGCCATTGAAGGAGCCCTCACAGAACCAATTGCAGTTGCCCACATTGGCGGGGATGTTGCAGGCCCCGGGCAGGGTGCAGCCATGGCAGCTGGGGGGCACGCAGGGCCTGGAGGAGCAGCTGGTTCGGCAGCTCAGGGCGGGCAGGCAGCAGTTGTATGGCATGGTGTTGGAGGGATTTGAAGTGCCGGGCTGAAGTCACAGAGTGAATCCTCCAAGCCTCAGAGCTCTGGGTCTCCTTCCACTGGTGAGAATTTATAACCCTTCTACAGAGGGTGTGGACACAGCATGTAACATCCTTTTTCTTTGTACTTCTTCGCTGGTTTTCAGACGCCCTCTCCTTCAGTCTATCATTTGCTTCCCTCAGAAGAGTCCCTGGCCCCATAAAATTCTTTACTTGAGCTTCTTGCTAAGTCAGGACTCTTCTTCAGCCATTACACCCATGAAATCAGAGTTCTGTGGTAGACCTTCAAAGAAGCCACATGGTCCAGCCCTGGTCAGTTGGGTGTTGGTCCATCCAGTGACATTCTTTTGTGTTACAAGATCCTGAAGTCCCATAACTAACCTAATGCCCTAGCCTGCCTGGCATTTCCAGAGAGAGAACAGGTTGGTTGGAGAAAGAAGATACATTTAGTGAGAGCCATGGACTCTTGTTCTTTCTAATGAGAGTAAACTCTGAATGTTGTAGCCTTCCAGGCCTGGTCTAAGGGTTGGCTACGAAGGTTGGAGAGCTTTCCATGGTTTACAGGATTACGTAATGTCCTCTCTTATCACTTGAGAGAATGGTGGCAGCTTTGATGATAACCTTGAGAACAGAGAAGATTCAGGAAGAAGAGGCAGTTTTGGGAGTGGTGGCTGTTGGCTGATAGATGGGTATAGGTTCGTTTAAACTGTCTAGGGAAAGCACTATGGAAGAAATATGGACATGTTCATCAAATCTTTCCATGAGTCATCAATCAAAACAGCGTGACTAGGCTCATTAGGAAAGTCAAGAAATAACCCAAAGAGGTTGGGAATACAGGTAGGTCTGTGATAGGTAGACCATTTGCCTACAATATAAAATGGATTGGGTACAATCCCCAGCAAGGCAAGAGATAGCCCAAAGAGGTCTGTTTCCACTGGCAAAAAAAAAAATCACTTTATATAAAACATGAGCAAATTGGCTTTATAGCCGAATACATATCCATGTTGGCTTTAATATTAAAAATCATTTCAAAATTTCCAGTTAAACGTTCTAACCTTCTGTCCAGTTCTCTTAGTTCAATGCATACAGACTCGGTGTTCTGCTCCGGGTGTTCAAGCTCCAGCTTGGATATAGATACAGATGGTCTAAGGATCAAAGGTTCAAAGGTATCAAAGGAGGGCTACCTTCTATCATTGAATCCAAGGGATTAGATGCTAGGAAAGAAAATATCGAGATACCCTGCAAGCACAGGAATTTTTTTGGCAGGGGTGGAGCAAGCTAGAAATGGGTGGTGGTGGAAGAGACCAGAAGATCTGAGGATGAGGTGGCCCAAATTTGGAATGTGTAAAGGTTAGGTAATTATAGGCACCACCAGATACCACCTGCACCCCAGCACATCACCCAAGCTCCTGTGACTTTGGCTCGCAGCCAAAGCTTCTGCTTTACTAACACCTTATTAGAGTCCTTCTCTCAGTGAGCTTTCATGGTAGTCTTCATGTGGCTGGAGGCTCCGATAAAAGGTCCAGTGTCTGCACTCTCCACGACCATTATCCCCCACTTATTATAAAACCATTCAGATTTCTAAAGGCCCAGAGCACTACAAAGCAGCCTTGGACTTGTAATAAAATCAAATTTTCTTTGTGTTTTTTGTTTCCAAAGACTATTAAAGTGGGAGAAATAGGCGGGTCTAGAGACAGGTACCACCCAAACTTCCCAGAAGGACCTCAGGCCGGTGCTAACAGTCGGCAGGGAGCTTCTCTAACCTTCTGGGCTTGGAATGATATTCAAGGTGACTACATCCAGAGATGAGAAGCCATGACTAAAGACCAGCCTGAGCCGACTCTTCCAAAGCACTGGCTTCCTCAGTCTGCTTTCTTCTTCATCCAAGGAAGCCTTCCTCTGAGCACAGGCTGAATACCTGCAGCATCCTTCAACTCCTTTGGTCTTACCTATGGGCTGCCCAGTGTAGCCCCATAGAGACCTTCACCAAAGGAAGAATGTTTGTTTAGGTGTTCTATAGGAGATCTGCAGATTCGATCAACCAAAAGAACAAAAATCGGATCCCATTAGTACAGAGAGATCAAAGACATGGAGACCAGGAGGAGTCTGTACAGCAAGAAAGACAAGAACACAGAGAAGAGGGCAACAAGAAGGAAACCCAGAAGGCAGCCCCAGAACTGAGCAGAGCCACATGAGTAAGACAGTAGCCCACTTTCAAATGGGCTAACCTAAAGAATATAAAGTTGAGAAGTAACCAAGATGTACAAAAATGATGGCCAGAAAAACAGGCTACCCTGCTGAGTGTCCTGTAATGGGTAAACGGAGGCCAGCCCTGCAAGACCTGCAGACACAGGACCACAGCTTCTGAGACCTCTGAAAATTCAACCTTGACCCACGGTGTCCAGAGCAAAGCGTCATCTCCATTATTTAGTCCCAGATTTGTTTGTAGCTGAAATGCACCGTTGTTTGCACCCAGATAATGGAAACTCCAAGAGCAGCAATACTGTTTGTTCCTGGCCAAACATGGAGATCTAAGAGATGAGACAGAGAAGGAAAGGAGGCAGCCAGAGGGGGTGTGCAGGAATATTCAGACATGCACTGGCTTTGAGTGCTGGACAAACATCAGTCAAGTTGAAGATGTGGGAGGACAGGGCACCTCTGTCGCCTGCACCTACTCCTGGAGATAACTGGTTTCCCTGCAACTGTCCTGCAGAAGGTGACGTGGGACAATTCATCACTGGTGGAGAGCTCAGGCAGGCTGGCTGGTGAGTAAGCACAGAGCTGATATCTGTGTCTCTTGCAGTGTGTTAACTAGTTGGAATAGATTTGCCTCTTGAAAAATAAGAGAAGTGAGACCCCAGGCATAAACATGCCCCGGAACTCACTCGGGCTAGCAGTAGATTTGCTTTCTTGATTTCCTAACTGGATCACTTGCATGCTTTAATCCCCCTAAAAAGAATCTGAGCTCCTCGTGGGCCCTCAAATCTCCCTTTCTTTATCCGGTTCGATTTAATTCAAAATACATTCACTAGACATTAGAACCGAACCAAATTGAAACAGAAGAATCACAGATGGTGGGCCCAAAAAGTAAACAAGAAAAAGGCAGACAGAAGTGAGGAAATGAAGTATTTTAAGGGTAGAAAGTGATACTTGGAGATATATTTGTACTTAATATGGTTTTTAAATTACGCATTTGATATTAAGGGTAGCAGACGTTTTATGGCTAACCACTGTGTGTCTAGCATGGTCCTAGGGTCACGGTAGGTATGGAGTTTGATGTGTTCTTGTCCCTCCTGGAGCTCTCAGGTGTACATAATGGCATGTAATTGTGCAAGTCAACACTGTAGCTTCCTTTACCAACGGTTACCCCACCTGTCACTTGCCTCATATTCCATGGTTCTCAACCATAGGGTAAAGGGATGGAGCACTTTCTGACTAGCATATCTCTCTCTCTCTCTCTCTCTCTCTCTCTCTCTCTCTCTCTCTGTGTGTGTGTGTGTGTGTGTGTGTGCGTGCACACACGCACACACACACGCACAGATGACATGAGGTGTCTCTATCAATCAAGTGTCCTATTCTATCACTCTCTACATTACTCCCTTGAGAAAGAGCCTCTCACTGAACCTGGAGCTAGGCTGGCAGCCAGCTAGCCCCAGTGATCCTCCTGTGACGCTTTCACCATTCCATACACACGTGATCACCCCTAGCTTTTTAGACAGGTTCACAGGGATTTGAACTCAGGTCCTCATGCTTGGATGACTACCCACCAGACCATCTCCAAGCCCTATCTGCCAGTGTTTCAAATATCCATTTGTATACCACTTTGGGACTCAAAAGAACTGACCTCATTATAGTTCTGATGCTCTTAAGAGTCTTTTCTGGTAGTTGGTTACTTTTCTAGCTGGGTCTCATTGCTTGGAATCCCCAAGGAAGGGTAGTTGGCGATGGTCATGTGTGAACCCTGTGGTTTCCCCATGGGTACATTTTTAAAAAGGAGAGGAGGGGTTTGGCAGGTACAATGTGAGAAACCATTCCAAGGGTGTGGTACAGAGGAGAGAGAAGGGGAAGTGTGGATTTTATTCATTTAAAGATGAAATCAAAAATGGGGATCTGAGTGGTAGAAGGGAGGCAGTAGGCAGTGTGTGAACCTGCTGATGGGTGCACACCACACTGCCCCTCTTCACACCAAATCTCTCGTGGGGGTGGAGCTTGAGTACATAGTTTTACGCCCTCTTCTGTGCACCTGTAAGGAGACTTCTCTCCTCTTTCAGCCTGAGCTCTTCCCTGAGAATGGTAACACTTACTCTGATTCTCTCAATTGAAACTGGATAGTGGAGACTCTTTGTTAATGGCAAAAGCAGCAAACACAGATGAGGTCTCAGACATGTCTCTTCTTCCTTGATAGATGCTGTGATTTTTGGTTATGGCAGTGGGGGCGGGGTGGAGCATAAATCAAGCTTCTTCATCAAATCCTTGTCATCAAAATTGTACTCAAGTTTCAAACCATGTGGAAATACTGTGGAGGACACTTTGGTGTCCTCAACTCAGAACAATTCCTGTAACCAAAGCGTCCTTCTTTCCTCTGATGTAGTGGCTCTCAACCTGTGGGTTGCAACCCCTTTGGGAGTCAAATGACCCTTTCCCAAGGGTCACCTAAGACCATTGAAAAACACAGATGATTCACAACCGCAGCAAAATTACAGTTATGAAGTAGCAAAGAAAATAGTTTTATGGTGAAGGGTTAGCACAACATGAACTGTATTAAGGTGTCACAGTGTTAGGGAGGCTGAGAACCACTGCTCTAAGGAAAGGAACAAAATGATAGTATAGTCCCAGTTCTGTTCATCCTACTGACAAAGTCTGAGGCCTGACTTCGGAAAGTACAGTGGTTAGAGCACCGGTGCTGGAGGCAGACCAGCCTGGGCCTGAAACTTGTATTCTTTCATTCAACAGCCCTGTGGTCCTCAAAGTGTTAGTTACTCTCTTGGAGCCTTGGCGCCTCATCTTCAAAGTGAAAAATGACTATATGGACTTTGTGAGATCACTGAAAGGATTGAGTGGGCTTATGTCCATAGACTTATCTACAATTTAGATCAGTGTGTAGTTCGTAGTAAGCATTCAATGTGTCTATCTGCTGATGTGGAAGCAGAAGTAAAGAATCATTCAATCATGATCAGGATTCCAGTGTTGGTAATGATGGGATGTTTTGTTTCCATGGAATCTGTTCACACATACACATTCATACCCACTCATACTCTCTCTCTCTCTCTCTCTCTCTCTCTCTCTCTCTCTCTCTCTCTCTCTCTGTCTGTCTCTCTCCAGGTATAGTAATCCCTAGACCCAGCATTTCTTCCCAAGAAGCCAAACCACTTAGCATGCAACCTCCTCACACCTAATTGTCTCATCATAAGTGACAGTGACACTGGATATGAACTTAGGAAGCATGGATCAATCCCCCTGAGGCCCCACTGACTCACTCACCAGAACCATCCCTCAGCCACTGTGTGACTCACCCTCCCTCTCTTGTCCTTAGATGGAAAGACTGATGCTTGCTTACTTTGCCACGGCCCAAGAGTAAGACGGTTTATGTTGTCAAACAGCTTTGAACTTGTTGGATGAAAGGAGCTATTTAAGCTCAGAGTAGGAGGAAGGGTGGTTGAGCCAGGTACTTGCTACAGTAGGGCCAATCAAGATTGCACTTTATTATGACGACCGTTGGTGAGCGCCTCAGGCACGGGTTACCCGTACAGCACTCCACAGCTTAGAGAAAAGAGCAGGGTTAGCGTGGAGGAGAGGGTGTGACAGCCTCCGACCTTCTCTGAGCATCCCACCGTAAAAGTCTCAAGTCCTCACGGCCAAATCAGCATCCACATGGACAGTTGCCAGTGGACACGAGGAGTCTTGGGTTGAGACGATTACAGGCAGAGCAGCCACGTTCTAACTTGATCTCAATCCCTTTACCGTTGGAACTTGAGATTATGGCTGCTTCTGTACCCAAGTTCCCTACTAGGACAGGGGCTGGATTAAACCACCCGGCTATTCTTGTATGCTTCGCAGCCAGCTGTGACTTACAGAATTTACAGAGCAGAAGGGTAGGGAGCAAAGCCTGCTCAAGCACTTGTGGTTTCGCTGGTGAGTAAGAACTAGGAAGCAGGGTTCAAAGAGGGTAGGAGCCAGAGGACTGACTCCCCCCATCACCCTACACCAGCCCCACCAAATGTCTGAATGCCCTCCTTGGAGGTTCTAAATCTTCCTTTTAAAGAGCTCCAGAGATGCTTCTCGCCTTTGGCCAGCTGTGATGCTGAATGCTGGAAACCTGTTTGCTCTTGGCCACTTAGGTCTCCTATGGAATTATCCAGATCATGTGTCAGTTACCTTTGGGTTCTAAACTGAGGCAGCTACCAGAGGAACTCACGCATGGGTGGAACTGCTCAGGGAGCTCAGGTGGGCCAGTGTGTCTGGATCCCTCCAGACTGATGGCACGTGAGACTCAACAGTTACCATCATTTCACACCAGAAGACTTTCTGAAAGCACACGAGACTCTCTCCATGGCTCAGAGCACGCCTCACCCATGGGATGCATCAGGAAAGCAAGACCAAACCCTTCTATAGTGCCTGGCCAAACAGGGGCTCACTCCCTAAGTGCATACCTAGCCCAGATCTATATTCTGATAGATACTCTCCAACCTGAATATCCATCAGAATCACCTTGATAACAGCAGACTTCTGATGAAGAAAGTTCGGAGAAAGGCTCCGAAATGTGCACATCCAACGAGTCCTTGCTGCTGGCTGGAGAACCACAGTTTCAGAACCAGCCCTAAAACTCCTGCATGATTTTTCATTTCAAAGCTTCCAAGGGATGGACTATGAACCTGCTTCAAGGAAACAGGGGTTCAAATCTTGACTCAGCCACTAAGAATAACAGCTGCTCTCTCTTTGCAGCTCCTTCGAAGTCATTCCCAAGAAGTCTCTGCTATCGTACTTAGTATTGACACAGTATCAGGGTGTGTTCAGGCAAACCTCGCTATCCAGGAGTTTCTGACAAATGATAATCTTGCCAGGAGCTGGACCTTAATGCTGGCAGCACCTGATACTCATATTTCTACTTTAGTGGACCTGATAGGATTATAGGACTTGGCATCCAGGCCAGTGCAAGACTACAAAGGCCTCGTCTGCACATAGGTGTTCTGACACAGGAAATGGAGAAACAGGTTAAGGATCACCTACCTACCTCCAACCCCTTTAATAAACCATGACACCTTAAGATATTTCCAGGCCCAAAGAACAAGCCAACTCCTATTGGCAGTCTCCAGCTGCAAGAACGCCAATGCTTTAGGAGTCTCCAGGGTGTCCCTCCCTCCCCCGCTGCCGCTTACTTGGCTTCATGTCCACACATTCACCATCTGCCTCTGGGAGGAAGCCCTTCCAAAGGAGATGTGGACAAGACTGGTATCTTGGTTTCTGTGAAGTACATACTGAGCCCAGAAAGCAGCTCGTGCAGCATGTGGATCAAGCCAAGTCTTCTCTATTTACAAAGAAACTTACTAGCATAGGCTGAGACCAGAACTGCACATGCCTGCGGGGGTTGGCATGGATCTCAGCTCCAGGATTAAAGACAGGCAGTATGGCCTTCAGACTGAAGCATGCTGGGTCATACAGTGATCCAGAACAGAGCCAGGGGTCCTCCCTGATCTGCAGCTCACCCATTGCTTGCGTTTAGAGCCACTGTCGCACCTCTGGATGGCAGATCTCCACCAGAGTCCCGTTCTGACGCCATGTCTCCTCGGGCACCCTGCTCAGATTCACAATAGACTTGAATGTTCAATTCACTCCAGAGAATGTCTCCCAGAGGACACTCAAGAACCGTACTCCATGCGGGCTCAGAAGGATGACATACTCAGGGACTCTCGTCCTGCACTCGAAGCCTCAGCTCCCACTCGCTGTGTCCCTCGATGTCTTCTCTGGGCTCTCCAACGGAACATTGCCTGCCCCTCCCAGCAGGCTCCAGGGCTGGGGTCTAGAGCCACCTCTGTGGAGAACCAGGGGAGAGGGCGAATTGGTCTTCTCCAGGATGGAGCCTCCTGATAAGTTATCTAATTGCAGGTGGTCACCCTAAAATACACATATGAGCCACACGAACGGGACTCCGCAGGCTGCAATTTCACATACATATGTGTTACATGTGTATGAAACAATGATCAAAGAATAAGAGGTCATGAATCTGAGAAGGAGAGGGGTGCACAGGAGAAGTTGCAGAGGAAGTGGAAGGGGCAAAAATGGTGTAAATATAGTACCCCCATATGAAATTCTCGGAGCTCTTAAGCTGAATTTTTAAGGGCTCTGGTCTTGTTTACTTTGACTATGCGCTAATTAAGATGGGCGCTGACTTCACGGTATCTGTTCTTGGGGTCCCACTCCTTCCACCTGGCCCTGCTTCTAGATGAAACGCATTCAACAACTTCGATCTTTTATCTTTTGAAATGCCCTTGAATTTCTTTAAAATGCTCCTAAATGGGTTTGTTCCGGATGGATGAATGTGTATGGCATGTATGTAGTACCCACAAAGGCCAGAAGAGGGCGTCGGATTCCCTGGAACTGGAGTCCCAGACGTTAATGAGCTTCCGTGTGGGCAGCGGGCATGGAACTCCAGTCTTCTGGAAGAGCGAGTAGGGTTTTTAGCCATTGAGCCTTCTCTCTAGCCCCTACCTTTATTGTTTTTAATTAGCTTACAAAGTAGCAATTTTCCTCATAACATCGGATACCTGTTTTGGTTTCCGTATTTCCTTCCCCCCTCCTTTTTGTCACAATTTTCCCACTGTTCTCGTCTTCCACCTTTTCACTCCCGTGTCTCATGTGTTATCCTCCTCATCTCGCGGCGCCCCTGAAGCTTTTCCTCCCCACATGGCACCCCTGAAGCTTTTCCCCCATCCGTGGCCTCTTTTCTAGCTGCTTCACGCCTACCCCCACCTAGATACATCTATTGATCAGTTAGAGGCTAGGCTCTGTCTACCAGAGAGAGCACGCTGATGCTTTCTTTCTGAGAGCAGGATGCCTTGCTTAATGTTCTCCAGATCTACCTATTCTCTTGCAAATTTCCTCGCTTTTCCTTACAGCTGGATGAGTCTGTTGAGAATATGAACTATATATTTTCATTATCTATTTATCTGCTGACGGACATCTCTACCACTCCCGTTTCCTTAGGGCTATGAAAAGGGCAGTGAGAAACACGGACACACAGGTATAGCATCTGTATAGGATGAGCTGTCCTTTAGGTACATAACCAGGGATAATATGGCTGGCTCACAACCTCTAACTGATTTGTACAGCAAATGTACCAGTGTGCATTCGCGCAAGCCATGAATGTGGTTTCCTCTTTCCCCATATCTTTCCCAGCATTCATTGTCAATTTTTTTTCTTGACGGTAGCCACCCTGACTTGAGTAAGATGGGATCTCGAAGTGGTTTTAATTTTCATCTCAACAACAAAATTTTCATTGTCCGTGTCTTCAAATACACTCAGAGCATCAGATGCTTTATATATTTCTTTTATTTCTAAAACAAAGAGCTAGTTGTCCAATAAATCCTGGGGGAAAGTTGCCAGCTGGCTTCTGGTCTTTGCTAAGGAAGATGTTTCTCTGTCCCCTTTCCTGTGGTGATTGACTCATCTTGTAGGTCCTTATGATGACAGCAAGAATCTCCAAGCTGAATGGATCTCAAAGTCCTCAAGTCCAGGACTTTCAGACATTAAAAGCCCTCTGATCATTCCCTACAACCATATGTCTAGTGTGTCATTTCTCTAGATGATTCATGACCTTCCATGACTCCATTTCCAAAGCTTTGACCATGACACTGAAAGTATATGAGAACTGCTTGTAAGTCCTTCATGGAGACACAAAGCTACCTCCTTGCTTGTCTGCCTGTTACTCTCATGTGTTCTCTCTTTCATTCACTCCACAACGTTTATTTATGGCAGGTGCTGGGGTTGGCGACAAGTGAGCAAGAAAGTCGGAGAGCTTTTCCTTTAGCTACGTGTTTCCTAACTCTACCCAGGGGATCTCGTAAGAGCACTGGTGAATCACTGGGCTTGGGAGACGTTGGGGAGGCATCAAAGGGACTGCCTGGAACTTGAAGATAAGGACAATTAGAGAGGAACAGAGATGGTATTCTTTGTTTAAAAAAAAAACTGTATGAAAAAAATGAGTACCTAAGAATGCAAGTTCAAAGCCATCAATTGGCCTACCCCATTTGTCATACCACCAAAGAAACATGTTTGAGTGACATGAAAATATATGCAAGAAGAGAAGTAGTGTTTTCAAGGCCCGTAAACTGGAAATTTATGTTCCACTGTGCTAAGGATGTAAGCGGTTTCCATTCTCGGAGCTTCTCTATGATAGCCTGCATCAGGACAGCCAGGACTTACCGCCGTGCAGATCGACCGGCTGGAGTCAGGTCTGAGAGTCCCCAGCAAGGGCCCTGCAGAAGGCCGGTTCTGTAGCGACTATTAATCCTCCGTAAATGGAAGCTCAGGAAGATGAGACCGAGAACCAATGAGTGAATTGTGACCTTCCGTATCAGCTCAGGAACTGGAGGTGTAGCTTCGTGGTGACTATTTACCTGACAGGTGCAAGGACCCAGGTCCCATCCCCAGCGCCGAAAAAAGAAATAAAGTCTGAGTGTGCGTGCTGTCTTCAGGGTAATAAGCAAGGTCTGTTTATTTCCGAAGCTCACTCTTCATGGCCAAGGTTGTTTGATAAGAACTTCTAAGATGGCAGAGGAATAAGGAAGAGACCAGAAGAAGCCTGGATGCTCTGCTTCTTAAGCCTGAGGGGAGGAGGCAGGTGTTACAAAGAGCAATGTTTATAGAGCAGAGAAGAAGGGGAAGGGAGGTGAGATTACAGCTATTACAGGCTAGGAATCAGGCACAGGATTTCACTAAGCATCTCTCTCTCTCTGTGTGTCTCTCTCTCTCTCCCTCTCTCTCTCCCTCTCTCTCTCCCTCTCTCTCTCCCTCTCTCTCTTCTCTCTCTCTCCCTCCCTCTCTCTCTCTCTGACTCTGTCTCTGTCTCTCTCTCTGTCTCTCTCTCTCCCTCTCTCTCTGTCCCTCTCTCTGCCTCTCTCTCTCTGTCTCTCTCTCCCTCTCTCTCTCTCCCTCTCTCTCCCTCTCTTTCTCTCTCTCACACACACACACCTATACACACACACTATACCTAACCATATATTCAAGGTTTACAGAAATGTTGATTATTTCCAAACTCCTACCAAGTTTGCTACCATATACTCTGTACATGACATGTTTTATGCTACAGTATTATACAAATATCCCTACATAGAATATAGAAATATGGCTCAGTGGTTAAGATCACTGGCTGCTCTTCCAGAGGTCCCCCACGTTGACTTCCAGCACCCACATGGCAGCTCACAAACCATCTGTAACTCCCAGGGGATCTGAAACCCTCTTCTAAACGTCAAGAGTACCAGGTACACCAATGGTTGGTGCACACACATACACTCTGACAAAACATTCATACACATTTAAAACCATTGTCATCATCATCATTGTCATCATCATCGTTGTCATCATCATCATCATCATTATTTATTGATTACAGAAAAAAAATCTAAGAGTAGTTGAGTAACTTACCTGAGCTCCCATAGCTAAAAGGAAGGGACAGACATTGAAATGCCAGCCCAGGTCTGCCTTGCTCTCAAGGCCAAGC
Source organism: Rattus norvegicus (assembly GCF_021556685.1). Lineage (NCBI taxonomy): Eukaryota > Metazoa > Chordata > Mammalia > Rodentia > Muridae > Rattus > Rattus norvegicus. Next base: position 91,303,425 of record NC_141543.1, read on the forward strand.
TCTTTTTGATCACCTAGACAGCCCTAAGGGACCAGAGAGCAGAGTCTGGACTAAACACCATGCCAAGCAAAGTAGCCACCATCCAGATCCACCCACTCAATTCATTCAGCACAGAGGCACCAAGTTTCTGCTCTGGGTCTCTTCCTTGTAATTCTCCAGAATTACAGCGGGACTAGAATAGAGTCCCTAAGTGGTGTGTGAGCAGATGAGAGAGATCTTGAAAGGAGTCTGGGACAAGTTATTTGGTACCCACAGTGTGCTCTAGTATGGGAACACTGAATCTCCACTTTGCGGTATCTTGGGCCATGACAAGGTATCTCCCACAAGTCTGCACTCCAGAAGTAGGGACACAAAAGAGCAGCAGCCGTGTGCATGGGATGGATATGGCACTAAAAATCCAGAAAAGGACAGAGCAGGAAGCATTATGAGGAGATGAAGAGGACTTCAAGTGGCAGAATACACAGGTGATCCTAGCATGTAGAAAGTTGAGGGCCAGAATCAGTGCAAGCTTGAGTCTAGCCTCATCTACATAGAAAGGACCAGGCCAGCCAGGGTTATACACAGAGACCCTGTTAAAAGCCACAGAAGTACTGCCAGGAGGAAGGACAAGAAGGTCATGGGAACTGAGCAATTTGAGTATAAGGCGGTCAGGGGAAGGAGAAAACTCAAAGGGGGGCATAGATCCCCTCTCGGAGGTCAGTTGTGTGCTTGAAGAGAAGTAGGAGGTTAAGAGAAAGCCAGCTAGAGGAGAAATGTGCCTTTCAGGGATCGGAGATGAGGGCACAGGGGCAGACAAGCACCTAGAAGTTATCTGGACCCACTGAGAAACTGTCCTCCCACTCCCGCTAGGACTTTCTCCTGGCAGGCATCTGAATAGAGCCTTCTCCTCCTAGCAGGTAGATAGCCCAAAGGCTCACATCTGAATAGTAACCTTGATTCCCACCAAGACAGTCTGTTCCCCAAAGGAGAGGCAATGTTTAGAGTCTCTGAAGCAGGTGGCAGAGAGGATATTTCAGTTAGAGGGAGTGTCTCTTAAAAACAAGATTAGCCTGTCTTCTAAATTAGCTGTCTTCCAGCCTTGATGGGAGCTTGGCATTTGTGTTCTTAAAAGTTAAAATAACATTAAGCAAGAAGACCACATTTTTTTATATTTATTAAAAGGGAAGGCATAGTGGAGAACCATTTACTTAAATGAGGTTGGGAAAAGGAAGATTAAAAATGATTCACCAAGCTGTGCCCCTGAAGCTTGCTGTAAGTGCCCATGAGAGAGAACGGATTTGATTGAATTCTGGCCAGAAAGATGACAAGAGAAAGCTGAGGGGTGGGTGAAGGGTTGCGTATAACTGCCGTAGGAAGATCATCATCGAACACACCACACACACACACACACACACACACAGAGAGAGAGAGAGAGAGAGAGAGAGAGAGAGGGAGAGAGAGAGGGAGAGAGAGAGAGAGAGAGAGAGAGAGAGAGAGAGAACAGAGACAGAGAGACAGAGAGAGAGTCAGAAACCGAACCAGAGACAGATAGAGTCAGAGACAAAGAAAGTCAGAGATAAAGAGGCAGAGAGGGGCAGAGACAGAGAGAAAGAGAGATGGGGGAAAGGAAAGGGAGACGAAGATGGGAAATGACACTAGAAAACTTCAGTCCAGATAGCCAGTATCTTGGCTTTTCAGTGGGAACAGAAGTGGAGCTCTTCCCCGGAGTTCTCTCAGTAACTAAAATATCCATTCTTGGGTCTTACAGCCAGCCATACTTTCTACTTTACTAGGCTTTGCTGGTAATGATATTTAGATTTTAAAACCCCACACTCTTGGAGTCTGGACAAAAGTTGTCATGTGAAGCCTAGGAAAAGACAGCAAGACACTTGGTAATTCACCATTCTGGTAGCACTGGAAGCCTGACCCTAAATGTCCACAAAGTGGATCTTATCCCAAACCAAGGGAGCAGAAGTCTCAGAGAAGCAAAATATGAGCCTCCTAAGAACAGGCATTCCTAAGAATGCTTTTTAGCCAAAGCATTCTCCTTGTGTGGCAAACATCTGAGACAGGAAGTTGCAGCCTGTGGTTATGTGGTGGTAGAGAGAGGCCAGAGAGAAGGGCATATATACAGATGGGACAGCCAACCTGTGAGAAGAGAGGGGCTTCAGATTTGGTACCAAGGATATCCCTTAGCTCTCAGAGCCCAACACATGGAAGGGTCATGTATCTTAAGATATGATACTTCAGGACTGGAGGGATGACTGAGCAGTTAATAGCACTGGCCATTTTTCCTGAGGTTCTGAGTTCAATTCCCAACACCCACATGGCAGCTCACAACTGTCTATAACTATAATTCCACGTGATCTGATGCCCTCTTCTGGTGTGCAGACATACAGACAAAATAGTCATACACAAATAAATAAGCTGTGTGTGTGTGTGTGTGTGTGTGTGTGTGTGTGTGTGTGTGTGTGTGTAGGTATACATATATAAGATACTTCTAGATTATTTATTAGAAGGAATCCCACCAAGAGCCCCCTAAGCATTCTTTTTGAGGTTTTTACTGGCATGTGTTATACATACTGATGGTTTTCATTATGACACATTCGTGCATGTATAAAATGTACTGTGATCAGGTCCCCCCCCATGACCTTTTCTTGTCCACTTCCCCCTCCCTTTGCTCCCCTTCCTCAATTTGTCCCTTTCTGTTTTCCCATGTTTTTGTTTATTTTATGACAATGACACAATGTGTTTCATTAGAGCTGCTTATAGGAGTTATTTGTGGAAGCATGAACACTTTGCCATTGAAAGAAATGTCTCCCCCCTCCCCGGAAACTATCAGCTGCCTGTAGATCATCAGAGACATCGGAACTTATGAGTTCCTCCCTTCTCCATGACGGGATGTTGATGGCCCAGACACGCACAATCACAGCAGCTGTGGGTATGAGAATGCCATGGCCAGATCATGCCCAGAACACAACGCTCCTCCCCCTCCTCCAACTCTTACCTTCTTCCTACCCCATTGGCCGCAGTGTTCCCTGAGCCTTGAAGAGGGGCGCTCCAGATGTCCATTCAGGGCTGAGCATTCAACTGCCACTTATTCTCGGCATTTGGACCAATTATGAATCTCTGCGGTTTCCACTGCCCGCTGCACAAAGAAATTCCTCTGACCAAACTTGACAGGATCACCAATCTCTGGGAGTAAACTTAATAATTTATATGGCACAAATGTCAGGTGGGTCACTCAGAAGGAGAAATAAGGTGCCAGTAACAATCCTGGTTCCTAGTCAGAAGCTATTGTCACACTTCCAGGCCACCAACATGGGCAGTTAGGGCTCCTCAAGCTGATCCTGAAAGGGCACCTCTCCAGCTCCCCTTCCCTGCTGCAGACAGACGGCCCCCGCTAGCTCGCTCTCCATAAGCAGTGTCTACTGAGTCTCTTCTCCTGCCAGGAGCATTGTATGAGTCCTCCCTCAACCTAATGGAAAGGCATGATAATGATTCTACTTTTTCCATTAAGGATCAGGCGTCAAAGGGTCACCACTGTAGTGACTCAAGCTAGCATCACCAGGGCAGGATCTGAAATCAGCTCTGTCTGACTCTAGCAGACATTCTCTATCTTCCATCCGATGTAGCCACAAAAAAAACAGGTAATTATGCTTTGTTCTTCTCTTCTCTCCTCTTCCTCTCATCTCCCCTCCTCTCCTCTTCCCCTCCTCTTCTCTCCTTCTGCTCTCCCAGAGACACAGATAAGCTAGGATCACAAACTTTGATCTTGTGGGTATATGTATGTCTGCCAAAATCTGGAGTGCCCGGCGAAGCATAGCCTCCCAGGACTGCTTTTCCATCGTGACCTGCTAAGGATCACTTTGGCCTTTGCCAGAACCCTGTTTAAGAGGTGATAGTGACCTAGAGGATTCAAGTATCAACTGCAATCCCCAAAGCCAGAACGTGTAGGGCAGCAGAAAGAGAGAATTGAGAGATCTGTGACTATGTTCTTCTTAAAAAAAAAAAAAAAAAAAAAAAAAGTACATCCGGGCATTGAGCCAGAAGCAAGACAATTGTCCCCAATACCCACGCTGGGCCTCCAGGCCTAAGGAATTTCATGCTTCTGTGAAAGGGGCCAATCTGAATGAGAGATAAAACTTGGCAACTTGGTCAAAGCAATTCTCAACATGACCAGCCTCCTTTTAACTAAACTGGAACTCTTAAGAGGGCTGACTGAAAAAATACCAAGAGGCCGAAGCTGCCAAAAGCACGGTAGGGACATGTTAGCTCTGAGCTGTTCTGAAAGAATTACCTGGCAACAGGCATCATTTCTTTTCACCAGTCTGTAAGAAATTACAGACCAAGTGCACCTCCAGAGTCAGGAGAGCGCATTCGTCCGGGGACTTAAGACCCAGTTACAGTAATGTGTCAAGGCCAACAAGGACCCAACCACTTGAGGACCACCCCATGAAGAGCGGCACCAAAATGACAGCAACTGATGTGCAGGGTGGCTGGGTGCCCATGTGATGCAGGCACACGGTGGCATCTTAAAGGTCTTTGAAACGATGGACTGGAACCCAAAGCCCAGACGAGACACTGAGAACAATATGAGCTTTGACGGAAGATAACTGCATCATTGCCAAGTTAAATTTCAAAGAAATAAAGCTTGAGGAATAGCAGAAAGGCAGCATTTGGGAGTATCTACTGCTTGCATTTGAATAGAAATGTCTCCAGGGCAATCTGGCCATTTTGGAAGGAAGATTAAGAGAAGAAGAGATGGACACAGGGTGACCCCAGTGCCACCCCCGTGATAGCCTGCATTGGAATTCTGACTTCAGCATCATCTCCTAGCACCATCTCCATCGTCAAAGCGAGGCTTGTGGTTGACAGGTCACAGCTTGGGAGAGAAGCAAAGGAAACACACAGTCGTGGTCAGCAGGGATGGCAGGGGAGGCTGCAGGGAAAGAAGAAAAAACTCGCTAAACAAAGGAAGTTAAAAGACGCTTCAGTGGTAGACAGACAAGACAAGACCCAAAGGACCGAACTGCTATCAATCGGGCCCACAAATCAAAGGAACCCCTGCTGGCAGGTCCACTGTCATTTGTACCTGTGTCATTCAGCATTCAGGGGGATGGGGATGGGGCCACGATAGGACATGGCTATCGTTTATGTAACATTCTGTCAGCATAGAAGTGCATGAGTCACTAAACAAAAATACACACAAAGGTGTGTTCCTTGAGCTGAGATCTGCAAGCACTTCAGTTGCCTTCTGGCAGTCCGGTATGTGGTTTGGCCAGGGTTCGCCTACATTACTTACATATGTACAGTACTCACTCTCCAGAGGGCTCTGGTACATGTTGACCGCACCCCACAAGTAGGTCCTGGTGTCAAGAAACATCCACTGTTTCTAGTTCTCTGACTGCAGTTGAGCCCAGACTTCAGATAGACGTCCCTCTGAGTCGCTGATGAGGCTCAAGATGATAGATACCTTGTCTTCAGACAAGAGTCCTGTACACTGGGAGCTGAAAAGATTGCTCGGAGGTTAAGAGTGCTTGCCGCTCTTGCAGAGAACCCAGGTTCAATACCTAGTACTCCCATGATGGCCCCCAGCTATCTGTTGACTCCAGTTTCGGGGGATCCAACTCTCTCTTCTGACTATAGCAGGCACCAGACACACATGTGGTGCACATACACTCATGCAGGCAAAACAGTCACATGCATAAAATAAGCAGATCTAAATTTTTGATTAAAACTCTGTATATGTTTCTGTAAGAGAGAAGGATAAAGTAGAAAACCCAGGTGGCACTAAATTCAGCCATGACGACCCTGGCAAAACTCTCGAATTCTGAAGGTTTGGAGGACACCTCTAGAGCTCCGACGTCATCATTGCCAATGCCATCAGAAGTGCCCACCAAAAATTCTAACAAAAACTTTCCCCTTCACATGCATATGTCCCCAATAGCTAGCCAAAGGCATCATCCAGAGACATTGTGTTGAATGAACAGCCAAACCTCACGCTCCGTTCCAAAGGAAGTTGGAGTGGCTTTTGATGGGAACTCTGCTCTGGGTCAAGCTGATTTGACAGCAAGGCCTTTCCCCCACAGAGAGTTAACCAAAGCCTGAGAGTTGACTTAAGTTTTTTAAAGTAATTTTTATAATAATGTAGTTACATCATCTCTGTCTTTTTTTTTTTCTCCATCCAACCCCCTCAATGTACCTCCTCACCCTCTTTCAAATTCAGCCTCTTGTTCTATAATTGATGCTGGTGTGTGTGTGTGTGTGTGTGTGTGTGTGTGTGTGTGTGTGTGTGTGTGTGTGTGTGTGTATGTGTGCCTGTGTCTCTGTGTGTATGTGTGCATGTGTGTGTGCCTGTGCCTGTGCATGTGTGTGCATGTGTGTGCATGTGTGTTTGTGTGCATGTGTGTGTGTGCCTGTGCCTCTGTATGTATGTGTGCATGTGTGCATGTGTGGGTATGTGCATGTTCCTAAATTTATAAATACATTCAGCTCAGTTCCTATACTGTAATTTCCTAGCTGGCCATTTGGTGTTAGATAACCAATTGGCATCATCTTCCCTAGGGAAGACTATTTCCCCCTCTCTCTGTGTCCTTCAGTTGGAGGCTCAAGAATCACTTCAGAAGAAGGGACGAAAAGATTCCAAGACACAAAGGAACAGGATTGTGTCTCCTAGAAGTATCAGAGAAGCTGCACCCATGAAGCCTCGCTGACGTGACTGCCTAAGCATGACCCAGAACAATACCAATGGGCATCGAAGGATGGAAAGGAAAAACCTCCTCAGGTCTCAACCTTAGACAAAGAACCGACTTAATTTTTAAAGGAACTGACAAGTGAGACTTCTGGCTGTTACTGCCAGGCAGTGGCATATGACATGGCCTGTGGGCTGAGGAAAAAGAATGAGTGACAAGATGGCCGGGGCTTGGAAATGCACCCCAGAGAATTCAATGTACGTCTGACCTCCAGGGTCTCCAGCAGGCAGAATGGCAGTTACTAGGACTAAGATGTGGCTTGTGGGTTTATGATTTCAGACAGAAAGTCAAAAAAAACAGGGTAGTACAGAAACCAAGAGCAGAACCAAAGAGGGCCACGCTGCTCTGTTTATCGTTGTACCATATGCATGCCAGAAGAGGGCGTGAGATCCCCTGGAACTGGAGTTACAGACCTATGTGAGCCACTATGTGGGTGCGGGGAACTCAAGCAGACCCTCGGCAAGAATACAGCCAGGTGATCTTAACTGCTCTTAACCAGGCTTCACCCAGAATCTTTTACAATCTACACATGTCCACTTCCACCAGCGGATGCAGGGGCGCTCACTCTCATGCCTGTCCTAATTAGCTTCAGCTATCAATTTGACACAGCCTAGAGTCAACTGAGAAGGAAGTCTTGATTGAGGGAATGGTCAGATTTATTTTCGCCTATGGGCATTTCTACGGAGGAATGATTCTTAATCCTTCTCTTTCCTGCTCTATTATGTCCATGTCTAGAAATGAGCTGAATTAATGTTGAGAAAGGAAAGAAGTACCTATTCTCTCATTGATCCATTCATTGATTTAGGCAAAAGCTGATGTTTGGTTGCAGTTTGGGATTTGTTTGGTTTGGTTGGGTTTGGTTTGGTTTGGTTTGGTTTTTTTTGGTTTTTTTTTTTTTTTTAGAATGTGTTTCACTATGTAATCCAGGCTGGTCTCAAATTCATGATTTTCCTACATCTGCCTTCCAAGTACTAAGACAACATGAAGCACCATACCTGGCCCTCAAAAACTATTTACAAAGTGCCTACTGTTAACCAAGCACTTGTGGCAAGTATTGGAAAATAGGGAAGAAATAAAAGGAGTCCTGAGGCTTCCCTCTTGCTTGACTCTAAGCAAAGTATAGTATTGGACCATACAGCTCAACCAGTAGTTTATAACCAGTGGTGTTATAAACCAGCTCCTGGGCAGGATGGCTACTTTACAGCTTAAGTTGTTTTTTTTTTTTTGTTTGTTTGTTTGCTTGCTTGCTTGTTTATTATGTCTACTACTGCTGGAAGATACAGGGGAATTGCATCCTGTAAGGGAGGTTACCCATCATGCATTGCAGTAGATACAAACACTTAAGAGAACTGCTAGAGCCCCAGTCCTAGGTGTTAGGAAATGCAACCCCAGAAAAATCACATAGGTCAAGGAAACCATGAAGACTTAACAGACCAGGCTAAGTCAATCAATTCAAAGGAGCCAACTCTTCAAGCTATGCTGAATGGAGACACCACCCCTTTTTGCTCGAGTTAAATAAGACTTCATTTATATTTTAATATATGCTCATTTATAGTTAAGAAAAACATGCTAAAAGATTAAAGAGATGCTGTTTTCTCTTTATCTGATTTTTTAAGTAGGATAACAGCACACAGCACTGGCAGGAGTATGAGGAAGTGGGTCCCATCATACTTCGTTAACAAGATGTAAATTAATGCAATCCTGAGCTGTCAATCCTATACTCAGGTATAGGGCCCAGGGGCGCACAGAAGGGTGTTACAAGCCTGAGAGTTGCCTCTGGTGGCAACCTTGGCTAATCTGCAATGCATCCATGAGGGAGAGGCTTGGCGAAGCTCATTGCACTCTGAAAAGAGATGGTTAGAGGGGATTTCCGAAAATTGATTGGGTAAGATGTTGGAAGATCCTGTATTTAGGACTCTGAAATGGAGGGGAGTATAGAATTCTATTTCCACAAAAATGAAAAGAGACTTTGGCACAATTCAAGGATCTTCATGATAGGAGATATGATTGTGCAGAAAAGTGCATCCCATGATGATCAAATAGCCTTGGTCTGCAGTCTTACGGTATCTACAGAAAGATGAGCTCTGAGGGCTGCCTCACAGTCTGCAAAGTCTCTCTGGATTCCGAGGCAAATCTCATCTCCTCTCTTCTCTCCCTCCTCTCCTCTTCTTCCTCTTTTTCCTCTTCCTCCTCCTTTTCCTTCTTCCTTCTCTTCTTCTTCTTCCTTCTCTTCTTCTTCTTCCTTCTCTTCTTCTTCCTTCTCTTCTTCTTCTTCCTTCTCTTCTTCTTCTTCCTTCTTCTTCTTCCTTCTCTTCTTCTTCTTCCTTCTCTTCTTCTCCTTCTCTTCTCCCCCTCCTCCTCTTCCTCTTCCTCTTCTTCTTCTTCTTCTTCTTCTTCTTCTTCTTCTTCTTCTTCTTCTTCTTCTTCTTCTTCTTTTCTTCTTCTTCTTCTTCTTCTTCTTCTTCTTCTTCTTCTTCTTCTTCCCCCCCCCCTCTCTCCCTGTCACTCTCTGATATCAGGTTTCTCCTCCATTTGGAACTGTGGTCCTATCCTCCCCACCACTTACCTGATCATGTCCCATTGACCCAGAGCCTGGCTGCAGAGTAGATGTTTCACCTGCGTGTGTTAAATACACTAGTGAGAAATATGATGAGGTCAAGCAAAGACACTTGCATGCTAAGCCAACGAATCAGTGTCACACATTCTTAGCAATGTGAAAAAAAAATACCCAAACAGAGATGTGCCTATAAAGTCACTCTTCAGAAAAGAAAGGGCAACCCTAATTTGTTTGGTGTTCCGTTTTCTGTGGTATAAATACTCCACCATCGTGAAGCCAGCAATGTGTCTCTGAGTGAGGAGTTGGAAAGAGATGCATAAAATCATCCCTTGTGAGTCAATAGGAGGCAGCTCCCACAGTCTACTTGACCCTACTTTCCAATTTTGTAACGGTGGATTTTTTTTATGCATCAGTTTATTCTACAAATTCTATAGCTCGCAACAGATAATGCATGCTATAGATCTACCCTTGGAAAAGAAGAAAAAAGTGTGGTCGTGGTGCAGCCCACATACAGCTTTATCTCACCAGTCCTGACATGCTCTCCTAGAGCCCCAAGGTTCACGCTGGACCATGGGTCTAAGGGAATCAGGTAGGCCCTGGAAAGGGTAAAAACAGCTTGGTGCAACACCAGAAATCCTTCTCTTCCAGTGACATGTGCTCCCCTCCTGAGCCATCTCCTACACCTTCTGATGCTGCCACGGACCCCAGAAAGATATGGCTCCATGGGAGACCAGTAGCAAGCATTAGGAGGAGGAAGCCAATACAGAGAAGGAACACAATACAGATGTAGGTTTGCTTTCACACTTTAGTGGGAAAGACCTGTGTCTGGATGCTTCTCTAAGCAGGCTTTGTCACCCTCCAGGGAATAGTTCCCAATGCTGTTTTCTAGCTGTTAGCATCAACATTGCCTGGGAACTTCTTAGAAATACAAATTTTCGGGTCCCAGTCTGAACCTACCATATCAGGTTGGGACCAACAGACAGGGTTTGCACAAGTGTCCCAGGAACTTGTGACTCATGGTGAGATGTGCTGACCACTTCTTAGAGCAAGGGAACAGTCCTGCATGCAAGGATGCGAAACATCTAGAGCAAACATCCCATCTGCCTTCCAAACTTCTTGTTCTTGGGAGCGCAAGGGACTCCCCCGGTAAAATCCAGACATCAGCTCTCTAGATGGTTCTGACTTCAGTGGAGACTGAGAAGTGGTAACTTGGAGAGCAATTCTTAAGAGACAAGCAGACAGACTCCGGCCTCCTTGCAGGCTTCATTTAAGCCACAAAATTCTCCTTTCCTCTTGTGGCAAAAGAGGATTATAAAATCCTCTTTGGAAGATCCTGGGGAGATTTCTCACCTCACAGAGTGAGATTTGCTAATGGAGCCGCTTGTCCCTGAACAGTAAAAGGTTGCCAGGCCTTCTCAGCCATCCTGAGAACGAAACTTTCCCATTACTCATTTGTCTTTGGACAGTGCCTATTTATTTCACTGGTATAAATAGCAATACTCCGAGGGAGAATTAGTAATGTGTTTGCTTACAAGGTCTTTTCTCCACACCCTTGAGAAGTCTGGAGTTGCGCCCAGATATTGGGGCTCAGCAAAGAACTGCCCACCCCACCCCCGCTGTGGGGTGGGTTCTTCTACATGAATACCAGGATTACAGTGTTGATGTGGATGAATGATTGAGGTCTGGGTGGGTAGGCCACACACCTGTGGTACGTAGAGACTCATTTGACATGTCAATCATATGCAGAGAACAAACATTCTCAGCGAGGGAGGAAGCACATTACACCTCAACTCGTCTTCGGTACAGACATCTGGGAAGTTAGCATCAGGAATGGGGCTCCCACGCCTTGCAGGGTGAATATGGCACCCCGCATGCAGAGTAGAGTGGGGGCTGGGAAGAGAAGCTTTCAGACAAGATCAAGTTCTCCTAGAAGCGAGAGATAGGCCTAGAGGACCTCCTCCACAGTCTGTGGTCCACCTCAGCCAGACACTCAGGCTATAGAACCCCTTCTGCCGGTTCTCACTAGTCTCCCCAGAAGCGCTATCCCCCACCCAATGACAGGAAACCTGGGCCCTCTATATTCTTTACTAGTGTTATATGAGAGGTCCTCCCTAGACCCAGTCCTAGAAATTAGCAGTCCCTAAGGCCTGGTGACCAGATAGGAAAGACTGGACTTTTCTTCTCTGGTTTTAGAGCATTCTATTCTGGATTGCTGAACTGGCTAACTTGGGGCTTTGTGCCATTAAAGAAGGAGGCACCCCTGTAAATGTCCCACCATTAGCTCTACCACTCGCTAGGCATGTAGCCCAAAACTAGACACCTGGGGTCCCCATCTGAAAAGGCAAGTTCCAGAATAGACTATGCACTTGAACTCCTGTGAGCACAACTCAGATGAAGTGTCTTGAAACCCACACCATATACACACATGTATGCATGCATACAGGTTGAGACCTGAATTTTGGGTGAAAATGCTCCTCTTCATCCAATTTCACTTCAATACCTCTCTGTGTCTCTGTCTCTCTGTCTCTCTGTGTGTCTCTGTGTCTCTCTCTCTCTCTCTCTCTCTCTCTCTCTCTCTCTCTCTCTGCTTTATAGCGTAACAAGGAATTAACAAGGGATGTACACGCTCAACATATCACACATGTCCCAGGCTCCCCTCTCACCCTGCTCCTCTACTGGGTCAATGGCTAAAGAGAAAACCAAAAGGAAGATATGGGGAGAGCAGGAGACTCTCTAGGAAGCTACATCTGCACTGCTGTAAGGGGACTGACTGCTAAGGGGAAAGCAGCCAAGGGGCCCTGAGCCCTTGGTGGAAGGCAGTTGGTACACGAGTACACATCCCTCAGCCTCTAGTCCATCTGATTTGTCAGGCTGCTGCTGAGCAGAAGAACTGGGCTAGAGACCTAAGTGGCCTTTCCTAGCACTGCTTTCCTGAGATCTCTATTTGGGACTGGAGATAAGATGGCTAAGAGGCCTCTTGATAACAGTGCTGATAAAGGTGGCCTATTGCTCTTCCTGCTCGACCTCAATAAGCTTCTTCCATTTTCTTGCCACTTACCCTTCTCACAGTTCTTTGCAAGCTCGGAGTTACTCCCATAGAGACCCCTGACGAGCCTAATGCCAGACTCTGGAGCCTAATGCCACCCTGGACCTGCTGTGGCAGATGCAGATGAGCAGCCAGCAGCTCTCTGATCAGCAGTCTTCTTTCTTTGTTTTTCTCTGGCCAGGCACTGAGATATCAGCTTTTACTGAGAGAGTCCACAGGTTTGGGGCAAGGATTAATCCATCAGTTATCTGTCTTCGAAGTGGGTGTCAGTACTGAAGGCTGGACAGCCAACAGGTAGAGTTCTAGGGTAGCTGCTTGCCCAAGGCTACCTGGAGTGGAAAAAGAGTCTTCCCAGAAGAGGGACTCTTGTGACATTAAGAGCCATGATCCTAGAAAAGGGATTTGCAGATGGGTTACAAGAGGCAAATGTCCAGCCATGACAGTGGTTTTATGCCCAAAGCTTACGTTCACACACTGAGTGAACAGATTCGATACCACAAGCCACAGCACTGCCTGGTCAGAACAACTCTTCAGCAGCTATAGCGCCCCCTAGCTTATAAAACACAGGGTACTTGCATTTGAATTTTTTTTTGTTACTGCCCCCTCTTCTTAAAGATAATTCAGCTGTGTTCTTTGAGTCACCTCCAGGCTCTAACATTGCCTAAGCTGCAGTAGGACGTTTGCACAGCCCAAACACAGGGCCCTCTGGTCTCAGAGAAAGAAGCCCCAAAAGAACCTGTACAACAGTGAGGGGTAGAAGGTCAGAGAACCCATTTAGCCACTGTGGTGGTTGTTTTTCTCATTGCCATGACCAAACACCAGACAAGAACAACTTCAGCAAAGAAAGGTTTGTTTGTTCAGGGTCACAGTCCATGATGGCTAGGAAGGCGTGGGAGCAAGAACATGAGGTGACAAGTCACATGACACCCATAGCCAGGAAACACGGCAAGATGGATGCCGCTGCTCAGTTCCTTTTCTCCTTTTTATTCAGTCTGGGACTCCAGCCCAAGGTACAGGGCTGTCCAAATGCAGGATGCATCTTAATTAAACCTCAATGGAAACACACTCGCAGATGCCCCCAGGGCAATATCTCCTAGGAGATGCTAAATCCCATCAAACTGATCATCAAGATTAACCATTATGTCCTCTCACGCTTCAGAACCCAACGAGGAGCCATAAGTTCCTCAGGGGCATGAAGCAAGTTAATGACAGAGACAGGGCTGCTCTCTGGGCTCCTAACTCCTGCATATTGTTTACACAATACCATGATGAACCAATATTTCCTGCAAAAGAGCCAGGTAGCACGCCATACAGTCTCGGCACTGCAACAACTCAATTCTACCGTCACGGCCTAGAGCTGACACAGGCAATATTGAATTAAAGGCTATGGCCCTGTTCCCAGAAAACTTCATTAGCCAGAACCCACAACAGCAGCCTCTGAGAATCTGATATCATTTGTGATCCCTTGTTCTACAAAGTGCAATTAGTAAAGGTGAAAATTTCAGGTCCCTTAGAGCACAGTCTGATGTGGTGACAGAGGGTCGGGGCAGAGCATAGATACTCAGTTGTTACCCAGACAGATTCCAGAAGCTGGAACAGTGGGGTCTCTACTCCTCCCAGACACAGGCAAGACTGGAGAGACACCTGTGTGTTCTGAAATGATACACGGCTGCCCATGGGCCGCTCTTGATGCTCTTGAAGCTTAGGCTTGAAGAGTGGCTCCAAAAAGTGAACCAGCTGCCATTGCCATTGGATGGGGGTGGGGGGAATCAGAAGAGGAGCATTTGGTTGCCAATGTAGATGATCTTTAACCATCTCATTGAGCGTAAGTATTGTCACAGGGTTTGTATCCCAGCAACTGTGCAAAGCAGGTGTTGTTAGTCTGGAGGCTGAGATGTAGAGATTCACCAAACCCACACAGCTTGGGAATAGCAAGATTGGTATTCTCGCCCAGGGTTCCTCAAGCCAGAGCCACTGTTCTCTGTTGTGCCGTGTGGCTATTGTACATGTGATTCCTCACTGGAGCTAAGGAAGATAAAGTTACCTTTTTGTTCAAAAAAGCACACAACAGGGATATAAAGAACTTTCTAGCTAACCAACTGAAATCTTTGCGTTGGAATGTTAAATTTTACCAAACTCCCGAGGAGAATTGGTTGTGGCAGTGGTGGTTATTGGTGCTTTCCTTTAAGACAGGTTAGCCTTTGACTCACAATCCTCCCATCTGTCTCTCGGGTTTCGGTACTGTCTTAGTCGGGGTTTCTATTCCTGCACAAAACATCGTGACCAAGAAGCAAGCTGGGGAGGAAAGGGTGTATTCAGCTTACACTTCCACATTGCTATTCATCACTAAAGGAAGTCAGGACTGGAACTCACGCAGGGCAGGAAGCAGGAGCTGATGCAGAGACCATGGAGGGATGTTACTTGCTGGCTTGCTTCCCCTACCTTGCTCAGCTTACTCTCTTATAGAACCCAGGACTACCAGCCCAGGGATGGTACCACCCACCATGGGCCCTCCCACCCTTGATCACTAATTGAGAAAATGCCTTACAGCTGGGTATCACGGAGGCATTTCCTCAAGGGAGGCTCCTTTCTCTGTGATAACTCTATCATGTGTCAAGTTGACACACACAACCAGTCAGTACAGAGCTATAGGTCTGTTCCACCATGCCCAGCAAGAGAATTATTTTATTGCTAACAATTTTCTAGTTATAAGTTGAAAATACATAGTTTTAGTATATTATAGCTTCCTATGATACAGAAGAGAAAGAGAAACTCATTCAATATAATTTAGAGTCCACAAACCACCTCTGAGACATTGTGTCCAGCTCCTGGTCTTTCATGAAGTGTCACTCTTGGGCCAGATGAGCAATGTGGCCAACTGCCTCTCACCCCTAGAAGAGGAACTTTTCTCTGGGACACTGAATGCCAGAACCAGGACCAGACTAATGACCTTGGGGAGTATTGTGTCTTTGAAAATCATATCATCTCTTCCCTCAACCCCACTCCAGAAGGACCCCAAACACCAAATATGACCAAGTAATCATTACTTTACTGTGGCCCTGCCTATATTTCCTATAAACCAGGGCTATAGGCTTAAAGGCTTTGCTACGAGGACAGAGTTCCTCTGAGAAACTCATATGAGAAACACACTTGGAGGCTCTAGTAGGTCATCAATATTTCCCAAAGCCCACACCCAAGACCTTTTGACCCATCAATAAGAGAAACAGAATAGTCAGAATCACAGTCATCTTGGAGGTACTACCCAGACACGGAGGGCACTGGTCACTAGTTTATAGCAGGAAGCACATTCCAGGCCCTGGCCTGTGGAGCTTGGTTTTGTGTTTTTAAAACTTTAATAGGCATCTGGGTGGTCAGACAAGTCTTGGCGAGTTGCACTGACACCAGTGTAGAGACAAAGGGCTGGCTGGATTAGACAATATATTCTAGAGGAAAGGAGCCCAAAGAAGTCCCCCAAATGGGCTAGAAGCCTGGGACTCCCAGCCTATCAAGGACTCCCATGTAATTGTTCCTGCTCAGCTCTCAGCTACAACCTAAGGGATCTTCTCGCCCTGAGCCAAAATGAAAGGGTCCTCTTTAGTTTTTGTTTTGTGTTGTTGGTTTTTTTCTTCTTTTTCTTTTGAGAGAGCTATATTTCCAGGGACGTTTCAGCATCTTGGAGAAAATATCTCCATTCTTAGGAAACCAAAGGACAACGAAGGGGAAATATTTACTACCCTGAAATAATAACCCTCATGTGCTCGGAGAAATCATAAAGAGCTTAGAGACATGTTGGGCTTGGCCTAGAATCATTTGGCTCCCATTCTGCCCTGCTGGTTGCCTGTCCGTGAATATATCTTTCCTTCCCTCTGGGTCTTAGACTGCTCGTCTGTGAGATGGGAGAGGCTAGACACAATGGTCTGCCTGGAAGGCTCCTTCTGGTCTGGAGTCTGGGGCAGCTCAGAGCAAAAGCACTCTCTGTGGTTGTGAGAACATTCAGCTTCTGCACTGTGCCAATCAGTAGTGCTTGGGACAGGGAACACACAGCCACATGGGTGCTACTGAAAGAGAGGGGCCGATTTCTCCCTCTGTTTATTTAATTTTACATAGTTAAAAATTAAATGAGGCATGAGCAAGGTAGAGCTAGCAAACTGGACAAAACAGGTCAGGGTTCTAGAACCAAAGCTTTGGTGTATTCTATTATATAAGTGTCTTGAGCCAATCACGACAGAAGAAAGTTTGAGAGAGAAAGAGTCCTGGTTTGTGTGCAGTCACGACAAAATCCAACACAACAGATGCCCCTCTCCCTCAGCGCTGCAGCAAACGAAACTTTATCCATTTACCAACCAAGACCCGGCAGCATATTTGTGTCTCTGCCGTCAGACTAATGGCCTTATCTGCCAGGCAAGCATGCAGGATCATGTCTGGAGAGCCCCCAGGCCTCTATGGGAGCCAGGTTACATTTCATGATTTCTTGGCAAGGCTGGAGAACAGATACTTAATAAAAACTTCACTCAGCTCATTAAAGAAGACCTGTGTGTTCCGAGAGCAAGATCTCGTCTCTTTCCTCCTTCACCTGCCATGGGCAGTTCATTGCCAGCACGAGTCCCTCACAGGGCCTCTCACATTGAGCCCTTCCATTTTTTCCAGGGTTGCTTTGACTGCCTTCCTGAGGACCCTCTCAGTTTCTCCAAAGACAGATAGTGTATGACCCTGACTCTCAGCCATCCTGTCTATTCTCTTGGGTGAAAGGGTCTACAACACCACTCTAGTTAGGTCATCCTTGGGCCCAGATCCTGTAGCAGAGCTCTCAGGTTCTCTATGGACTCCTAAGAACCCCCACCCCACGGCCCATGGCTTCCTCCCTTTGAGTTATTTCTATCACCCAGGAACCTGCTGCTCCATCTAGCGGTCCTCCCAAATGGGAGCACTGCCTCTCTGAAGACCCCACGCTCAAATCCATGCCCTGTAGCTCCTGTTCCCCCAGCCCATCCCTAACATCATGGGGCAACAAGAAACCTTTTGGTACCCCCAGCCTACTTTCTCCCATCCCCAGCCTACTTCCCTCCAATCTGTACCAGTGTTTACTCCTTCCAGGTGGGAATTTGCATGGTGCTTGAAACAATGATGACCTACAGCTAGGCTTGGGTTCAAAACTTTTCCCTTGCCTGTAATCCTGGACAATAGATCTACTCCTATTCTGTGCCCTGACTTCCTGTGTCTAAAATGAACACAATGCCAATGCTTTATGAGGTTGTCATGGGAACTGCACCTGTTCGCTTACAGAGGATGCTCAGCAAATCAGGGCAGACGCATGCATAGTAAGTGCTTCGTAAGAGGCAGCACCAAGCCTGGTAATGTCGATGCAGGCATGTAATCTCAGCTACTGAGGAGACTGAACTAGGAGGATGACAAGTTCAAGGCCACCCTGAGCAATATAGTGAGACTTTGCTAAAAGGATTTTTGAAAGAAGGGGGTGGGGCTGGAGATGCATATAGTTCAACAACGGAGCACTTGCCTAAGATGCATGAAACCTTCCATGCAATCGCCAATGGAGCCAAAAAACAAGCGAGGTGGCATTCACTGTTGATGATTCTGCAATCACTCAGTCTCTGCTGAAGGGGTGGGGCTTCCCATGCTCTAATCTTAGCTCCCCACTCCAATTTTAAGTGTCTAGATGGTGAGGAGTACTTGCTTTTTTTTTTTTCTGGCATCCTCCACACCCAACTCTGGTTTGCAAACACTGAATACTCTGAATGTGAATTAATCAAACAGCTCCTAGTAATGGTGGGACTTGAGTTGGTCTTTAACCCCTCTGACCCTTGGTTTCCCAATTAGAAAGTAGAGGAAATAATGGTATCTTGTTTAGAGGTGTTGGTTGGTTGGTTGGTTGGTTGGTTGGTTGGTTTGGTTTGGTTTGGGGTTGCTTGTTTTGCAAGATTAGGTGAGATAAAAAGCAGTATTGGAGATCATCCTTTGGCATAACCAACTTCTAACACAGACCCAACACCCAGCAGCACTCCCTGAAAAACTATTGGATATATGATCATACCGTGCCAGCGAGGTGTGGCTAAAACTGTGCCAGTGAGGTGGATGAGGAGGTAAGTTTATTAGGATATCATTCTCAATTGCAGTTGTTTGACCTTGTTTTCTGGCATGACCATCTACCTCCCTTCTCTCTTTATTCTTTTATTACTTGGCTCTGGAGTGATTTCCTGGATTAAACAGATTTATAGCATTGTTTAGTAAATACCCGTTTGGGTCTTCTGAAACAGCAGGCGGAAGAGATAGCTCAGTGGTTAGGAGCACGTGCTGCCCTTCCAGGGGACCTGGGATGGGTTTCTAATACCTACATGGTGATTCCCAACCATCTATAATTCTAGTTCTATGAGGGAATCCAACATCTTCTGGCTTCCACAGGCAGCAGGCATGGTTGTGGTGCACTTACATACGAGGTAGGCAAAACACTTAACACACATAAAAATAACTGATATTTTTAAAAATAAGAGGCATAAGAATACAAAATACGGGCACTCTCTTCCTGAACCCAAATGAAGAGAGTTGGCTCGTGAACGCACCATCATGAGAAACAAAGAAATACGAACTTGCAGAGCCACTGAATTAAGCTTTATTTGCAGTTTAGCCAAAAACCCGTGCACTCTGAGAAAGCAGAGACAACCAGAAACGGCACCAAAGAGAACCTTCTGCCCAGGGAAACAGAGGAGGTAGCGTTGAAGCAATGTAACATCAGAACACGTTGCTAGTGTCCAGTTCCTGGTTCTGGTCAGGGCCAGCTAGGCTGGCCACACTCTTTTCTTGGTCTCAGGATTGTGGTCAGGCTTGGTGTGAAGAGGTACCAGGTCACAGGACTCGGGTCCCTCAGGGACCCACACACTGAGGGATGTTCAGAAGCTTCAGTAGCGGGTCTGTAGGCAGGGCGAACAAGGCACACAAACAGTGCGGGGCACACACACAGAGCGGGATACCCCAGGGGAGGGTGCACAAGGCTGGCAGGAGGGAGTAGAGCAAGGGTTACAGGGTAGCCTGGAAGAAAAAGTCACAATGGGGAAGAATTAGTGGAGGAGCCCAAGTCATAACATACCTTGACAATTCTGCCCTCGGGAGTCTCTCTAATGGTTCCACTCTACATCGCCTCCACTCAGCTTTCCTTATTTCAAACTCCCTTGCTTTGTCTGTGCTACCTCTGTGGCCTCCCAGCTGACCCCTACTCCCAACTCTACTCTTGCCTCTCCCTGTAACCCCTAGCTTATTGATGGCCAGAGGGGTCTCCAGTAGACGCAATTTAATCACGTCCCTCCCCTACCTAAGACTTAGTAGCTTCCATCTACTAAGACAACTACTGAGACAACCACCAGCCTCTTTAATAGACATGTGGGTCCTACGGCCACGCCTCACAGCTCTAATGTTGTCTGAGGTCCAGCCTTCTGCCAGTTCCTCCATGAGCTATGTAGCTCAGGCTGTCTCCTCTTTCTAGACCTCTCTTCTACAACCATTCTCTTAATCAATTCCTTCTCTTCTTTAAAAGCTCGACTCAACTGTCACATCACCTTTGAACCCTCCTATCTCCATGTTAAATATCTCAATGGCACCAGATAGCTCCTCCCACAGTGATAGCTAACTACACCACCCTAACTACTCCACTATGGTCTGTCTCCTGGTCCAGGCAGTTGAGATCCAAAGCTGTGTATGTTTGCCCTCTGTACACCTAGGGTGTACAGAGCAGGCAGTTCATAAAAATGTCTTGAATACGAGGAAATAATAACTGAATATAGAATGACTACACGGCAAAAGGAAACAAGATGACCTCAGAGGCGAACAGGCTAGGGCACCAAACCAGAAACAACACACTGGACACCGGACAGCAACCAAACAGCTCAGAGGCCCAATGTGTAGCCCGAGGGCCACATTCAGTCTTAGCTATTTAATGTGGCCAGCATCTTTTTTTTTCTCAATGTGTTAAATATATTTTAAAATTGGAAACTTTTAAAGCTCGGAAAAATACAAATCCCAGCTTTTCTTGGACTGGAAGACCAGCAGCACATGGGATCTGCATCCTATGTGGTAGAACTGACCATAAAGGGACAATGCTGCTGCCCTCTTTGGGCATAGCACAAGTTCGCTGGCTTCCACGGGCCTCAAAAACTTGACATCACATGTGGATGGTAACAGCCTGTCCCTGGCAAGCATGTGAGTTTACAACACTTGCCTTGGTGGGATAGGATTCTGAGTAACAGAAAAAACAAGATGAAATGTTGGACAAGAAATTGCTACAAGGGCTGGGGAGATGGCTCAGTGAGTAAAGGTTTTATACCTGATTGGATTCCCGGAATCTACATAAGATCAGGCACAGCATGTGTCTGTAGTCCTAGTAACCCTATGGTGAGAGGGTAGACAGAGGCAAGACCATGCTCAGAAGCTCATGGGCCAGCTAGAGTATGTCATGGTAAGCAGGAAACCCTGTCTCAAACAAACTAGGAACCTGAGGTTGTCCTCTGATTCACACCCCCCTCCATACACACAGACACACACACATTGCACACATACACATTCATAGAGAGAGACATTTACATATGCACACATGCATGCATGTGCACATACAGAAATTTTTGGAAGAGGAAGGAAGAGAAACAAAAGAAGGAAGAGAGGGAGGGAAGGGAAGCAGAGGGGAAGGAAAGAGAGAGGGGGGGAGAGAGAGAAAGAGAGAGAGAGATCCAAGAGCTATTAGCACACTATACCCAGAAGACCCCATCAGGTCCTGCTAACCCTGCTTGCATAACAATGGGGACAGATTCCTACAATGATCTCTTCTTTGCTCCTGAATATTGTCCCTGCCTGTTCCCCTCCCACTCAGCCCTTCTGGCTTCTCCCAGGACAATCTTCCCAAACAACAGCTTTGAGTTTTCTTTGATTCAGACAAGGGAACCAAATGTATCCTATTGTTTCTGCATTCCAGATGTTTATCAGCTAGCAGAAAGATGAGTGATTACTCTGACTCTACCACTCCCTCAAAACAGCAAAGGCCTCTGGTACCAGTGTGTCCTTTGTAGTTGTCTATGGTGAGCTTCAGCTGACCGGTCCTCCCCCACAACCCACCAGAAATCAATCACATTAAGCTTCCTCCTGTCTTCCCAATACCAAAACCCCTGCCCTCAGAATGACCTCCAGGGATCTGTCTGCCTGTGCCCTGACAATCTGAAGGCAAGTGATTCCTCATCATCTCTCTCAGTGTCTTCCAGGATGTCAGATGCGTGATGTAGGGTAGGCACTTGCTGTCAGCCAGGAATGAAGGATAGACTCCTCTGGGCTAGGTTCGGGATGGTGGCCTAAACATCATTGTCTGGCTTCCTTTAGAGCATGCCAGCTTTCTGGTGCCTCCTTAATCTTGTCAGACCCTAAGCTCATGTTCCTAGAGTACAGGCAGATAGATGGTCTTGCTTCCTAGGCCCACCTAGGTCCCTGGTGGGCACCCTACAGAGACTCTCCCCAGACACTCACTTGCTGTCCTCGCTCTCCAGCAGACCCCTGTACGTGTCAATCTCACACTCCAGCCGGGCCTTGACATCCAGCAACACCTTGTACTCTTGGTTCTGTCTCTCCAGGTCACAGCGGATGTCAGCCAGCTGAGACTCCACATTGGTGATCATGCATTGCATCTGGGACAGCTGGGAGGTGAAGCGGCCCTCCGTCTCCCCCAGCGTGTTTTCCAGAGAGTCTCTCTAAAGCAAGGGGAAGACATACCAGTGAAGAAGCAGCTGCTTTCTGTGGCCTGGTTCAGAGAGACACAAGAAGAGCCAAGTCTCTTGGCTCCTCTCTTCTAAGCCACTGTGAATACAGAAGTCCAGAAACAGATCAAGTCATCTGCTCCAGGTTAAGCGTCCAGTATGTGGTAGAACCAGAGTTTGAACCCAAGTCCTGAATCTGCTTCTACACAGTTTGTAGTTGGGAGGTCATCAAGTATTTTAATAGCTTTTCAGAAGGAGAGGCTAGGTACATAACAGACGTCTTAGGGAAACCATGTTTGACATCCAATATGGAATATATCCCTTTATCTCTGAGCTAGTTCTTGAGATAACCAAAAAAGTCAGCTAAAGGTACAAATCCATGTCTCAATATGATTCTCTTCCTACCTCCTAACATGCCTGTACCCTGTCCATACCCAGTGCTTTCCTAGATCCAGAGCTAAGAGGTGCCCACCAGCAGCACTTACCAGGCTATGCTGAGCCTGCAGTTCTATCTCCAGAGTGTTGACTGTTCGTCTCAGATCAATGATGTCTGACTGGTAACTCTGAAGCTGCTCAGAGCTTGTGGCCACCTGCTTGTTAAGCTCCTCCATCTGCAGTGAAGAGAAGGAGAAGGCTGGGAGTCCCTTCCTTGGGGTACTGAAGAGCCCAAGCTCTTGGGAGAGATATACCCACCTGCATATTGAACCATTCCTCCACATCCCTGTGGTTGGTTTGCACCATGGTCTCATACTGACATCTCATCTCTTCCAGCATCCTGGTTAGGTCCACAGGAGGTGCAGCATCTACCTCGATATTAAGGCGGTCCCCGAGCTGTTGTCGAAGGACACCAACTTCCTGAAAAGACACAAGACCCCAGGCAAGTATGAGAGATACATAAAATAAATAAGAGATGCAGAAGAGGACAAAAATGGTGGACAGGGCTTCAGGGACTAAAGAGCCTCAGTGATCTTCCAACTCCAGATGAAAACCCCTGGTGACATTTCCTGTCACTTGGGCAGAAGCCAAGTTCAAGGACATTTTTAATTCACTTGGACTAAGATTGGATACCCATGTACCCCCCCCCATTTCCTCATCATGCCACCAGCCCTAACCATCAAGGAAGGAGGGTCACAGAGCCTGACTTTACTTGGTCCAAGGTCCAAATGAGAACAGGTCCCTCCCCAGGCTTGCCTGCCAATGAGAGAAAGTTGTCATTGCAGCTGCCCAAGTATGTGATAATGCCTCATTAGTGACTTCTTGGTGCAGTTCCAAACTCTCTGCTTAAAGTTAGATGAGTCAGGTGCCCCCAGGCATTCAGGGAGTCCATGGCAACTGGTTGGTATTTTACATAAGAGTCTAAGAAAGCCTAGCCAGAATCCAGAGACACTTGTCCATTCAAATCCCAAGTGAATAGTTTGGGAGTCAACCCAGAGAAGGAAGACCAAAGCACCATAGAGCAAATGGTCCTTGCAGAACTTTGGTCCCTGTGAGAAATGGGGAAAGAAACAGTATCTATGACTCAAGTGTGCATATATATATATATATGGAAGAAACAAGAGATGGGCAAGAATGGGGATAGAACTAAGATGAAAAGCAGCACAAGCCAACCCTCAGAAGAGGAGGGTCTCACCCAGTAGGCAGCCTGACAAAGACAGACAGACTCCGTGTACATTCTACAATGTAAAGATCCAAGGGCCCCACTGTACCACTCTCCCTCTGGGATGAGGCCAAAAAAAGACAAATGTAGTCTCTGCTAGAGAAACTTGGCAGTCTTCAGGAGATACAGAAGAAAGAGATTCAGCAAGATGTAGGTGTTCCATGCCCAGGCGTTGGGTCATATCCATGTTCTATTTAGTATCATTAAATCCTCTCAATAACCCTACATGGTAGTTATCTCTATTTCATGGGAGTTGGGACTCAGAAAGTATACATGGTTCACATAAAGTCACAGAAAAGATATGTAGTCCCCCTGGCCATTTCAACTCAACATCTTTCTAACTCCAACCCTTTTGTTTTTCTCATGCTACATCCCAGACCCACTGCTGGTTCTCACCTCTTCATGGTTTCTCTTGAGGCACAGAAGTTCCTCCTTCAGGGACTCTACTTGAGCCTCCAGGTCAGCTTTATTCAGGGTCAACTCATCCAGGATCCTGCGTAGGCCATTGGTGTCTGCTTCTACCAGCTGTCTCAGGGCCAGCTCGGTCTCATACCTACAAAAAGGTCAGGGTCAGCAACCAAAGGGTAGAACTATACACAGAACTCAAGGAAGGCTTTAAAATGCTCGCAACGTCTAAACCTGTATGATACCAATAGAGAGCTAGCCCAAGAGTATATGAGGACTCCTTACTCCAAAGTCCCCTGCCAAACTCACTTGGTTCTGAAGTCATCTGCAGCCAGCTTGGCATTGTCGATGTGCACAATCATCCTTGCATTCTCTGCCTTAGTGCACAGAACCTGCCAACGAAGGCACACGGAGTAGGTGAGTGCAGGATGAAAAGAAGAAAAAGAACACAGTGAAAATGTCCTGGCTTCATTTCTGTTGCTGTGATAAAATAACCCCTACAAAAAACACCATAGACAAAGAATTTATTTGGCATAGAACTCCAATTATAGTCTACTATTGAAGGGAAGTCAAACAACTGGTCACATCACATCCACAGTCAAGACTAGAAAGAAATGGATGCATGATTATGTGTATGCTTGCTTGCTTGCTTGCTTGCTTGCTTGCTTGCTTGCTTGCTCTCCACTTTTATACAATTCGGTACCCCCTGCCTAGGGAATGGTGCCACTCATAGTGGTCTGCCTCTTCCCATATCTAGTAACACCACTTAGGATCATCTGGGAAGAGAGCTACAATGAGGTACTGTTTACATTGTGTTTGCCTGTGAGCTTGTCTTTGGAGGAATGTCTTCAGCTAATTGACATCTTCCAAATATCCCATTATAGATGCCATGAGCAATATATAAGGGAAGAACTCAACTCTGTCAGACACAGAAGGTCTTGATATTTACTGAAAACTCAACAGATACAGAGGCTATGCTAAACACGTGTGTTATTTACTGAATTCTCTTAAATATCCCTTTAAAGATGGATTATTACTCTATCTATTCTATAGATGAGGAAACTGAAGTCTAGAAAAGGAAAGGGGGCCTTCAAAGCTATATAATATGTCAATGATAAACCTGAAGGCAGGGCTCTTCCAGAATTATTAAGGACTCTGGCTGAGCGTTCAAGCTAGGAGATAATCCTATGCCCTAGGGATGTCTCTTTTCCCCCAGAGCATAGCTGAAAACATTAATGAGACTCGTATCTAGAGTACTGGCTTTTCTGGATGCTTCCCCCAGCTAGTCTGTTCACAACCCACCCTCACCTTTTGCTGCAGCTCTTCGATGGTCTGAAAGTAGGACTGGTAGTCAGGACACATGGTCAGCACCTGCGCCTGGTAGACATCTTGGATCTTGCCCTCCAGCTCTGCGTTCTCTTTCTCCAGCTGCCTCACCTTCTCCAGGTAGTTGGCCAGGCGATCATTCAGGACCTGCATGGTCTCCTTCTCATTGCCATTGAAGGCGCCCTCACAGAACAGGCCATAGGTACCCATGGAGCTGGAGATGCAACCAGTTGGCCGGCGGTTGCTGGGTTGGCAGGAGCTGGACAAGTAGGTCTTAGAAAGGCAACTGGCTGGCCTGTAGGTGGTAGGCATGCAGATGGAGGGCATGCACTGCAGGGGCTGACAGACATAACCCAGGCACAGCTCGGATCTGCTGCCCATGTTACTGGAACAGACGGAGGAAGGCCGTGCAGAGCTCTTGAGTGATGCTGAAGAGGTGTTGGTAATGCAACAGCTGGATGGCATGCTAGGGAGGTCCTTTCCCCCACAGCAGCTCCCTGGATCTCTACAGAGTCCATCCTGACCAGGCCTTTTTATACTCTTGGAGTAAAGGGGCTCGCACTAAAGTATTATCAGGGGGAGTGCTTATGTTTATACTTGGCCCTAGTGGAAGATGATAATTAATTTGTAATTTGGTTTCCAATAAGGAGTTCCTTTCCTCATAAAAGAGGCCAAACTTATCATTTGGCTAAAGCAGGACTCTAGGCTCTAGTCATTGGTCACCTGGGGGAGAGCATCAAGACACATCTTCAAAGGACCAGCCCCATACCTGGGCTCTCATTACCAGGGTGTGGCAGAAGGTGCTGCCACAACCTGTCCTGTGTTGCCACAAACCTTGCCCACTGCACCCCCGCCTGCACCTGCCCTAGGGAAGGCTGCAAGCCTACAGAAAGGTAGATGCCCCTTTAATGAAAGCATTTCGTGTGGGAAGAGGACTGGCCCCTTCGCAAGGAAATGTGTGGGTGACAGAAGCTGCCTCAATACCGTAGTATAAATCTGGAGAGATAGGAAAGAGATCAGACGCCTCAGATAGGTCTCATCCTCCCACCTATGGAAAGGACCTATCATGGAGGAGAATAGGAACCCAAGACAAAAACAGCTAAGCAGCTAAGATATTTTTTCAGTTGTATGCAAATGAGAAAGGGAGAGGTGAAGGCTCTTCTCCTTGGAAAAGCAGCTCATTGTCAGAAATCCCTCCAGAAGGCAGAGACTCTGTTTTGACTCTCTCCAGGTCCTCCACTTGAAAATGGCGGCCACCGTAGAATGTTCAACTGTTTCCTATTAAGGCTGAGGTTGAACAAGGTAGAGCTGGGTCTCCTTTTACTTTCTACGGTGATGCAAAGGGAGGGCTCAGTTTGGGACCCCAGTGAGTGGAAGCCCTGTAAATCAGGCCTTCGAAAAGGGGCATTCTATGCTGAGCTAGGAAACCGAGAGCAGATATACCTACTTATAATGCCTTGGGCATTCCTGAAGCAACAGTCTGAACTAATGCTATTCAGTTCCAGCTATGAGTGCTGTGGACTTCCCTGCACATATTGTATTGCTGCTTTTGCATTCACCCCTGTATTAGTTACTTCCCTTGTTGCTGTAACAAAATCCCTGAAAAAGGAAGGAAGGCTTGCAGCTGGAAGGACTACAGTTCATCATAGCAAGGAAGATATGGCAGCAGGAGCTTGAGGCAGCTGGTCACATTAATTCCAGTCAAGAAAGAGAGAGAAATGAATGCTGATGCTCCACTGGCTTTCTTTCTATTCCGTTCAGAACCCTAGACCATGGAATAGTGCTGCACATGTTCAAGGTGGGTCTTCTCGCCACACTCAAAACTCTCTAGGAACACCTTTGAAGACATGCCCAGAGGTGTGTCTCCTGGGTGATTCTAAATCCCATAAAGTTGTCGATCGAAATTGGCCATCACACTCTTTTCTCCATATAATGTGAGGATATAAGTCCTTGTTGTATCCTTCCAATTACTTCCTTCAGGCAAGAGGACAGGAAATGGGAAATAATACCTCCCAGTGCTCTCACTGTTTAAGGACGCAAACTAGAAACCCTGCCTTGTAATGTTTGCTGTAACCTTTAAATGTCACTTTGTCTCCCTGTGTCTTGGTTTCTTCATGAAAATGGACTTCGCTTAAATGTTTTCTCAAGAAATGAGGATATAGAGAAAGATAGATAAAGATATAGTGTTAGGTAGGTAGTTACATAGACAGACAGACAGACAGACAGACAGACAGACAGATAGAACAGTGTTACAGTGCACCCAAGCATGTGTGAGGGTATGAGTCTCATCCTACTCTCCTGATTCTTCCCTCCCCCTCAAAAACATCTTCCAGTTTGATCCCCTGGAGCAGCCATAATTCTAGTAGCTTCCTCTCAATGGACAGTTTAGAGAATCTGATGATGTCATATAGAGGGAAGCATGAGAGCAATGACAGCTACGTGAGATGAGACACCTCAGCCACCCTTCGACACCATAACCAGCACTTTCTGGAGATGAAATAAATGGAAGTCAAGCACAGCACTGACATTGGTTTCCTCACTTCATCCCTGTAGTCATCCTCTTTGCTGTGGTGAAATACCCTGATAAAAGCAACATAGGGAAGAGCTGACTTTGCTCCCCACCCCCATCTTGCAGCTGGAGGGATAGCCCATCATGACCGAGGAGTCATGGCAGTAGGAACTTGAGACTGCTGGTAACATTGCATCTGTAGTTAGGAAGCAGGAAGCAGAGAAGGTTGCCCTGAGCTCCCTGATTACAGGACCCTAAAGCCCTCTGACTAATGCACAGGCACTCAACCCTGGCTCTACATGAGCATTCCCAAACAGCTCTCAGACACCCAGAATTAGGCAAATCTCAGGTCAACTAAATCAGGGTTTCTGGGGCTTGAGGCAGGCAAGACTTGTTTTTTGTTTGGTTGTTTGGTTGGTTGATTGTTTGGTTTGGTTTGGTTTGGTTTGGTTTGGTTTTGTCACATTGTGATTTTTGTTTCTTGGGTTTTTATTTTTAAGCTTTCTGCGTCATCCCTGTGTTCAGACAAAGGTGAAAACATCTGGCTGCATGGAGAAAGGATTGTAAGTTAAAAAGCAAAAGCAAATGAGCTAAGAAAAGGTAGAGTTCCGTGTGAGCTGGTGAGCGTGCCATCCGTGTGGGAGCTGGGGTGGCTTAGAAGTGGCTTTAGACCCGAGGACACCAGGGAGAAGAGCGGGACTTCACTAGAGCCTGTGGTCAAGAAAGCGAAGTTTACTGCTAACCACCATGATCAGAGTAGACACTGACACTATCACATGCACTTTCTTGGCCCATTGTTTACTGTTATTTAGATTTTTTATTTATGTGTAATGGAGAGTATGCAGGTGGTGAGGTGCTCATGAAGGCCAGAGGGTACTGGAGCCCCTAGAACTGTACTTACAGGTGCTTCGTGAGCTGCCTGACATGGGTACTGGGATCCAAAATCAAATTCCAGTCCTCTCAAGAACAACAAAGTCTTTACTACTGAGTTATCTCTCCAGCCCCACAACTTCATACATACTTTGGCCGACCTGAGGTAACTCGGCACTGCTACCTGGAAATGCTGCCTGAAAAATGAAATTCCAGCAGAGAAGGGTAGATGCCCAACCTCAGAGCATCCAACTGGAAGGGCGAGCCAATGTTGGCCAGTTTCCAGACGCCAGCTGTATGCTCAGTGTAGCACTGGGGAGATTGCAGCATAGCAAGTAAGTGTTACCTGCTCTGTTTACCTCAGGGGAAAACTGAGACTGAGAAAGGGACTGTAACCTGCCAACACTCTCCCACAGTGGTGAGGCTGGGATTTGAACCCAGATACCTCTGACTCTACATTCCAGTTCTGCATTTCTTACATTAATGAGACAGCCTCCTCCCATCACTAAAATAGATAGATAATAGATAGATAGAATAGATAAATGATAAATTAGATAGATAATAGATAGATGATAGAAGATAATGATAGATAGTCATACATACATGATTGATAGATAGATAGATAGATAATAGATAGATAGATAGATAGATAGATAGATAGATAGATAGATAGACAGATAGATGATAGGAGATGATGATAGATACTCATACATACATGATAGAATAGATAGATAGATAGATAGATAGATAGATAGATAGATAGATAGATGATAGGAGATAATGATAGATACTCATAATACATGATAGATAGATAGATAGATAGATAGATAGATAGATAGATAGATAGATAGATAGATAGATAGATAGACAGATAGACAGATAGACAGATAGATAGACAGATAGACAGATAGACAGATAGATAGATGTAGTAAGTAGAAGTGGTGGTCTTTCCTGTGCCACACCAAGACCTTTCTCCCATGTAGACCAATCCCTGCCCATGACACCTAGTACCCTGCCTGGCACATCTTGGTGCTCAGTAAGGGTTGAATAAAGAGAATGAGGCAGATGCGTGAGCCTCAGCAACCACCGCCATTGTGTTCCAAGAAGACAGGCCACCTAGAGTTAGGTAGGTTGCTAGCAGATACCAAAGACCCCAAGGTCCCGTTTTAGGGGGTTGAAATAAGGCAATTCTGCAGCCAAAACAGAGCGAACTGTTCTGATACCCAGAAGGGGTAGCTCTGGCCCAGATCAGCCCAGTTCACTGTTCTGCTCTTTACCTTGGGCCATGATCACCCTCTCAACATCACGTGGTCCTCAGCGGGTACCTTTGTCATCTTTGAGGAACACATGTCCCTCTGGAGATGATCTGACTTCTTGACCAGCTTAGGAAGTGTAGCACCACCCTTGTCCCTTTCCCATTAGAATTGGGAGAACTTGGTGCTTTGTTTGATCCTTTGAAGGAAGACATTCTGTCCACAAATGACAGACTTCGGGAGGAGATGCTGGGGTTCCTGCATCTGAGCCTCAACCCCTCTTTAGGTGCCAGGAGCACACAGGAGCCTCCCAGGTCACCAGCCTGCTTACAAATGGAAGTCCCAACTCAGGTTCAATCTCTGTTACCTGCGTGTAGTGGAATTGTGGACTATTATGAGATTTCCTGAACTGAAAGGGTTTCACCAAAGAGCTGCAAGGGAAGAGGGGAATTAGTATGAATAAACCCTAAAATTCCCCCGAATGTGGGGCACACGCCACTGCTCTGTGAGGAGCATACACATGCTAATAAAGTGGCTTATCTCAGCTTCATCAGGCCTATGCTGGAGCCCCAAGGGTTACTCTGCCTACCAAGAGGGAAAGTAGATAACAATTGTCACCACACTGGGACCTTGCAGAAAGGGAAGCCAAGCAAAAATCCGCACAGCCAGGCCTTCAGTGAGCAAAGTGACTGCATTGCAACATCCTGAGTTCAATACTCGGCACCTACTTGTTTTTTTGTTGTTGGGTGTTTTGTTTGTTTGTTTGTTTGCTTGCTTGCTTGCTTGTTTAAAGCCAAGCATGGTGGCACATGCTTATAATGCCTGTGCTTGGGAAAGCAAAACCAGGCAGATCCCTGGAGCTCGCTCACCTAGCCCAGCCTACATGGCAAGGTCCAGAGTAATGAGAGATCTTGTCTTGGGGTGGGGGTAGGGGTAGATAAAGCCTGAAGAACAATTCCGAAGGCTATCCCAGACATGGACAAGCATTTTAAAAAGCTCCATTGAAATCCTCTAATCACCCTCAATGACCCTGTTATTTTCAGGGTCACTTTAGGTCAAACATCCCTCAGGTATCCGCCCAGCAGTCAATCTGAACCCAACACAGACACAAACCAACACGCAAATGATGTGAGCCAGTCATTGGGAACCAGAGCAAATGGCTTTATTGCCCCACCCTCGGATACACTGTACTGAATTTCAGAACCTAGGAAAACACACTCAGAAAGAAAGGAGCAGGCCCAGAAGAGAGACCCCGGAGCCCACTGAAATGATGA
This sequence comes from Rattus norvegicus, assembly GCF_021556685.1. Classification (NCBI taxonomy): domain Eukaryota; kingdom Metazoa; phylum Chordata; class Mammalia; order Rodentia; family Muridae; genus Rattus; species Rattus norvegicus. The sequence goes on from NC_141543.1 coordinate 91,334,796, forward strand.
CGAGTCAAGGCCGGAAAGGCACCCCGCCTTAGCTGACAGGGTCAAAGAAACTTCAAGTCGTTTATTTGCAAAGAACCCTCTCAGAGTCGGGGTCTGGGCCCAGCATGAACGAGAGATTTGTGCTGTGCTGTAAGAGTTGCATTGACTGGAGGCCCTGTCGGAGCCCTGGAGCCAACAGTCTTGACCCTCTGGATATGTTGCTCTCAGAACCGGCCCCCTGGGCAGGGCACACAGACAGGGCGGGGGCTGCAGGTTGTACGAGCTGCACCCGTGCTGCAGGAGACCGCAGGAAGGCAGGGGAGACAGGACTTGGAGGGTGAGTAGTCAGGAGCACATGGGTTGCAGGGAAGCCTGGGAGACAGAAGAGAGTCAGGTTACCATCATACGCCAATGGCTGTTTTCAAGAACACTGACAGATCTGAGAATATACACGCAGGAAGGTGGCTTTTAGATCCTGTCTCCTTGTTTTACCCAAAGGGAAACAGGTACCCAGAGAGAAACAGAACCAGTCAGAGCAGCAGAATGAGTTTGTCCCATGACCAGAGGTTAAAACCCCTCAAGTTCCTACATCAGGATACCATGCTCTTCCTGGGTACCGTATGTTCTCCCAAGACCTTGGCAAAGGTAAGAGTATGCAGCCACACTTACTTGCTGTCCTCGCTCTCCAGGAGACCCCTGTACGTATTGATCTCACACTCCAGCCGGGCCCGGACATCCAGCAGCACCTGGTACTCCTGGTTCTGACGCTCCAGGTCAGCCCGGATCTCACCAAGCTGAGACTCCACACTGCCAATCAGGCACTGCATCTGGGCCAGCTGAGAGCTGTAGCGGGCTTCTGTCTCGGCCAGGGTGGAGTCCAAAGCGTCTCTCTGGGAGGGCAAAGGTTACGGGAAGAGGAAGAAGTTACAGGCCAGAGAACTATCGATGAAGATCCACCTGGGTCTCAATGGGACTTCGGAACACAAGAATGGAACACAAGAGTCACTGAGCTAGGAGAAACTACACCCAGACTCCAGCGAGGATGAACCAACCCAACTCCTACAGGGACCATTGATCCAGACAGCATGTCCTTCTTAATGGCACCTCTGAGTGATAATTACACAGAAAGTGATCTTATGCAGAGGAGTTATACCAGGGCATGTTAAGTACTAACAGCCTTTTGTCTTTCACAAGGGCAGTCGTAACATCCATCTGCTTTCACACTTTCTTCTCTGCCCAGAGAAGCCCTGAGCTACGAATTTGAACTCTTGGAGTCCGTTAGTATGGCCAAAGTATGGGACCCAAGGTTGTGTGCCTCCATGCTTGCTCTAGCAGACGCTCTACCTCATCCCGGTGCTTACCATGCTCTGCTGGGCCTGCAGCTCTATCTCCAGGGAGTTGACAGTGCGTCTCAGCTCAATGATGTCCGACTGGCAGGACTGCAGCTGCTCTGAGCTGGTCACGACCTGCTGGTTCAGTTCCTCAGTCTGAAATACACACACACACACACACACACACACACACACACACACACACACGCAATCTAATCAGGAACCCTGAGATCTCGGCTTCCAAGAGTATGTAGATCACTTGGAATCACGAGGGTGAGTCAAGGAAGACCTTCTGGATTACCCATCCGCCTCTGCCGCACTGACCTGGGTGTCATACCAGTCTTCTGCGTCCCTCCGGTTATTCTCCACCAAGGTCTCATACTGGCACCTCATCTCATCCAGAACACGGTTCAGATCAACGGGTGGAGCAGCGTCCACCTCGACGTTGAGACGATCGCCCAGCTGGCAGCGCAGCGAATTCACCTCCTGTGGCACAGATGCGGTTCCAGGTGGCCGCCTCACCTGTACTCACCTCTTTCTTCCCATTCTCACCTACCCTCTTTATGTTCACCTCCCTCCCCTTGCCCATCTCTCCCCCCCATGCTCACCTCCTCCCCCACGCTCACCTCCTCATGGTTCTTCTTAAGGCAGAGCAATTCTTCCTTCAGGGACTCCACCTGAGCTTCCAGGTCAGCCTTGCACAGAGTCAGATCATCCAGGATCCTGCGCAGGCCGTTGATGTCAGCCTCCACCAGCTGCCGCAGAGAAACCTCCGTCTCATACCTGCAGACACAGAGAAAGGCACCCAAACCTGTGATCCCATTTGTATCGAAGTCAAGCCCCCTCCCCCTACAGACTGGCCTGGTGCTGTAAGCCCTTCCCTCATGCCTCACTACTGGATGCAGCTTAAACCCGCCCCCCCCTCCCGAGTCCAACCAACCATCAGCAGCCTCCAGCTGTACCAGCCCCAATCCAGGAACAAGCAGGACAACTCACTTGGTCCTGAAGTCATCGGCCGCCAGCTTGGCATTGTCGATCTGCACCACCAATCTGGCGTTCTCTGCCTTACTGCAAAGAGTCTGGGGACATAAAGACATGATTTCCACGTGTGAAAGGATGTTCTGCTGATAGGAACTTCCCCCAAGCCCTGCATCTGACAAGAGTCACCCGTGGAAGGGGATAGATTGCCACCACCCTGGAATCTCAACACTTTGGAGCTTTACGAGGGATGAGGGCTTGTATCAGACAACAGAACTGCAAGAGCTCTTTCTTGCAATGTGCTGAAAATGTGTAGCCAAGGGCCAGAGAAAGGCATGCTACAGGAAACACTGGAGTGTAAGGGAATGCCTTCCCATCCCCCAGGCCTGCCGTGGGCCCAAGGCAGGTCACTGCCATCAACCACCCTCTGGTTCTCTGGTCACAAATGCTCTCCCTTAGGATCTAGCTAAGTCTTTTCAGGAATGAGGACGGACAAAGGTGTTTTCTCTGCTTTACAGATGTGGAACCTAAGCTTCACTAAATCCACCAAACCCATCCAACTTGCCTCTTGAAAACAAGGACATTAAATTTCAGAAAGATGGACGGTGGCATCAAAAGTCACCCACCCAGTTAGTTAATTCAGCCCATGTTGAAGTTCTGAGTCTACTAACTGCCATCCTGACTTTGTCCTCATCTGATAGATTGAGCTAACATTATTGCAAAGGCTAGAAGAGGCCACAGAGGTGAATAAGTTTTGTTCCCTCCAAAAGTTCCCTGTGGAAGTTGGGCTACTATCACACATGTTCTAGCTTCTGGACCTGAAGCCACTCTGAACCGCTCACCTTCTTCTGGAGCTCCTCCATGGTCCGGAAGTAGGACTGGTAATCGGGGCACATATATGGCACCTGCTGCTCACACCACTCCCGAATTCGGCTCTCCAGGCTAGCATTCTCCTGTTCCAACTGACGCACCTTCTCCAGGTAGCTGGCCAGGCGGTCATTAAGGGACTGCATGGTCTCCTTCTCATTGCCAGTGAGGATGCCTTCCCCAAACCAACCTCCACCCATACTGTAGCCGGTGGCAAAGCCTCCTGTTGGGAGGCAGAGAGCTGGGAGGCAGCTGGATAGCCTGTAATTGCCTCTACCCAGGCCGGCAGAACACACAGAGAAACTCCGGGCTCCCCGGGAAGGACTGGGCAGCTTGCAAGAGCTACTGGAGTACATCCTAGACATGCGAGTGGATCCCCCTCCAGCTTTGCCTGGGCTCTTCAGAGATCCTGAGGAGAAGCTGGCCTTGAAGCATTTGGAAGCCATGACCACAGCAGCCCAGACGTAAGCAGTAGATCTCCGAGAGTAGACACCCCGACACAGAGAAGTGGCTCCCTAGCCTGACTTTATACCTCTGCCCCAGTGGGCGTTGGTTGGCCCTTACAAAGTGTTTTCTCCTCGTTAAAGTTAATTCCACTTTCTATCAAAACCTCTCATTAGTCTGTTATTTAGCTTCCCGTGAACATATCCCGGCCTCATAAAACAGAAGCCCCGTTGGACGAGTGGGCCCCACAGCCCAACATCCTGGGAAGACCCAGTCTGCACTAACTCTTCAAAGGGGTCTGTCATCAGAACCCAGACCTCAGCCTCCTTGTTAAGCAGGTGTGGGAGTCTCATCACTGTCTTGCCTTCTCCAGCTTTGTCTCCTTTGATGGACAGTCAGGGGTAGGGAGGGGTGAAGTAGGCAAGCCTGAAAGTGACTAGAAGGCAAGGGTTTTGTAACTTGGGCAAACATAAAAGACTCTTGAATAGGCCCAGAAGATTTAGCCATGCTGACAAATCATTTCAGATTCCTCTGGACTGCTGTGGTTTTCATGTGATACGAGGAGCCTTTTGTCCTGGACAAAATAAGACATTAGTAGCTCTCAACCCAACAGAGCCTTGACAGGCACACCCCAACTTCCTTGCTTGGAGCTCCGTTCTGATTATATAGCTTCAGCTCTAGCCAAAATAACCGGAAGTCAGTTCCTGGTGACAGCTAGAGCCATGTTTAGGAGGACATGCCTTTTCAAGCCCAAGGAGAAATGGAGAAGACTTTGCTCCTAGCTGCCTGAATCGTTGGAGGGGAAGGTGAGTATCAGATTCATACATCTCCTAAGTGGGTATAAGAAACCTCAGGCTCACAAGCTCATCTCTACAATGGCTGACCCAATGCCTAGAGCATTTGATGAAACACCTGACTAGTCCAGTATGTAGACAAGAGAGACCTGGAACCAGGGCTGAGGAGAGATGCCAATGGGAATAGAATCACACCAGGTGAGAACCTATGGAACCTGTCTTCTGAGCCATTCTGAAGTTTGGGGTTCTGTTACTCTTTTTTAAGTTATTATATATCAGTACACTATAGCTCTCTTCAGACACATCAGAAAAGGGCATCAGATCCCATTACAGATGGTTGTAAGCCTTCATGTGGTTGCTGGGATTTGAACTCGGCACCTCTGGAAGAGCAGTCAGAGCTCTTATCCACTGAGCCATCTTTCCAGCTCTCAGTTACTCTTCTAAGAACACTTCCTAATAGGCAGCAACAATGAGCTGAGACAGTCATGAACCTGGCCTAGCGCTCAGCACCTTCCCACCAGTGCTGTCTACAGACCTGAGCTCATAGTCCCCATCCTGTAGGTGAAGGTGTCAAAGCTTGGCTACAAGAGCTTGCCCAGTACCACCATCTTGACACAACAAAGAATTCTGTCCCAGGCTGCAAGATAGGATGAAGTCTATGGAAAACAGAAAAGAGAGAAGTGAAGTAGAATACACAAGGGATCCCAGGAAAAAGCAACCTGACCTCATGGTAACGTCTGAACTCGTGGGCCCAAATCTCCATCCCACTGTGAACCACCTGACTTCACCTCTCAGAGTGTCCCTCTGTTTCTCCTTCTGTGGTGAGAACAAATATTAATGCCTGCACCCTGAGTTGCCTTAAGCATTAAGTGAACCTTGAAGAAGCCCAGACAGCAATTGCTCATGGCAAGGGCTCCTAGTAACAGCTGCTAGTCCCTCCACAACTGCGGTCCTGTAGGACCAGAACTCGGTAATACCTAGCAGCTGTCATTTGGGAGTGGAGACAGATTCTAAGCACACAGTTCACTGTCCCATGAGCCAGGTGCATAGTTTATGAGCCTCAGCTATAGAACTCCCATGATTCACTGCACCGTTTCCATACCCTGGGATCCAGTGTGATCAGCCCCACCCAGCATAATCCTAGGGTGCCAATGGCTACCTCAGCTTCTCCTCCCTGGAACTGCACGCCTCAGTGCAAAGATGAAGCTGAGCTGAAAGCCTGGTAGAACTTCCCAGGGTGTTTGTATTTCCCACCCATCCCCCTCCTAAGGCACAGCCTCCTGGGTAGGTTCTCTAGGCTCATCAGGGCTACTCTAAAGCCATGTGGACCGGAGAAGTCACAGCAAAACGTTCTGGGAATCCCATATTATCTGCTCAACCTTGAAGGTCACATGGTGGGGCATTACCCCTGGGCAGCCCAGATAGGACCAAGTGCTATTGGCAGCCTCGGATAATCTGCAGAATTACCTCATTAATGGCAACTGTGGCAGGGTCCCCAGCACCCACTGAGCACTCAGGTCCCATGCTCAGTCTTTCTACACATTCCCTCACTCAGTCCTCACAACACACACACACACACACACACACACACACACACACACACACACCACCTATACACTGCATGGATAGAAGGGGCCAACTCCCACAGGAAACTGATGGTTGGGGCAGTCAATACTTTATGCAAGGTCCACACAGGCTCTACCAGGAGACTACATACAGCCCTGCTCTTTCGGTGACTCCAGTCCTCAGACCTGTCCCGCTGCCTCTGGGGCCTCAGTCCCAGCCATCCCTTCTCACTGGGGCTCATACTCCTCTCCAAGCCTGCTGTGCCCACCCAACACTTAGAAGCAATGGCAGAGATCAGGAGAGGATCCCTTTGTTCTCCTTGAACTATTACCCTCTGTCTTGTGTTTCTCCCCTTCATTTCCCCCAAGGGACTAAACTACCATGGGGGCTAACAATGTCCAATATACTGCTATGCTTCTAGATGTCTCCAAGTGAGTGTGAGTGTGAGTGTGTGTGAGTACGAGTGAGTGTGTGAGTGCATGAGTGTGAGTGTGTGTGAGTGCATGTGTGAGTGTGAGTGTAAGTATGTGAGTGTGAGTGTGTGAGTGCATGTGTGAGTGTGTGAGTGTGAGTGCATGTGTGAGTGTGAGTGTGTGAGTGCATGTGTGAGTGTGAGTGTATGTGAGTGTGAGTGTGTGAGTGTGAGTGTGTGAGTAAGTGTGTGAGTGTGAGTGCATGTGTGAGTGTGAGTGTGAGTATGTGAGTGTGAGTGTGTGAGTGTGAGTGTGTGAGTGAGTGTGTGAGTGTGAGTGTGAGTATGTGAGTGTGAGTGTGTGAGTGTGTGAGTGTGAGTGCATGTGTGAGTGTATGTGAGTGTGAGTGTGTGAGTGTGAGTGCATGTGTGAGTGTGAGTATGTGAATGTGAGTGTGAGTGTGTGAGTGTGAGTGTGAGTGTGAGTGTGTGAGTGCATGTGTGAGTGTGAGTGAGTGTGTGAGTGTGAGTACACGTGTGAGTGTGAGTGAGTATGTGAGTGTGAGTATGTGAGTGCCTGTGTGAGTGTGAGTGTGAGTATGTGAGTGTGAGTGTGTGAGTGTGAGTGTGTGAGTAAGTGTGTGAGTGTGAGTGCATGTGTGAGTGTGAGTGTGAGTATGTGAGTGTGAGTGTGTGAGTGTGAGTGTGTGAGTGAGTGTGAGTGTGTGAGTAAGTGTGTGAGTGTGAGTGCATGTGTGAGTGTGAGTGTGAGTATGTGAGTGTGAGTGTGTGAGTGTGAGTGTGTGAGTGAGTGTGTGAGTGTGAGTGCATGTGTGAGTGTGAGTGTGAGTATGTGAGTGTGAGTGTGTGAGTGTGTGAGTGTGAGTGCATGTGTGAGTGTGAGTATGTGAATGTGAGTGTGAGTGTGTGAGTGTGAGTGTGAGTGTGTGAGTGCATGTGTGAGTGTGAGTGAGTGTGTGAGTGTGAGTACACGTGTGAGTGTGAGTGAGTATGTGAGTGTGAGTATGTGAGTGCATGTGTGAGTGTGTGTGTGTGAGTGCGAGAGTGAGTGTGAGTGTGTGAGTGCATGTGTGAGTGTGAGTGTGAGTATGTGAATGTGAGTGTGTGAGTGTGAGTGCATGTGTGAGTGTGAGTGTGAGTATGTGAGTGTGAGTGTGTGAGTGTGAGTGCATGTGTGAGTGTGAGTGAGTATGTGAGTGGGAGTGTTTTGAGTGTGTGTGTGTGAGTGCGAGAGTGAGTGTGAGTGGGTGTGGAATACGTTACATAAGGAAATAAAGGGTTTTGAGAAGAAGAGGTCATAGAAAGGAGAAGAGAAGGAAGAATGATGGACTAGGAGAAGAGAAAAGGCATCCTTCTGCTAGTCCCAGCCTTAGAGATAAGGAGGCAGAAGCCCCAAGACAGGAACCAACAGCACCTGTCCCAACAAGCCAGGTCCCCTAACAGAAAACAGAAGCCATCTGCTCAAGGGAGACAAGTCCCGTGAACCAACTCAAAGGTGTGGCTGAAAATCCTGATAAGATGTTTTTAGATAATTTGATTTTTAAAAAACAAGTAAGTAACGTTTCAGGGGTGTGAAATAGCTATGAATTGTGAAGCCCCTTTTTTATTCCTTAGAACTCCTTTTAAAAAAATAAAATAAAATAAAATGCCCAGAACCCCATATCCACAAGAACTAACAATGTTTAGCAAGCATCCTGATAACCAGAACATGGCACGGACCTACTCAGCCACACTCTAAACTACCTTCTACCTTCCCTCCTTCTTTCTGCCCATCCTTGAAGGCTTCTACCAAATCCAAATCTTCCCTGGACCCTTCCCTGATCACTCCAACACTCCACAAGCTTTCCCCATGCTCACATCTCAAAGCCCTACCCAGCCCTAGCTCATCCGGGCAATGAGAGAAGAAGGTTTTCAACTGGAGGGTTGCTTCATAGGAGCCATGCCTGTTTGTCCACTGTTGATGCAGCTAATTCCACATCCGTGCTCCGCCCTGACTGAGCCCTGGTGTGCGTTAGCACAGGATATGCTAGATGATCATCATGCATTAGCTTCTAGCTTATTCATTGAAGCATGAGTAACTGTGATCGAGGACCAAACAGTGTATCCAGAAAGCAGAGAATAAACTGACCGCCTTGAATGTAAGTGTATCTTCTCATCCCTCCCCTGATGTCATGGAAAGAGCAGTGAGAGAGGAGTCCAGGAGGCTGGCACTTCCTAGGACTTCCAATTGCTATGCAGTGTAGTGTTGCAGTCTTTTCATTACTAACCTCAGTTAAGGGTGCGTGGGTGAGGTTGAGCGTAGGAGGGGTTCCCACACTAACCCAAGCGCTTTGAAAGATTAAGAATTGAAGCAATGCTATGTAAACAAAGCAAATGCTCACAATCACACAGGGCTGATTGAGTGTGGCCCAAAGAGTCTGCCTTTTTTATTCAGACAACTCTGGTAAGCACAGTCTGAGTGCTGAGGACCCAACCTCCCATCAGAGAGCTCCCAGTGGCTCCAACTCACAGAAAAACCATCGAGACTAAAGGAGTCTCTGGGCAAGCCCAGGCACATGCCATAGAGTGGCAGAGTGACCCCAGCCAAATGCTTCATTCTGCCTGTGAACATCTCCTAGGGCTTACCTAGGCCCTTCTTTTGAGCCTCTGGCTTCCTCGTGTTTGGCTTAGTCACCAAATAATGGTGGCTGGCGTTGACAGTGCGCTTGGCATCAAGAGGCCAGAGGCCAAGGTAGCTGGGTATTGCCAGTTCCTCACTGCTCTATGGTCTGGGGTAAGTCCCTGCTAGGTTTGTGTTCGGAACTGAAAGTGGGTGAGACCGTTGACTTCTCATAGGCACTGCTTCTGTGATCATCCTGGTGTCCAGAGCCTAACCCAATTAAAAGCCACACAGAGATCAGATCAGATCAGCCGGGAGAATCCAAGCACCCTGAGCTCCACTTCACATAGCACAATGGCAGTCTCATGCACGGCGCTGTCCCTGCCATTGTATGCATCCTGTAAATGGGATACAGAAATTCACTGCTGCCTATCACCACAAAGGCCGATGAGCAGAAATGAGAATGAAATTTATATTGTACTTTATTAGGAGAGATGGCGATCTGGAAAGGTAATGGGTTGCTATCACTTTAAAAAAATACTGCTTTTTGTTTCATCTTCAGCCAGAAACGTCATAGAACATGGGACTGGGTGAGGGAACAAAGGCTGTCAATCATTCTGGAGTTCAGGCTCACCTCTGCATTCCTGAGACTTGTGATGTCTGTGCCAATACCATTCCTGCAATCCTCCCTCATTCTGTGGCTGTCTGTGCTCAAGGACTTCCTGAAATTCTAAGTCTAATGAGCATCCATCATCATCAACCTTGTGCTCCACCCAGGGCATCTGAGCTGGGGTTTACTAGAGCAGACAAACCATTAACGATGCATACATGCTAAGCTCCTAACAACATCTGTGTACTGACTCCATTCTACAATACGGAGGGCAAATGTATCTTTAGAACACAGGACTTTAAAGTGCCCCTATCTGTCCCTCTAGGGTCCTCTACCATCCCCAAGTCCCCATGCTACGAACATGGACTTGCCTGACTCCTGTCTTCACCTTCCAGTTCACCCTAACTCCTCTCCATGGTGTAGTAGGCTCACCCTGGGTTACCAGAGATTGGTCCTCTCCAGTTAGCCCTGGGACTCGTCCCTATTGAACTGACCCATGTTGGGAAGCAGGGAGACAGGAGCTGGGCAAGGGAGAAGGTAGGAAGGAATGAGAGGTGAACACTGCTCCCATCGGGACTGCTGAAGATTGGAGTGGGAGTCTTTATATTTTTTCCCTGGCTACTTTAGGGTAGATACCCACAGGGAAGGCTGATCACGGAACAGTGAGATTGAGATGAAGGTCAGTGACTAGAATCTGAACTATCTCCAATACTAAAAAATTTTAATCACTCTGCAACTTTACTGTATCCCATGTCCAAACACTCCAGGACACTGGCCATTCGAGAATCCACAGAATCAATTAGGGTCAGATTTGCTATGCCAAGAGAACACTTTATTGGGAATATTTCCAGGGGAACCTGGCTTTGCATGGCGGGAAAAAGCACAGTTAAGACCAAAAACAATAGATGAATTTTAGTAGAAAAACCTGCTAAGCAAGGAGGGCCCTAGGGAAGTGTGAGATCATTTAGCTGCCAAGAGCCACAAGGCGTCCTCCTTCCTGTGGCCTCGGCCCCACTGGTGGATGTTCACACTGCACGGGGCACCACGTGCTCCCTGGAGGAGATCACTCTTCCATCCCTGATCTCCTCAGTGATGGTGCGGATCTGGGTGCTGACTTGAGAAGCTGGGGTGCAGGGCCCAGCTGGGGTGCAGGGTACAGCCGGGGTGCAGGATGTAGAAGGGACGAAAGGAACTCTTACAGGAGGCTTGCAATCGGTGGAACAAGGGTGGGCAGGAAGCCTGGGAAATGGAATCACACGATGTACTTGGCATTGGAGCCTTGGACTGGGGGGAGGGGGTGTCCGGCAGCAATGACAGTGAGTGGTATCAGAACATTTCAATGATTCTGAGACCTCAAGGACTGGAGGTTGGGTCTGCAGGAAGGAAGGCTAGGAGCCTCCACCAAAACAAGGCCGAAGATGGGCTTGTCCCTTGGCTTAGCTTGCCCTCTTAAACATTACCAGAGACCTGGACCAGAAGGCATCTTCAATGGCTTTAGCTCAGTTATTTTCATCTTTGTTAAAGCCACTCAGCTCTGAAAGTATGTCAAGCCCTTCTCCCAGCCCAGTTCTGGTGGGGGGTCCCAGGATCACTCACTTGCAGTCCTCGCCCTCCAGCAGGCGGCGGTAGGTAGCAATCTCTGACTCAAGCCGGGCCTTAACATCCAGTAACACCTGATATTCATGGTTCTGCCGTTCCAGGTCACAACGAATCTCAGCCAGCTGGGACTCCACGTTTGTGATCAGGCACTGCATCTGGCCCAGCTGGGAGCTATAGCGAGCCTCTGTCTCAGCCAAGGTAGATTCCAGAGAATTCCTCTAGAGTGGGGAAGAAAAGCTATTGAGGGGAAGAAATTCCACCCTAAATTCCCACTGTCCTGGTATCTGCACACAGTTGTGGTGTAGGCCCTGTGATAACATGATGTGGAGCACACAGGTAAGTCAGAGAGCCTTTAACGGGCAGAGACCACCCACCATGCTATGTTGAGCCTGCAGCTCGATCTCCAGGGCGTTGACTGTGCGTCTCAGCTCAATGATCTCCGTCTGGCAGCACTGCAGCTGCTCCGAGCTGGACACCACCTGCTGGTTCAACTCCTCAGTCTACAGAGAAAGAAAGAATGCAGAACAGGGGCAGACGTAGTATCTCTCCTTTATCCCATCCCAGAGCCTCCTGGATTGCCAGCCTCACCTGAGTGTTGAACCAAGCCTCCACATCTCTACGGTTATTTTCCACCAGGGTCTCATACTGGCATCGCATGTCATCCAGTATCTTGTTGAGATCCACGGGAGGAGCAGCATCCACTTCCACATTCAGTCTATCCCCAAGCTGGGAACGGAGTGCATTGACTTCCTGCAGAGGCAAAGTTAAGATAGCATGAGGCTGTGGAAAGGTTGCTGGCTTGGTAGATTCAATGACCTGGGTTCAAACTTTCATCCCTCTCTTGGGTACCATGAGATAGAAGAGCTGACCTCTTTGAACATGGCATCTCCCCACTCCCCAACTCCATTGGTCTGTCTATACTAACCCCTCCTGAGGATTTGGAGGATGACACAGCACCAAGCAAATAGAATTATTATCAGACATCGTCATCCAAATAGAGTTGTAGCATCATGGGTGAGGATGTACGGTGTGACTGTAGGCAAATGACTTCACATCTTTATGACCATCTTCCTCGGCTATAAAATGGAGCTTACGATGAGAGCTAACTTGTAGAATCATTGTGAAGGTGAGACAAGATGTAAAGTGTCTCACATGCTTCCTACCGTAGAATAAACTCAAAGGCCAGCAGGGATTCCTCAGCTGGCTGGGAACCTTGGGAATCATGTGACAGCAACCTCACCTCTTCGTGGTTCCTCTTGAGACACAGCAGCTCCTCCTTCAGGGACTCCACCTGAGCCTCCAGGTCAGCCTTACACAAGGTCAGCTCATCCAAGATCCGGCGCAGACCATTGATGTCAGCCTCCACCATCTGCCTCAGGGACAACTCCGTCTCATACCTACACACACAGAACCCTGTCAAGCCTGTGGCCAGGGAAGCCCTGTGCCATAGCTAACTTGAAGTCAGAAACACAGTGGCCCTTTTTCATGTCCCAGGAGGGATCCAGGGCCTCTGCCCGTGTCTTCCCATTTACAATTGTATCTGGCTTTCTTCCCACCTTTATCCCAAAGGTAGGTGTCAGATACAGAGCAGATATCTCCTGGTTGGGCCACTCACTTGGTCCTGAAGTCATCTGCAGCCAGCTTGGCGTTGTCAATTTGTAATATCAGCCTGGCATTCTCAGACTTGGTCAACAGGATCTGAAAAACAAGAGGTTTTTCTCTGAACTGGAGAAGACTCGGCAATGTGACAGGTGTAGGGTGGAGAACGGAGCTCACAGATGCCTCTGAAAACAGGCAGTCTCCAAATATCCAGGCATGGAGGGAGAGCAGGGCCCAGGAAGGACACCACACCACTGGCCCATCAGTCCTGGCTTCTGCAACCTCCAAGCTGGCCCAATAGGCTATATCGGAGTGAGGCTATATCGGAGTTGGTATCTCATTCTGGATCCCACATTCAAGTTGTATGATCTTGGACAAGTTGCTAAGTCTCTCAAAATTCAACCTCCTTATGTTACATGAGCGTAGTAATACCCTTATCTCCAGAATGAAGAATAAGTAAGCCAAGAACCAAGAAGGTGTCAGATCCAGTACAACACCAAGTGGGGACAAAGGGCATGATCCTTCCATCCCTAGGCTAAGACAATGAAACCATGAAGCAAATAGAAGAATGGCTGGTAACAGGGTACACAAACCAGCAGAGAATCCTGGGTCCCCAGAAAACCAAGTCCCAGAGAGTAGAGCTCTCCTTCCAGAAGAATTCTCCATGAGCTTCAGTCTCCTCTGGCTGAGTCTTAGAGTGGAGAGCCTCCTGGAGTTGTGTAGCCAGCTGGAAGGACCTGGCCTATTACCTTCTGCTGCAAATCCTCAGCGGTCTTGAAGTAGGACTGGTAGTCCGGGCAGATGTATGGGATCTGAGACTCATACCACTCTCGGATGCGGCACTCCAGCTGCGCGTTCTCCTGCTCCAGCTGCCGCACCTTCTCCAGGTAGTTGGCCAGTCGGTCATTCAAGACCTGCATGGTGGCCTTCTCGTTGCCATTGAAGGCGCCCTCGCAGAACCAGCCCCCGCTCCCAGCAAAGCCAGAAGAGGACAGGTAGGAGCCCGGCAAGCAGCTCCCAAGGCCAGAGAAGCCTGTCCTGAAGGAGGACACGGACCCCACAGTGCCAACCAAGCTGGGAGCCCTGCAGGAGCCCATGGAGTGGATGGAAGATATCCGAGAGAAGCTTCCTGTGGTGCCACAGAGGCCCTTAGCAGACCCAGCAGAGAAAGTCGGAGTGCAGATCTGGGCCATGATGCTAGCAAGGAGGCTTGTAGACTAGGTAGGATCGCAGGTTGTGGATTCTCCAGGCCTCTCTGGAGTGCTTATATACAATCTTCATAGGGTGTTGCCATGATCCAGGTCTTTAGCGCTTGGGAAAGCCCTTTCCGATCCCAGAAAGCCTATCTCATTACAATGTCATTTTTGCTATCCATCAGAATTTCTTTCCTTGTAAAAGAAAAAAAAATGTTGAATTGGGTTTGCTAAGTCAGGACTCTCAGCCATCATTTCCTAGCAGACTGAATTTTATTGCCACTTCAAAGAGTCTTTGCCCAAGATCTCATAAACTGGGAGTGGCCTTGCATGTGACATTTGGTTTCTGTCCTCCCTACCTGCCTTCCCCTGAGGAATCCGTCCTCTCCATCACCCACTCCCACAGCTGCTCATCTGTGTCTGGGTCACCGGAGCAATGAAAAGGGAGTGAAGGATTCACGATGGAATATTATTCCACCACAAAAAAAAACCAAAAATATGGATTTTGCAGGGAAATAAACAGAACTGGAAAGTATTGTGTTGAGTGGGGAAGCTGACAAATCCCACGTGTTCTCTACCAGATATGAATCCTTGCTTCTACCTGAGTGTTTGTGTCAGAGTATGTGTAAAGGCCAGACAAGGAACCCCTAAAAGAGACTTTAAAGGCAGGGGATGAAGAGGGTAATAGAACGTGTGGTGGGAATATAGAAAGGTCAACATGGGGTACAAAGGGTCTGTGAGAATGGGGACAGGGAGATGGGGGAAGAAAGGAAAGCAGAGTCGAGCAAAATGAATAAATATCTATTACATAAATACATTCCACAAAGAACCCGATACCTCATAAGCTCATTTTAGAAAGTAAAATAAGGGTCAGCAAGATGACCCAGTGGGCAGAAGCGCTTGCCTGACAACCTTGGTTTCATCCCTGGGTCCCAAGGGAGAAGAAAAGACCTCATTTATTCAGGATGTCCTCTGACCTCCTCACACACACAGTACACACACACAACACACATACAGCACAACACACACAACACACATACATAGCACAACACACACAACACACATACACATCACAACACACACAGAGCAAACACACAACACAACACACACAATACACACAACACACATACACAGCAAAACACAACTCAGATACACAACACAACACGCACAGTACAACACACACACAGCAAACACACAACACAACACACACAATACACACAACACACACAACACACATACACAGCAAAACACAACTCAGATACACAACACAACACTCACAGTACAACACACACACAGCAAACACACAACACAACACACACACAACACAACACACATATAATATATACACACAACACACACTGTGGCATGGGCATGTCTGCATTCACACACACCTATCATGAACACATGCATATAATAATAATTAACAATAATAATAACAATTTTCTGAATAAAATTTTAAGAGAGAGAAAGTGTGCTAGGCCAGTGGTATGCCTTGCTGAGTAAAGGTGCTTGCAGCCAAGCCTAAGGAGCTAAATTCAATCCCCAGGCCCACGTGATAGAAGGAAAGGCCCCATTACAACAACAAGTTTCCCTTTGGTCTTCACACATGCACCCGTGCACACACATACACACAAAATAAATAATATTTTAAGTTAAGAAAATTGGAAGAGACCCAATATGTGGTTGTGGACCCATGGTGTTCGGGGTTGTAACTCTTCCAGTTTGAATCATAACAATCATGGAACACAGTTGACCATGACCAGAAAACTTCAACCAACTGCGGTCCACTGCTTACACACTCACTCATGGTGATCCAGGGTGAGTGGCCATTTTTAAATCTGAAACCAGGGCTCTTAGACCCCAACTCAGGGTATCTAGAATTTAGGGGCAAGAGATGAACATTCAAGTCCTATTGTCCAGGCAGATGTATGGGATCTGCCCATATTGGCTCTGTCAATCATTTTCCCTATGACGCTGGGCATGTTACGTCTCTGGGATCCTTGGTGGTCTGGTGGTAACACTGTAGACCACTGTGCTATTTCACCTATGTCACACGGATACAAGGAGGATCCAAAGACAGCTACAGATGTGCTTTGAAAGCCCCTACATGCTTTGGAAGTTAGTCAAAAAGACAGTCTTTGGTGGTGATTTGAGGTAAGGACAGCAAAGCCTCATGGGTATAAACACTCTGCTGGAGCTCCTGAGGTCTCTGTGCTCCCTAGGCACATTTATGGTGTCACTGGGGGGAGGAGGTACCCCATAACCATTCCTTCAGACACTTCGGGATCTGGTCTTCATGGAATCCATCTATCTGGAGCCCTGGGCAGGGCCGGAGAACAACTTCCTTTGTGGTCTTTGTCTTCCCTGAATCTAAACCATTTTGACCTCCCTGGTCACTAAGCACATCCCAGGTATGACCAGTGGCTGAGAAGGAATAAAAAGAACAAAACCAAATACTACCAGACTCCTAAACAAATCAGGAGAGGAGACTCTGGAAATTGTGGACCAAAGACAAAGATGGTTCCTCCACTTCAAAGCCTGGACTTTCCCAAGAATAGGAGATGGCCCTGCTTGCTCTTCTCCTCCAGAGTCATTTTGCAAAGCCAGCATTTATGGGAGCATTTATGGTGCTTCTGAAGCTGTGGTTCTCAACCTCTTAAAACACTTTATACGCTTCTCTCTGAGATTACTCAAGGAGGGTGATTGGCTGTGGGGAACACGCCCAGTAGGGTAGACACCTCCACAGATGCCTGAGAGCAGCTCCATGCAGCTCTTCTTCATAGCGAGAGCCGAGGCTAATCAGCCTCTGCCCCCACAGCTCCGGGTACCCCAACAACAACTTTCACATGGCTACCTATCTCCCAGCTCTCCCTCGAGGCTAAGACTACCCTATCCTGGGGCTTCTTGATTCAGCAGTATAGACACTGTGGGTTCTTCAGGGGTACTACTCTGTATACTGTAAAGTTTCTGTGACTTTTCTCATCCCCACTACCCAATGCCACTCTCTTCTCTGGCTCCCTATCTCCCCTCCTTCCATGCCAAGGGCCCTGGGTTTCTGGGTAGGAGGGAACTCGCCTTAATTCCCCGATCCCTTTACAAAGGGGTGGGAGGCTACAGTGGCACAGGAAGCTTTCCCAGGCTGGCTGGGCCTGCTCATGCATTCATTTATTCACTCAGTGAGTATTCTTTGGGACCTACATTGCACCAAGCTTGTTCTGGGTGTTGGAGAGATGTTGAAAAAGATCACACAGAGAGCATTACTTCTTGGTCTACTTGGTCTACTTACAATGACTAAATTGCCAATGGGCATTAGCTATGTCTCCTGGGAAGAGGAGGGTGGTGATACCATACCCATTTGACAACTGTTTGACAACAAATGTTGTCCCCCATTTTGTCTTCTGGGGAAACTATGGCAGAGTCTGCTGTCTGTTTACCCGCCCAGGCAAACCCTTAATATACATAAACCCAATTTGTCTTGTTAACCACATAGTTTATCATGCAAAGTAGGTAAGATAGCAGCCCTTGGCAAACTCTCTACATGGTTTTTCTAATATCAATCCAATATATTCTGTCCTAAGGAATAGGAGACTTGGACTCTGGGTCTAACTCTGGCCCAGTTCCCTGAATGAGCCCTGTGTACTGTGTACCTCAGCTCACCCATCTGAACAGGGAATGGGCCTGGACAATGACCTGACCTCCACCCACCTCAGATATCCTGTAGTTAGCTGTCTGCAAGCATTCCATGGGGACTGAGAGTTGGTAGGATATGGCTATGGTTTATTCTCTATGTTCTAATGCCCCTGTCCCTGTCACTCACCCTCAGAATAAAGAGGAGTTACAGAGGTTCAAATGCATGACACCATGGAGGTTAATTTTCTTTCAAAACATCTGCAAATTTCGGGGTTTCCCTTTGCCTCCAGCACACTTACCACAAAAAAATGACAGAGGATCCCTACCTACCTACCTACCTACCTACCTACCTACCTTCCACTCTGTGAGCAGTGGAAGTGTTGGCCCACCTCTCCAGGCTGTCCCTGAGAAGGGCTCCTTCAGAGGTCAATGTCACTGAACACCAAGCAGACATCCCAGCATGTCAAGGCTAAAATGACACCTATGGTCAAAATAGCTGGAGACCTCACCGTACAGAAAAAGTTTAGAGAACACAGGGGAGCTCACTGCCTCTGAGCCTCAGTCTTACCAACAGGTGAATGGATCTCCTGCCAGTCACAGAATAGTGAAAGCTATCCCAAAGAAGGCTTGATAAGTTAAAAACTACGTCATTGGTTTCAAAAATCAAAGAACCGAAGTCAAATGGTTCCTTTCCAAGGAACCGGGCCACTTAAGGAAGTGCTGTCTTTTGCAACTCAACCAAATTGTTCAAGAAGAAACAACAGCCAAGCAGGCAGTATCTTCCTGCTTCCAGAGTATACCAATCCCTTTGACCAGGATTCTCTATTCAGTCTCTGACCCTTATCCTAGAGCTATGTTTCTCACCCTTCCTAATGCTGTGATCCTTTAGTACAGGTTCTCATACCGCAGTGACCACCCCCCCAACCATAAAATTATTTCCATTGCTATTCCATAATGGTAATTTTGCTACTTTTATGGATCGCAATGTAAGGTTCTGCATTTTCTGATGGTTTTAGGCAACCCCTGAGAAAGAGTCATTCAATCCCCAAAGGGATCGTGACTCACGGGCTGATAACCTCTACCCTAGAAGTTCCAGGCACCAACTGCAGTCTCAGAGAATGCTCTCTGACTACCATGACTCTGTTTTCAGGAACAGGAAGAAGAGGAAAATTGCTGCTGAGGGAACAGAAAAGATCCTTTTTCTCAAGCCCATCTTGGAGCACCATCAACCTCAAGGTCAATAGCCAGGTAAATGTCTTTGTTGAGAAGAAGTCTCTACCTTCAACTACAAGCTGAAGTTCTGCCTAGATAAAGCCTGATTGTCCTACTGGACTCTGAGCAGTCACTCCCATTCCGAGAGAATACGAGGACGGAGTGCTGAGATGTATCCAAGGAGTAAATGAACTCTCTCAGCAAGTATCTCCTACCGTCCACCCCAACCCCTGCTTCTCCAGGCTGTGGTCAAATATGTGGACCACCACACCACCATAGAACCCCAAAGGTAGCAGAGAAATCAGGTCAAATAATAGCCAGTGGGACAGCCACCTGCCCACGAACATCAATGAGAACAAGGTCACTCAAGATAGCCAATGGCTGTCCCTCTTTGAGCCGCCTGCTGGCTCAGGCTTGATTTTCCAAGTTTCCTCATCTCGCCTGTTTTCATCCTGAGGTCCACACACAGGTCCTAGAGAATTCCCTACCATAAAAGACACCTGAAAATCGGTTCTTTCTCCTAACTTCTTCAGACCCCATCTGGGACCCCACCCACAGCCAATCCTCATGCCCCATCCCCATACAACTGTTCTTTCCTTATAACAAGAAATCTGTTCAAACATGAAACCCCTGAGATATTTGGCCCCTCCCCATGAGAAGCCTGGTTACGATATACTCTGCTTTAAACAACCATTTCCACAGTTCCTGCCAGATGTGCTTCTGGCTGATGTCAGATGCTAGTACTAATATTCAGGAGCTGGTATCCAATGGTGGAGAAAGCATGGTGGGAAGTAAAAATACTTAAAACAGAGACATTTCTAACCATTCAGTTAATTTTTCAAAAGGATCCAGGAAGCGTCTCACTGGGTTTTGATGGTGAAAGACTCAGAGTCATTCATAGATCTAGGAAGGACCCGGGTTACCAGATTCAGTGAGCAAAATCATACTCAATATTTGGAATATGGTTATACTAAAATGTTATTGTCTATCTGCAAAGCCAATCCAGCTGGACAGCCAGGGCTCTGCGTGGAAGTCTTCTGTAGGAATGTATCACTATAAGGACCTTGACCAAGCAAGACGTTACTGTTCCTTCCCTTCCTGACACCATGACAGGGACAGGTCAATCAGACTTCCCCTTGGAAAACCAGGACATTTGATTCCTTTATGTCCTGTCTCGGTAGCTGCTGTGTATACCTTCCCACCCTCCATAAGCAATACTCAGAGGTCTGGGGGGTAAGTTGTCTTGCCCCTAAACTTGACCACATCAGTGACATTCTACCCTGATCCTTCCACTAAGTGACTCAACCTGGGCAAGATTCTCAAGTCTCCTCTGCTCCGTTTCTAATCTCTAAGGAGCTCAAACTTCTGTGTATCTCCATGACCACTACACTGCATTGGAACTCAGAATACTCTGAACACAAACCAGCTGACCAATGAGTTCACTCACCCACTCCCTGGTTAACCTTCAGTGGAGGTCATCAGGAGAGCCGATGAAGAACGACAGTAGCCTTGAACAGGGGTTCCTCTCAAGACTCTAGGGGTTCAAATCTCCAAGACCCTGATAGGGTCTTTTAATTCCCATTGGATCTACCTTACCCTGACTAGGTCTTGAAATTCCCTCTTTATCAAGCCCAGAATGCTCTAGAATATCATCTCACTCAAAATCCAAAAACAAAATAAAAATCCTCTCCCCCAAGAGTGATTTTGGTTGTTGCCCCAGGCTTTGAAAGCCTGCCCAGAATGAGCAGTGTGTGTTGCCATAGTGAGTGTCCAGGGAGCCACTGGGCCCAGCGGTAAGCCATACCTCTCCAGTCCTCTTGGGGCCATGCTCTGCCTTCAAGTTTCAGGGCCCAAGGGCCAGCTCTTCCTGCACAAGCACGCTGGCCATCAGCTCCCATCTGGAGAATGTGAGCTTCTGCTCTGAGGTACCAAGTCCTTACCCCACTCACTCAGCTTTTATGGTCTGAGAATTCCACAGCATTGCTTTTTTCTCCCCAGTATGTTTGAGAACCTGTGGTTTGTGGGAGATGCCCTGTCAGGCACACTGGGACAAGGACTTCAGTGTCCAAGTCCACTCCTTTCAAGTATCACTTAACTGAACCACAAAGTGAATCCCCCCCCCAACAAAACACCCCATTGGATTGGCTCATCAGTCAGCATTTACAGATGCTGTGTTGTCCACATACCAACGCCCCTCCTGCTAACAACAGCATGTCTGTGGCCAGGCCCGGGGCTCCAGGCTGTCATTAACTATCCTGCATTCTGCAGACTTACTTTCAAGCTTCTCTGAGATGCTCAGATGAAAGCGGCCACATGGCTATTACAGCCGATCATGAAAGTTGGCCAGAGAATTCGTGCCAGACACCTGCCAGCTTTCCCGAAGGCCTATCCCCCAACAGGTGCCTGAATGAGTCTCAGCAGCCAACCAGCCCCTCCCAAACTCCACGAGGGGACACAGTGCACCCAGCTCTCCCAGAGTCCCCAAAGAGCTGCTCGCAAGAACATAGCTCATGTATCCTGCTCCCCAAACACCAACAGCCTCAAGAGTACCATCCAAAAGGACATAGGCCCCCCGATATATGAGAACCCAAAAATGAAAAGGGGAAATGGGTTCCAATAGAGACATGGGGGACTCTGGGATAAGATATCATCAGGGCCTATTGTCTACAACCTTGCAATGGCATTCCTTTTCAGCCTTACTGCAGGCTTCCCTAGGGTGGAACAGTGGGATTTCCCCTTCCAGGAAGTCTAGGGAAGTCTCATACCTCCATTTGGGTGGTCACAGTTGCCACCCAAAATGGATGAGCCAAGAACCAGAGGAGTCTCGTCATGGAACTCCGCCCTCGGCCTCCCCTTGTTCCTCAAACGCCTTGCTGCCACACCCAATGCAGAGAGACAGAACCTCCCGTTGGGACCGGATCTAAGGCCCTGCCCTTCTACTACCTTGGATCCCAACAGGTGGCCAGGGACCCTGGTCTGCTTTCTGGCATGAGTCTGCCCTCTGCAGGGCAGATAGCCCCATAGGATAGGCAGACATGTCCTGGTCCATTAACTAAGGGTGGAGCCTTGAGGATAGGGCAGTTCCTTTTGCTCAAGGTGAGAAGCCAAAAGCTTCTGAAGAATCGTAGCATTGAACCACCATGGTAGCTTACCTGCCATGGGTCAGTCTTTCTGCCAATCCGCCAATGCCCACCTGGGAAACTGACCTAGTGCTGACACTCCTGGATATCACAGGAATGTACCCTGGTTGACTCTTTTGTTCCATGAGCACTGGGGTCTGGAGTCTTGTTCCTCCCCCACACTTCTAGAAGTGAACACATGACCCTTAACAAAGTACTAACCAGCTTCTCAGGACATATTTTGGAACTGTGGCTCCCTTCCTGTGCACTAGTCTGCTCCCTTAGAGGGTCTGACTTGGTCTTCCTGCATGTAAAGCATACTGGACGGTGACAGCTCTTGGGATGACGTAATGTAAAGCTGAGGGACTGGGAAGAACATGCACTGTGCAGTGTGCTGGCCTTTTCCGGCTAGGGTCTCCTGCCTGACATACACTCATTCACAGATGTGAGTCAGATGCCACTGGGTCATGGCTGTTTGCTCACTACTGCAGCTCTGGGAAGCAGCCACTGAGCCTGAGGTAGCCTGAGCACCTAGGACAAGCCCATAGGGAGGGGCAGTGTTGACCCAGCCATTCTCTCCTCCCTTAAGTGTCACCCCACTAGGTGACTAAACTGACAGATGGAGTCCAAGGCAGAAAGACAGGATCTCCACCCCACCCCTCCTACTTCCTAGATCAGAGACCTGGGTCGGCCTTCTTCCCAGATCAGAAAGGCTGTTGGGTAGCCTGATAGAAACACTGCCTCTGACACGTCCCAGCCAACTTCCCTGAAGTACCTGATGGGGCCACAGAGATTGGGATTCTCACAGTCCTTCCTGGAATCTAGGTGAAAGGCTCCCAGGCCAGACAGAGTTCCCTCCAGACTTAGAGATGTAACTCCTGTCATTGCTCCACCTGAATGACTCCCCTCATATACTATGGAGCATGTCAATACCAAGACAGGAAGGAAGCCTTGACCTCAACGATCAGAATGAGCCAATGGAGCTCAGCTTTGAAAACTCCTATCCTTGACTGGGGTAAGGGCCCCATTCCTTCCTGCCCTTGGTATCACACGTTTGCTACAGCTTCCATTTCCCATAATCCCTTCCCCTACATCTAGTTCATCTTTTGGGTCCTATAAATACACTAGATATGAGGATGTGGGTGACCTTGAAACTGTTTCTATCTCAAAGGAAGTCACAGAACCAGAAAGGTCATGACCAGAAGCATTATTTGGTAAGGTCTTACTAACCATGTGTCAGATCATTCTGAGTCCTCAGCTTTAATAACTCACAGGGGAGGTAGCAATTAGCAGGAGAGGAAGTGCTCTTACCTAGTTCCTGTTTGTCTGAGAACGCCTTTAAAGATGAAGATTCTCCAGAATTGATCCAGTGTTAAGAATGCAATGGCGCTAGACAGGTAGCTACAGCCTCAACCAAAAATCAAAAATGCTTGGGGGGCAAAGGGGATGGCCTGGTTTTCTGTAATGCTTTAGCTCCTAGCAGAGTTCTGGACAGTGAACTTGACCTGAGCCCCCACCTCCTTCTACAGTAGAGAATAGAATGGGCTCTGGATAAGTGGAGAACGGACGCTGTCTCTGCTTCAGCGAGCCCAGGCATGCCCAAGTGAATCCCGTGTGCCTAAGCCACATGCATGTGGCCTGCAAGTGAGAAGAATATAAGGTACACCAGGGTAGCGTGGGGACTCAGAGGAGAGTCAAGAAGGGGAGAAAAAGGCCAGAGAAAGGGGTCAGGTGGCAAAGGTGCCAGAGACCCTCCAACCCTCTGGCCAAAAATTCTGTGACCAAATCCAAATGTCACCTCAGAGGCAGGTCCTCCATTCATTCATTCCTCTCTTCTTTCAATAAGCACTTAAGTAAACCCTCCCCAAGATGAAAAGACACAGCCCTGATGAAGAAATTTTTAATCCCAATCCAGGATTTCCCTGCCTTTGACATATATAAAGACATATATAATCTTCAGATTTAAAATATGACACAAAATGACATATTTACAAATAACACAAGAGTTGGGCAGATATCTACCCTCTGTGTGATATCTACCTCCTGTGTTATTAGAATCTACTCTCCTATCAATAGCCTCCAGTTAGTGCTTACTATGTTTTATCTGTGTTCCTCTCAACTTGAATTAACCAGACCTCAGGGCCACATTTTTATGACTCACCTAACCCATGGCTGCTTCTTTCTCGTCCTCTGTCTTTCTCTCCCTCCAATCCCCCAAGTCTGGGAACCCTAAATCCCACTTATGTCTCCTTTGCCCAGCTATTGGCTGTTGGCATCTTTATCAATCAGAAATAACTTGGGGGCAAGGTCACATAGTGTCTACATGTGGGACTCTCTCCTCTCTGGGACAACCAGGTCTGGAGGAAATGCTGTTAGCATTGAAATATAAGCAGCATCAGGCCAACTCACTACACAGCCCGTAGGACCACACTGTCAACATGAGTGTAGAGGGGTACACTCCGAGGAGCACCCAGGGGCATGCCACACCATCCACCTGTCAAGGAGAAGGGTTATCCATCTCAATGTGCATTTTAAGAAGAGCTTGTAGAACACAGATGTGCTCTGGAGAGAACAGGAGGGAGTGTGACTGAGGTCGGCCTGTAGAATAGGGCTCTGCAGATGTGCAAACATATACCAGCTTCACAAGAGCATGTTGAGATCCCAGGACCTTGGAGTTCACCGTGGAGGCTCTTATAGGAGCTGGGACTGGAAAGAGGCAGGAAGAGGTCAGATCCTGGCCTTCCCTTGGTGGCCATAGAGATCTCCGAGGCATCTCTAAGGTATAGAAGGACTTTAATTTTTTTCAATCCATTACTCCAGCTTGAATGAAGGGCAAGGCCAAACTGGAGGTGGAGAGGTCAGTGAAGCTGTTATAGTAGCACGTCATGATAGTTAGAATCAGGGAAGACATTGGAACATAAACACAGTCCCTGGAAGGACTTATGGAAGAAGAGAAAAGAGAGAGAGAGAGAGAGAGAGAGAGAGAGAGAGAGAGAGAGAGAGAGAGAGAGAGAGAAAGCCAGAGAGAAAGAGATAAAGATAGACAGGAATAAAGATAGGCAGAGACCAAGAGACAGAGACAGAGATAGACAGACAGAGACAGAGAGAGCTACTTTGGATCTCCAGGTCCCTGAGAAATCTGAGAGGGTGGCCCCTGTAGATCTTTAGTCTAGAAAAGACTGCACAGTGGGGCAGGTAAGTCTGGAGCTGGAGAGGCAGAGGTAGGGATGAATAATTTAAGCTCACACACGT